>NC_138772.1:101733590-102171090 GCF_965119305.1 Pelophylax lessonae
AGTAAAGCAAAATATAAAATATATAGGGGAAATCAGGTCCCACAGTTTTACATTAGTTATAGTGTTTATGTATACAGTTTCTTTATAGTATTACTTACATACTTTGTATGTTCAGGACTCAAAATATAAGTTATTATGGAAATCTTTGTATGATGTTGCTTATGAATATTTAATATTTTACATCCAGTCAGCAGGTGAAACTCTAGGCCATGGGTCTTCAAACTTCATCCCTCCAGTTGTTCAGGAACTACAATTCCCATCATGCCTAGTCATGTCTGTGAATGTCAGAGTTTTACAATGCCTCATGGGATGTGTAGTTCCACAACAGCTGGAGGGCCGTAGTTTGAGGATCCCTGCTCTAGGCTCTTTCATGTCTAACTTTTTTTGCTTTGCTGAAATATGTTGTTGCTTACAGAGCTCAATAGTTTAAGCTCAAATTTACTTATACGACTCATTAAGTCACAGAATTGACTCTTTCTCCCTCACCCTCTCTACCTATTCTGTTTAGATTGGGTCATACAGAGATTCAGTTAGGCTGACAGCACAGGGGCGATTCTTCAGCTAATGTCAAATGGCCAGTGACTGGACTGCTAAAAAGGCTGCTTGTGCATTACTATGGAATTGTTCCCTCTGTAGCTACTGGATGTCTCCTTGTTGCTGGCCCAAACTCTGACTCAAACTCACTAGCTTTGGGAGCAAAAACTTGCTGACTACAGAGGGAATGATTCCTTGTAGACAAATCAGCAGCTTCTTAACGATCCTGCCACTGCTGATTTTGACATATTGCTAGCATTATAGTCGCCTGTGTGTCATCAATCAGACTGAAGGCTTTGCCTGAGGGAATTTACATGAGCAGACAAAATCTGGGGCAGCTGTGCCTAATAACTAATCAGCTTCCAATGGAAAGCCACAAATGATTTGATTTTCTTCCACCCATAGTGAAATCACTTGATCCCTTCATCAAACAGTCAGTGGTAATGGGGGAATCCCTCCCTCAGTGCTATTGTGTTCTGCTGGCGTGGTTGAAGTTTGGGGAGCCTTCCCCTTTGGCTAAACACAATGATTACTGCTAGTGGCTATAGCCGCCGGCAGTAATCCCATGTAAAAAGTCTGACAGGCTGGTTGTACCCAAGTCGATGGATGGATTGACCTGGGCACAACTATTCTGCCCAAAGATGGATCAAATCTCTGCCAATCCCTTTTGAACTGGCTGAGATTTGATCCATCTATGGCTTACTTAAAGTGGAGTTCCTCCCTAAAATTTAACATCGGTCCATCTTCTTGCTCCGGGTCACCTGAAAGACAAATGGATAATCACAATTTTTTTTTTTTTTTTACTGACCTTGTTTTAGAAGAAAATATACTCACCTTACTTCCTCTTCCTCCCTCTGCGGCCACGGCCCGTCGTCACTTCCTGGCTTGCAATGATTCCTGGGAGCTGAACGTCATCGCTCCCAGGAATCAATGCGCCTGCACCGGCCCCGACGTCAGTTCCGGTGCAGGCACGTCATACCTTGCTAAACAGCTTCTGGGCATGCCCAGAAGCTGTGCAGGGATGACGCTGCAGCCCCGGAAGTGACGGCGGGGCCAGTGCAGTGCATCGTGGGACCGAAGAGGACGCAGAAGAGGATCGCGCTGGCTTCAGCTGCCCACACCTGAGATGGCAGCGCTGGACAAGACATTTTCAAGGTAAGTATTTCTTCTAAAAGGTAAGTGCAAGCGTGGACAGTTCAGAGGCTATCCATTGTGGAATGCACTAGCTCTGACTGTCCTGGGGGTATTTTTATGTATTTTTTTTTGTTTTAGGTGGAACTCTGCTTTAACTTTAGCTTTTTTCAATTAGGCTTTGAAAGCTAGAAGCTGATTGGTTGCCATGTACCTCCCTCTAATTAGGTTAAATTTAAATGAAATCTCCTAAAACCATCAAAGTTTTGTTTATTTTTAGGAACACATATTTTGAGTTAGTATTATATTGTTTGCAATAAAGCAATTTTGATATAACTGCATATGTTTTACATACTTAAATTGTCATATTTTTAATACTGCATTGAATATAGATTTGTAGCTGTTAGTAGTTGGTCAAATTCACCTGGATTTGTTCTGTAATGTTAAAAATATGAAGTCGTTTTGCAGCTTATCCAAGCCACTTCTTCAGTTCTGAATTGAAGAGTGCTTGGATAAGCTACAAAATGTCTTCAACAATACAGAACAAATCCAGTTGAACATGACTAACTAATACTAGATAGATATACCATGACCTGGATCAGTGAGAACCTTTGCAGATATAGATTTGTGGATTAGCCACTACAGGGAGATCCTAGTGGTTTAAAGCCATGATTTCTAGTTGAAAACATTTTTGTCCATGTCCCGGTGGGAAGATTCCCCTTGACTTTCTGTCTCAGAAAAAAAAGGAAAAAATCTTAAGGAAATCTGCTTTTTAAATGTCAGGACAAAAAATGATGCAAAAGCCAAGACTATTATTGGCACGGGGTGCCCATTAGAAGATTTTTCCTCCCCCAAGGGGCTCTCGACTAGGGGGGGGGGGGGGGGGCTCTGGGTGAGTCTAGGATGGAAAAAGACCTGGGGGTACTGGTAGACAACAGGCTTGGCAGTGGCATGCAATGCCAAGCCACTGCAAGCAAAGCCAACAGAATACTGGGATGTATAAAAAGGGGGATTAACTCAAGAAATAAGAGATTATTCTCCCACTCTACAAGACTCTGGTCTGGCCACATCTGGAGTATGCTGTCCAGTTCTGGGCACCGGTCCTCAGGAAGGATGTGGTGGAACTGGAGAGAGTCCAGAGAAGGGCAACAAAAATAATTAGGGGAATGGAGGACATCAGCTATGAGGAAAGACTACAAGCACTGGACTTATTCTCTCTGGAGAAGAGACAATTGAGGGGGGATATGATATCAATGTACAAATACTGTACTGGGGACCCTAGCATAAGGAACAAACTATTCAGAGAAAGGGAATGCAATAAGACACGTGGCCACTCACTAAAACTAGAGGAAAGGCGGTTTAACCTTAAAGTACGTAGGGGGTTCTTCACTGTAAGAGCAGTAAGGATGTGGAATTCTCTTCCACAAGCAGTGGTATCAGCAGGGAGCATCGATAGTTTCAAAAAACTATTAGATGGGCATCTTAAAGACCATTACATAGAGGGGTATACAATGTACGGTTAACAGCAAACACACACACACATCATAGGTTGAACTGGATGGACGGATGTCTTTTTTCAACCTCACCAACTATGTAACTATGTAATAGTGGTAAAAGTGTGGACTTTCCATCACCTTCTGTCCAGAGGACAGTGGTCTCAGGACAAACAAAGATAGTGTGTCCTCACAGACAGCTATAGACATCTAGTGTAGCGCTACCCCTGCAGGAGCTGCATGACAATTTGGGTCCTCTGTTCTGCGCCTCAACTCCAGGAAACCCTGATCCCCTCTGACACACCTCATTAAATGAAAGTTACTGCAAGCATTTATGAGAACACAAATATAGATACTTTTGTCTCAGCTGTGAAGTAGCACTAGGAAATACACACAGAACCGTTAAGTGGTAAATTATATAATGTATAGGTACGGGTTAGAATAAATAGCGGTTTGAGCATAAATTAACACACAGAAGATAGGTTCGGACACAGTCCCCTAGACAGTCTAGAGTGCCCTCTAGCAGAATAGCTAGGATATGGTTCAATGTCCCATGGAATATACCTCTCAGCGTAAGCAATAGCTGAAGGTCTCTGTGTAGCACCTGTAAAGGGATAGTTTTTTGCCCCAACTCTTCAGCCAGCTAGGGTTGGGGCCCATTTGTAACGTTAGTGCACATGAGAATAGTCCCAGTCAAGCCTGTAGGCAACAGAAAGGCTACTAGATGGCTGTATGGTCAATTCCCAAAGGTCTTAGTCTCTTTAACAGCAGGTAGTAAATCCCCACAACAGCTGTTCACCAGTCCTAGTGATCTTGTAGCTCACCATCCAGTCACACATAGTGATTAGTCCAACTCTCCTGCACCCAGGTAACTCTGGCTGTTGGCACATCTGGACTCAGCACTCTGAATTCTACTGCAGCCACTGTTATGCAGCAGTGGTGGCGCACACTAAACAGCGTTATGAACTCTCCCGACTCCCTCATGGCAAGAGCAAGCTGTGTCCTGTAAAGCTTGAAATACATGCAGCTCTTCCCCCTCCTCCTGGAAATCTCTCTCTGGGAAATGCAGTTCAAAAGTTCTTGATTACAGTAGATTCTCTCTTCTCCTTTCTAAAGTTCCCACAGTGCAGTGCTCCCTCACTCAGTCTATTGAACTCTTTCTGCTTAGCAGCTCCCTCCTCTTGCTGATACAGCTGTTAGCCAGTTCAGCACCGCAGTGCAGCAGCTACAGAGAGCAGCTGCAGCAAGTGTTTCCCTCGGTCTCTTAGCCAAGCACCTGGCTACACTAACACGGGTTTTACCAGGGTAAGATTTATACCTTGGGGGGTTGAGGCAATTCAGTTTTGGTTTGCCCCGCATACAGAAAATAAAATACAAAATAAATCACCACATTTAAACAAGTCTCTTAAAGTGGGGAAATGAGGTATATATATTTGAAGTACATATTGTATACATGCCAGCAAAACTCCATTACATTGTAAGGTAAGACAAATTATGAATTCAACTCTAAACCTGTTAATGCAAAAGTTTTAAAAGAGAAGTATGGCCACATTTTTGCTGGCTGTACTTTAGAATCACAGGAGCCCATTTACTTTTGTACTTCTGTGACCCAGAGTCAGCTGATAAGAGGCTTTTGCCCCCTATCAGCTGACTGGCAGAGTCACGCTAGGCTTTGGAAGGATCTCAACAATATTGAGGGCTGGGTCTGCCTTTCAGCATTTGGTTGATAACCAGAACCAGCCATTCCCTCCCTTCCCTAGCCTTCAGCGCCAGAAAATAGTAGAGGATGGCGGGGTTTGACTCACTGTTGTGATATCCAAGCTAAGTGTAGTAAGTTTTACCACTTTACAGTTATATTCAAAACAAGGTGTAATCTTCACAAAATCTGTCTTTCTACACTTGGCATCTGAAAAATCTTAAATTACCTCCTCACACGGTATCATCTTTAGAATACTGTTCTCTACATCCAATAGGCCCAGAGCACTTATTCTTTTATGGGTTATCGTGGTTCTCAAATATTTCTTTATTGGTGCCAGTTTGCTAAATGATCTCTCTGCTGAACAACTAGTTACTATCGTACATTAACATTAACACGTTGTCCATTGATTTATTGTTCAATGACAGCCCCACATTTTTAAAAATGCGTCACACAGCATCATTATGAGGTGGTGCGCTCACACAGTTGTAGGCTATCTTCCCTAAAGTAGACCTTAGGCCTCCCAAGCGCAATCCCGGCCCTCCACATCTCCTCCTGTCCTCTGCAGGAATAGTGCTTTTTTCTTTTGTTTACCTTATTTTATTAATAGAATGTCCCCCCTGCGTCCCCATGCATGTCATTCACCTTAGTTGAATGATGGACACACTGCCCGCTGTGCCTCCTGGGATATGTATGTCACACTTTAATTGAGGAAAGGAGGAGGGGGCAGGCCTGTCAGCGCTTTATCGGCTGAACCAGAAACAGCCGGCAGGCTAGTGATGATGTTAAAGGGAAACATGGCGGTGCGGGACCGAGTGCTGCCAGAAGAGAAGAAGTTCTCATCTGGACAGCGCTGGACCTGCTGGGTGGGTGAGTATCAAAAGATAGCAGAACTCACCACCAGGTAGGTAAGGCTTAAAAAAAAATTGTGCATGTTGGGGGAGTAAGGTGTAGGGTAAAGTTCCATTTTGAGAGCGTAAGCTCTCTATATGCTGTTCAGTTGAGCTGCCAAAATTTGTTTGAAACTGACAACATATTGCTTCCTAACATCAATTGTAATAAAATAAACAAATTTTTTGTTATTATATTTTAGTTTAGAGGGGGCTCCTTCTGGCAGGGGGGCCTGAGACAGTTGCCCCTTTTGTAAGTAAATGTTCAGACTGTGCTTACTTTACCTTAAATGATGAGTTGTACTGCAAACACTGTTGTAAATACCACAAATCAAAGTTCCAATATAATACTATATAATACTATAATCCAATATAATACTGTAACAGTGACAAGTAAGGTGCCATATGCCCCGTTTCCACTGAGCTTTCTGGTAAGGTTCGGTTCGGTACGGTACGCTATTTATGCCGTTTCCATTGTGAATGGTACCCTAATTCCGAACCGTACCGTACCACTTTTTTGGGACCCTTTCGTTGGGGTACCAAGCACATTAGTACCGTACCAACAGGGTGGAGCTACACTCTGCAGAACTTTGATTGGTTGACAGAGAATCGTCTATCACAGCTTTCCTGCTACACCACGCCTATAATGAAAGGGTACTATTGGCAGTGGAAAAGCAAGGTGTACCGTTCCGAACCGTACCGTACTGAACCGTACCGTACCACTCAGTGGAAACGAGGCAATAGTGTCTCTCAGTGCAATATGTAGTGCTTCGTGCTTTGTTCCCAGGATATTCCCTGTGTGTCCACCACGTGAAGTAATATACTCACTCCGCACTCACCACATGTTGGTGACTCCCTCACTGTATAGTGAGGAAAGTCAACTGGACTTGTAGGTCTTTTTGGGGGAACCTATCCCACTGTGATGTTCCCTAGAGACTTCCAACCTATCCAGACTTCCTCCTGTCGCAGTCCCAGAGGTACAGAGCATTTTTATACAGGCATAAAATGAATGGAGAGGAGATGTCTCAAAGTGTAAAATGCTTTTGTGTTTATTCTTATAAAACATTTCCAAATTAAAGAGTATAAAAATGTAATAAGCGCCACTGTACAGTTAAAAAACCGTCCCTCTATTTGCTTGGAGAGAAGGATGCTGCCTGTTTACCTGGCATGCGTTCCACTCTCTGGGCCGGAAGTGACACAAGGGAGCTACAGCTTGACGCGTTTCATCATCAATAGGCAACGTTATCAAAAGCATGATATAAAAACATGTCATTTAAGTCACTTAAAGAGTAACTTGACTTTTGTTGAAAAATAAATAATCCCCTCTCAGTTGCAGATTCCTATCTTTTGTTGCTGTGAAGGAAAAGCTGTTTGGTTATGTCAATGTGCAAAGTGAATCTGATTTGGAGTGACATTGATTATCAATCAGCTGATGAACTTGCAGTGCTCCAGTAAGGAGAGTGGTAGGGTCTACATTCCTTTAGAAGTGGTTAACCCTTTAGGTAGCATCTCACCACAACTACCAATTTCATTGCAGTGTATGCCTAAAAATCTTACTTGCATCTTAGTACAGAGTTCTTGGCAACTCAGTGAGACAATTACATAAGCAGGAAAGGAGATTCCTGGGGGTGTTCTTTACACCAAATGTGTATGGTATACCTCCAGGATGCCAAATTGCATTGACTTTTACATAAAATGACTGCATTGCAGATTGTAAAGGAAAGCGGAGTTTTATTTCACAAAACGTTTTACTGGGTTTTAAAGTTTTATACAAAGTACAGATCTGCTGGCATATAAGGAAAGATGATTTTTGATAACATTCAGTTACAATATGGCTTGTGTCGCATTTGTATATGCTATATATATTTTTTTATTTGCAATATTTACCCACAAAAGTGGGGTACCTTTTAAAAGTTCAATACCTTAAATGTATATTTACATAAAACCAGCACCAATAACCAAATTTACGTTAACTGCTTGCCAACCACCCTATAGCACAATTACTGCTACAGGACAGCCGTGCTGTGCAGGATCACATATATATATATATTTGATCTTGTACTTCTGGGTATCTAGCACCAGTGCATGGCAGCGGCTCGCTCCCGCTGTGGGTCTACACAGTGGGAGCTAATCAGTGGGTCCTGCAGACCCGATGTCTGCCGGCACCTGCTGATCGTTCGGCACACAGGCAGAATGGTGATCTTCCTATGTAAACGAGTCAGTACAGAAGGCATGGGTTCTATGTTCCTGTAAAGCAGGAATACCGATCCATGCCTTCCACTAGTAAAAACACCTCCCCCACTACACTAAAACACCAGCTAGGCACACAGTTAACCCTTTGATCGCCCCTAATGTTAAGCCCTTCCCACCCAGTGTCATTAGTACAGTGACAGTGCATATTTTTAGCACTGATCTCTGTATTAGTGTCACTGGTTCTCAAAAAGTGTCAGGTGTCTGATTTGTCTTCCGCAATATTGCAGTCCCATTATAAGTCGCTGATCACTGCCATTACTAGTGAAAAAAAATAATAATTCCATAAATCTATCTCATATTTTATAGACCCGATAACTTTTGTGCAAACCAATCAATATACGCTTATTGGGATTTTTTTTTTTTTTACCAAAAATATGTAGCATAATACATTTTGGCCTAAATTGATGAATGAATTGGATTTTTTAAAATTTTTATTGAATATGTTTTAAAGCAGAAAGTAAAAAATATTGTTTTTTTTTCTCAAAATTGTCGGTTGTTTATAGCACAAAATATAAAAACTGCAGAGGTGACAAAATACCACCAAAAGAAAGCTCTATTTGTGGGAAATAAAGGACATACAATAAACCTCCGTTATATCGCGGTTCAGTTTTTGCGGTCCCGGTATATTGCGTTTTTTTCTGTAATGTTATTTTAGTAATTAAATCATTGTTAATTAAATATTTTTGTGTTTTCCATAGCTCTTGCTCTGTCTCTCAGTATCTTTTATGTGTTTAAATGAGTTTTTATTGTTTTAAAAGTGTGTTTAAAGACCTTAAAATGCTTTTAAAAGTACAGTGAAAGTTATAAAACATGCCTACAGTGTATTTAAATAGGGTATTTCTATTTTTTCACTTCAGATTTTCACTTTTCGCGGGTGGGTCCGGAACGTAACCCCCGCAATGGAGGGGGGTTTACTGTATACTTTTTTTGGGTACAGTGTTGCACGCCCGCACAATTGTCAGTTAAAGTAACGCAATGCCATATCACGAAAATGGCCTGGTCAGGGATGGAGGTAAATCTTATGGAGCTGAAGTGGTTAAAGTGGAAGTTCAGCCTAAAACTAAATTCTCTAAATCTACTTGCAGCCAAAATCTAAGACTAATCTATCTAGCCCTACATACCTTTTTTGAAGCCGCTCCAGTCCGGTCCCCAGCAGTGAAAGCTGTGTGCAGGAGACAGCTGACAACGGCTGTGAAAGTTACTATGGGACTTCCGTTGTCGGCTGCCTCTTCTGCACAAAGAAGACTCTGCTGACAGCTCAGCTTGGGACCAGACCGGAACGGCTTTAGAAAAGGTATGTATAGCGATTTTTGCTATACAGGGCTAGATAGGTTAGTCTTAGATTGTGGCTGCAATTAGATTTAGATATTTTAGTTTTAGGCTGAACTTCTACTTTAACATCATTTTCCTGTTATTTTGCTGGGATCTCAGACTAAGAAATGGAGAGCCAGCACTGTGGACAAAACTGGCTATTTGAAGAAATTGCACAGTGCTATCCATAAACATGCTTAAACATGGAGAACAGAGTGAAGATGTAATCATCATGCTGCTAATTCTTCACTGCCCATTTATAGACTGCAGTGAGTCCCATGACCGGGCTGTGCTGCTTAACTCCAGTGAAGTCCTAGACCTGGAAGTTCTGTCTGCACTGAAGAATGGGTGTGTGTGACAAGTGTTACTTGTGTGACAGCTGGGGCTGTTGACATTAAATTCAAGATGGCAGCACCTAGCAGCAGTCTGAGGGCTTTAGAATGTTCGGAACGATTTTGTTGCAAAAGTAAAGAGTAATTAGAGGATAAACATAAATTGTTTTTAGTAAGCTTGCATAGTTATGATCATTTAATTGTGAAAATTCATTGCATTGCATTAGTGCATTCGTGGCTAGTCCTCTTTAAAGAAAACACACACACACATATATATATATATATATATATATATATATATATATATAGGACCACCTGTGTTTGGCTTTGTTGTGCAGCTGGTTGTTCCTTGTCATTTTGTTGTGCAGCCAATTGTTCTTTGTCATTAGCCCTTTTAGGCTAATAAGGGGTAAAGTTTTGCAGTAGATTGGCAGGGATTACTAGACAAAGAGCCAAGTATATGTAAGAAGCTATATCTCTCCACAATACACTTTAATCTTTGAATCTTGTCTTCTGATAAGCTCTTGATACCTCTGCAGATTTCATTGGGATGTTACAGAGAGCTCATTTATATAAATGCGCGTGTAATTTATGCTTAGCAGCTCTTACAGAAAATCCCCACTTTCACAAAAAGATATAACATATATAATTGCTACACAATTTTGTAATTTAATGTTATTAAAAATTACCTTCTCAGTATGGAGATGCTGTAATTTTCGAAAATTGTCCAAAATTTAAATATCACTTGCTTGGAATATTGCAACTTGGAGGTGATGAGCACACTGTTGGTGTGCAGAATTTCCCATCTTCTACAACCTGAGTTTCAGTTTTGGTGAGATTGTCTCCAGGATTTCTGTAAAGACATACTGGCTAAGGGCCTAATTTACTAAGCATATGCCAACACATTGACTGTGCATGAACAAGCAAATCATATGCTTATGGGTCTTACTAAGGACACACAATGCATGCAGAGAGGGAAGGAGAGAGAATTGGAGACTATAACATACAGTGCCTTGCGAAAGTATTCGGCCCCCTTGAACTTTGCGACCTTTTGCCACATTTCAGGCTTCAAACGTAAAGATATAAAACTGTAATTTTTTGTGAAGAATCAACAACAAATGGGACACAATCATGAAGTGGAACGAAATTTATTGGATATTTCAAACTTAGTTAACAAATAAAAAACGGAAAAATTGGGCGTGCAAAATTATTCAGCCCCTTTACTTTCAGTGCAGCAAACTCTCTCCAGAAGTTCAGTGAGGATCTCTGAATTATCCAATGTTGACCTAAATGACCAATGATGATAAATAGAATCCACCTGTGTGTAATCAAGTCTCAGTATAAATGCACCTGCACTGTGATAGTCTCAGAGGTCCGTTTAAAGCGCAGAGAGCATCATGAAGAACAAGGAACACACCAGGCAGGTCCGAGATACTGTTGTGGAGAAGTTTAAGCCGGATTTGGATACAAAAAGATTTCCCAAGCTTTAAACATCCCAAGGAGCACTGTGCAAGTGATAATATTGAAATGGAAGGATTATCAGACCACTGCAAATCTACGAAGACCTAGCCGTCCCTCTAAACTTTCAGCTCATACAAGGAGAAGACTGATCAGAGATGCAGCCAAGAGGCCCATGATCACTCTGGATGAACTGCAGAGATCTACAGCTGAGGTGGGAGACTCTGTCCATAGGACAACAATCAGTCGTATACTGCACAAATCTGGCCTTTATGGAAGAGTGGCAAGAAGAAAGCCATTTCTTAAAGATATCCATAAAAAGTGTTGTTTAAAGTTTGCCACAAGCCACCTGGGAGACACACCAAACATGTGGAAGAAGGTGCTCTGGTCAGATGAAACCAAAATCAAACTTTTTGGCAACAATGCAAAACGTTATGTTTGGCGTAAAAGCAACACAGCTCATCACCCTGAACACACCATCCCCACTGTCAAACATGGTGGTGGCAGCATCATGGTTTGGGCCTGCTTTTCTTCAGCAGGGACAGGGAAGATGGTTAAAATTGATGCAAAGATGGATGGAGCCAAATACAGCACCATTCTGGAAGAAAACCTGATGGAGTCTGCAAAAGACCTGAGACTGGGACGGAGATTTGTCTTCCAACAAGACAATGATCCAAAACATAAAGCAAAATCTACAATAGAATGGTTCACAAATAAACATATCCAGGTGTTAGAATGGCCAAGTCAAAGTCCAGACCTGAATCCAATCAAGAATCTGTGGAAAGAACTGAAAACTGCTGTTCACAGACGCTCTCCATTCAACCTCACTGAGCTCGAGCTGTTTTGCAAGGAGGAATGGGCTAAAATTTCAGTCTCTCGATGTGCAAAACTGATAGAGATATACCCCAAGCGACTTACAGCTGTAATCGCAGCAAAAGGTAGCGCAACAAAGTATTAACTTAAGGGGGCTGAATAATTTTGCACGCCCAATTTTTCAGTTTTTTAATTGTTAAAAAAGTTTGAAATATGCAATAAATTTCGTTCCACTTCATGATTGTGTCCCACTTGTTGTTGATTCTTCAAAAAAAAATCACAGTTTTATATATTTATGTTTGAAGCCTGAAATGTGGCAAAAGGTCGCAAAGTTCAAGGGGGCCGAATACTTTCGCAAGACACTGTATATACACTGAATTTATAATTAGGTCTAGTTTGCTATGAAATGTACAGTAATCTAAATCTGTGGCATATCTAAAAAAATTAGATTTTCTCTAAAGTTAAGTTTAACTGCTGTTAACATTTTTACATGTTCATACCTTGTAGGAATAAAATTGTCTGAACCTGCAAATGACTAGCATTCAGGTTGTATTTCACACTGGAATTGTGCAGGAATGCATACCGTGTTGCCATGCAATTCCCATGCTGTGTGATTTTGCTGCCCATTCATTTGAACAGGCTGCAAATCACTTTAGAATGCAGAAAAAGTAGTGCATGCACTACTTTTACAAATGTGTCACACCAAACTGCATGGCACTGCAGTGCCCTCAGACGCACTTCGTTTGTGGTCTGCGTTTGGGGTCCTGTATACATTATATTGGCACCTGCGTGCAAATCACAAGGGCAGTGCATTTGAACATGGTGCAGAAGATGTGCACAGAACATGCCTCTCCAGCACTGCGTTCTGGTATGAATCGGCTCTAGATCGTAAAAAGAAAAACCTTACTTTGTAAAAAGCCTCAGCCTGACGGGGAGGGGTATTCTATGCACAGATATCACAGCTGACGTACCATAATCTATACGTGTGGCTGAGATTCCAGCGATAAATACCTGTGCATGTGCTGCTTTTATTTCTTGTACAGTTTTTTGTCAACATACCACTTAGCCAGACACCTATGCAATTCATTGCTTGACGAATCAATCACTTTTTAAATTAGTGCTGGTTCACGCATATGCAATGTCAGACATCACATGTTATTCGGAGTGCACTGCTCTGCAAATCATATGCGATGTCTGTGCGTTGCTAATTCAGCCATACAGATTGTATAAATAACCGAAATAATGCAGAGCCAAAGGGAACTACACAGTGTAGTGACAATATACAGATTGATAATATTATAAACGTGAATAAATATACGTGACAGTGAATAACCACTTAAGCCCCGGAGGATTTGGCTGCTCAAAGACCAGGGCCTATTTTGCGATTCGGCACTGCGTGACTTTAACGGACAATTGCGCGGTCGGGCGACGCTGTACCCAAATGAAATTGACACCCTTTCCCACAAACAGAGCTTTCTTTTGGTGGTATTTGATCACTCACGTTTAGTGGTAAAATTTCAAGCATGTATGGTTTGCATGGACCGGAGCATCCCTGAAGGTTGTTTCCTGCCGAGAAAATGGCCGCCGCGTCTCCCTTGAAATTTTACCACTAAACGTGAGTTGCCACTTGTGATGTTGTGTCTAATAAAGCTGATTATACAGTGTTACGCTATGGGAGCTGTCTCCTTCCTTTACATGTGATATCATCTATTTGGGAGTGAAGCGGTCAGTGAATGTGTTGGACTAGCAAGTGGATGTTATACAGGCTAATTTTGATCTCTGTCATGGGGGTCAAAATATTGTGGTAAGAGGCCAATCTATACCTTGGTGGTGGTTCTCCCTACACATGGTGATCGGAGTTTTGGAGTGTCCTTAGGAGCACCCTGTCCTTTCCTGCCTGGAATTTTTCACAATTTACAGATTTGGACTGTCTGTTTATAAGGACTTTTTAGTTCTCCTATTTTACTCAGTGCAAGCGCTACACCTGTTTGTTTTTAATTTCTTAAGAGGATCTACTGTTCTAATTCATAGATCAAGTGTTGGCAGCTCATTTACTTATTTGATTTGCATTTTAACCCTAATTTCAGATGTGCGCAGCATATTCCACAATTTATTCTTAATATAGGCTTACCTATAGGTAAAAGTTACAGAGGAGGGTTTACTTCCTCTTTAATAAACGACTAGTAAACAATTGTATTCACATAACAAAGCACTTAAGCAGTGCAGGCTTTGCAGGCTTAAATGGCTAACGTGTGTTGGATGCGGCGTGTGTGTACACAGGCTCCGCCTCCGTATGCGTTGCGTCACTCACTTGACTTCGTCAACAGATTGTATAGCTGAATTCGCATTGCATTTGGACCAAAGTTGCACAAGACCCTTTTTTTGGGCCCGCACCAGAATCAGATTGCATGGATGTTCACATCTATGCAATTTGATTAATTTCCAAATTTACAGATCGCATTGCGATATGCAAACTGATCTGGGGGTGTCGTTACCTTTGTATTGACACTCCCAGCGATTCGCATATGGCAGTGTGAACTGCCTGCGAATCAAGTGGATTTGCAGGGTTCTCACATGGCATATGTGTGAACCGGCACTTATAGTGTGGTTTTTAGAAAATATTCACATGTTGATTCCATAAGTGCACTTTATAGAAACAGAAGGCACAAAAGCAACATTTTTTGGATGTCCAGTGAGCATGGCAAACCAGGAGAGTAGCATTTAACATTAAAGTACCAGCTAAGTTTAGGCGTGGTGTTCCTTGACATGTGGCCCTGTGATATACAATAAGTGTATTATTACTATTTATCTTATTACTGATCCAAAATCGGTATAGAGGTACTCACAGGTCTTGCAGCGGAGATAGATCAAAACGGCAGCGTTTTTGTTGTTGATGTTTCTATGACGCTGAGTGCATCTTTCTCCAGACACAGTGAGGTTGATTTACTAAAAGCAGAGAGTGTAAAATGTGGCGCAATTCTGCATAGAAACCAATCACCTTCCAGGTTTGTTTGCCAAAGCTTAACCACTTCACCTTCAGAAGATTTACCCCTCTTCACGACCAGGTCATTGTTTGCGATACGTAGCTGCGTTACTATTACTGACAGTGAGGTCATGCAGCACTGTACCAAAATAAAATGTTTATCTTTTTTTCCCACAAATAGAGCTTTCTTTTGGTGGTATTTGATCACCTCTACGTTTCTTATTTTTTGCGCTATAAACAAAAAACGATCGAAAACTTTGGAAAAAAGTTTATTTACAAAAAATGTGCCTCCAGACAGCAGCTATCTGGGCCATTATATATAGCACTTGATGGTGCCCCTATCCTCAAATAGATCATTAGAAATGGAAGGATTGGGAAGCAAGGATTTCAGACACACTGATTATATAAAATCACTTTTTATTTGAAAGATCAATTAAAATCATAAAATAGTACAGGCAGATAAGTTTTTTCTGCGTTGAAAACAAGACCCAAAACACTGGTCTACATTATAGAATGCATTAGTTCATAGGATAGTGAACCTTGGTTTACATAACAATTAGGTGTACAGAGAAGTTTACAGTTGAATATAGATCAGAAGTAGTATACTTCACATTAGGAGATTCCTGCCGACGGATACCCGAAAAGTCAAGGTGACGGTCAACAGGGTCAACTGAAGTTGTAGTTGGTTTACACCATACATTACTTTGCGTTTTTGCTCAACATGTTTCGCTTTGCTACGAAAAGCTTCATCTGGAGCATATTATTTGACTCATCTGTACATTGTATGGTGAGACATATATCTCAAATTCTTTGATAATTAACGAGAAGGACTATTGTGTATTCAGAAAGCTCATCTATTGGTAAATAGGTATTCACATAAAAGTGAGAGTGGTCACCTTATGTGCCGTATCAATAATTCAAACAGTAAAACGCCTACAGTATTGGGCTTAGCACCCAACGTAAGAATATTGGATGCCCATGATGAGCTTCTCTTGAACGCCACAATGTCCTCCCCGGATGGGGATGGGGAACCGCCGCCATGGCGTTAAATATCAAAGAATTTGAGATATATGTCTCACCATACAATGTACAGATGAGTCAAATAATATGCTCCAGATGAAGCTTTTCGTAGCAAAGCGAAACATGTTGAGCAAAAACGCAAAGTGATGTATGGTGTAAACCAACTACAACTTCAGTTGACCCTGTTGACCGGCACCTTGACTTTTCGGGTATCCGTCAGCAGGAATCTCCTGATGTGAAGTATACTACTTCTGATCTATATTCAACTGTAAACTTCTCTGTACACCTAATTGTTATGTAAACCAAGGTTCACTATCCTATGGACTAATGCATTCTATAATGTAGACCAGTGTTTTGGGTCTTGTTTTCAACGCAGAAAAAACTTATCTGCCTGTACTATTTTATGATTTTAATTGATCTTTCAAATAAAAAAGTGATTTTATATAATCAGTGTGTCCGAAATCCTTGCTTCCCAATCCTTCCATTTCTAACTTTGGAAAAAAAAAACACATTATTTACTTTCTGCTATAAATCCTATCCAATAAGAATTTAAAAAAAATCGAATTTCTTCATCAATTTAGGCCATTAGGTATTCTGCTTCATATTTTTGGTAAAAAAAAAATACACAATAAGTGTATATTGATTGGTTTGCACAAAGTTATAGTGCCTACAAACTATGGGAAATTTTTTAAGTTTTTTTATTTATTTACTAGTAATGGCAGTGATCAGCCACTTATCGCGGGACTGTGATATTGCAGCAGACATTCTGATACTAACTGACACTTTTTGGGGACCAGTGACACTAATACAGTGATCAGTGCTAAAAAATATGCACTGTCACTGTACTAATGACACTGGCTGTAAAGGGGTTAACTTCAGGGGCAATCAAAGGGTTAACTTTGTGCCTAATCAGGGTTTTTGTGTACTGTGGGAGGTGCTTTTACTAGGGGAAGACTTCGATCCCAGTTCTTGCTTTGCAGGAACACAGGATCCATGCCTTCCTTCTTGACAGAATGACCTTGTTTACATAGGCAGACCATAATCTTTGGAAGTAGAGGACTGCACTCCGACTTGAAAATTGCAAAAATTTATTGAAGAATCCAAAAATCCATGATAGACAAAATAATCAGAGACCGGAGACAGAGCATAGTTGACGCGTTTCACAAAGTCAAATTCTCTTAATCATAACTTCCAAAGATTATAGTTGCCGGGATTGCGGTTCTGACGTGCACCTGACTTTGATTGTTGGACTTCTCACACCTGAGCAGTTTTCTGTGTGTGTGTTTGTACATAGGCAGACCACCGTTCTGCCTCTGTACTGAACAATCAGGTGCCAGTGGACATCGAGACTGTGTTACCGACCGATCAGCTCCTTCTGTGTATGATCACAGCGGGAGTGAGCCGCCAGCACAGTGCTATCACGTTTGCTGCCTGGAAGAGCCGGATCACGTATATAATATATATACTGATCCAGCACAGAGGTGCCGCCCTACATTAGTTTTAAGTGGTTATTTAACAAGCTGAAGTTAGAAGCTGATTGGCTACCATGCACAGCTGCACCAGATTTTGCATTCTTCAGATTTAGTAAATTAACCCCAGTGTCTGGAGAAAGATGGACTGAGCTTTATTGAAATATCAACAAATAAAAATGCTGTTTTGGCCTACTGTATCTGCTGTTCAATTACCAGAACAAACAATTCATGTGTGTGCAATCAATAAAGTGCTATTTGTGCCAACAAACAAAAAGTATCGGTAGTATTTTAATACATATGCCAACTGTTCAGTGAATACTCAGATCTATTAAAAAAAAAAAAAAACAATTCATATGCATTTTGAGAAAAATAATGAATTTAATCCATTTTGGAAAAAGGCTATAAAATAACAAAATGTGGAAAAAGTGAAGCGCTGTGAATACTTTCCGGATGCACTGTATAAAATCAGTAAAGTGTGAATAAAGAGTCCTTTTCAAACTTTTTTATATATGGATACATATTCTTATGTCTTCTCCTTTAAGTGTGATAGGGTATTGTTGGGTGTTTTCACTACGTGTGCCCACCACCAGTATGTCACCGCTCTCACTATATTGCATGGATTTGTAACATAACAAAACGTGGAAAAAGCACTGTGAATACTTTCCAGATGCACTGTATCTCCTCTACAAGACCTGTGAGTGCCTTTATTCCAGTTTTGGATTTGTATAGATCTCTTTGTGGGTGAACACCTGGGCATTTACCTATATTTCAAAAATATAGATTTTAATTGTTTATTGCATTTTGTAAATTGATAAAAAAAAACAATTAAAATATTGATTTTTGAAAGCCAAAGTATAAGGCCTTGTGTACACTCGCGTTTAGGAGCTTTTGGCATTTTTTTTTTTTTTTGGCCAAAAGCCCCTGAATTTAACTAAAAAAAAGCCTATGGGGTTGATTTACTAAAGGCAAATAGACAGTGCACTTTGCAAACCACAGTTGCCCTTTACAAGTGCCGTTGCTCGAGCTTGGTAACAGAAGTTCTGCTAACTTCCATCATCCAATCATGTGTAAGCAAAAATGCTGGGTTTTTTTTTACATTTTCCTTGCATGTAATTGGGTATTCTATGTAAGGTAAAACTTTACCTCATTTATTAAGCTCTAGGGGGAATTGCATTTGTAAAGTGCATCTGCACTTTGCAAAGTGCATCTGTCAATTAATATTTAGTAAATCACCCCCATAGGCTTTTTCCAGCATTTAGGGCCAGTTAAACATCCTTCTCCTGAACTCAGAAGAATCGCCTTCAGGAATGGAACGTTTTGGCCAAAAAAACGCCAAACATGGCACTTGTAAATGTGCCTAAGCGCTAGCCGTGTTTAGCGTTTGAGCATTTATTCATTTCAATGGCAAGTACTCTGGCCAATGATATGAATAAGGCCACTTTCACATGGCGACGGGGTCCATTTTTCTCAGCGAGGGGATCGATCCGCTGATCCCCGCTGAACAGGTGGATAACAGCTCAGTCTCTGCTCTGTGTGCAGAGACCGAGCTGTCAGAGCCCTGTTGTCCTCTATGGGGAGATCGGATGAGAACGGACCGAGTTGTCTCCACTGACATCCGCTGCCCCATAGGGATGCATGGAGCATCCGATCAGGTCCGTCTGAAAAACTGACAGGTGGATCGGATCGGATTGCCCGTGTGAAAGGGGCCTTAATGTCCAAGTGCTATACACTGTACCGCGTTTACATGCATTTTTTCTGCCTTTAGCATTTTTCTGCTGACACATCTAGGGAAGTTCCAGTATACAGGTAGCCTAGGGTAGTTTTCTTTTGTCTAAAAGTGTTTATATGCAGACATGTAAGGACATTGTGGTCACCTCCTTTTCAATTCTTTATACAACATTAACTATAGATAAAATACAATCTCTTGCAAATCCTCCAAAAACAGATCTTCGATTGTATGAGCGCACATGCAGCATGGCAATAAAAATGTTATTGTGTGAAAGCTGATGCACTTGTATGATCCGTCTGTCAGTGCTAGAAAACAGGTTAAATGCAGGAATAAAAGGTGCAAGAAATTCAATTTGAGCCTTCTTTTGCTTTTTATGTCGCATAAAAAGTTCTCAAGGGATCAGCTTTATTGGTTGCATTGTGTATAGAGCAGATAGCTTGGATAACCCAAAGTCCAGAAGTTGTCAATCATTTTGACCATGTTTTTCTTTTTCTTTTTAAATGCATGTACTCCAACACACACCCACACCCACATGAAAGAAAAGTAATTATTATTTTTGGCTCTTAGACATTGACTGTAACGAAGACAATACAGGGTTCCTGGGGGATAAAAATGCTTTCAATTCAAATGCTTCTTATAGGATTGGTAAATGTCACCAGATAATACACCAGATTACAGGATTCAGTCGTGTCCAGAGAACCGATTGCCAAAGAGTCAAGTGGGACTCAAATGAGACTGACAATTTGATAATGAAATATGCCAGTTTATTTAAATGCTGGGAGACACAATGATGGCATATTTTGTTAGGTTGTTTTTTTTTTTTTCATAAAACAGTTTTAGTACAGAAGGGCAGCAGTCTTAACTACCTCAATACTGGGCACTTAAACCCCCTTCCTTCCCAGACCAATTTTCAGCTTTTAGCGCTGTTGCAATTTGAATGACAATTGCGCGGTCATTCAACACTGTACCTAAACCAAATTTGTGTCATTTTTTCCCCACAAATAGAGCTTTCTTTTGGTGGTATTTGATCACCGTCAGGTTTTTTCTTTTTTGGTGCACAAATAAAAAAAGACTGAAAAGTTTGAAAAAAAAAAAAGTTTTTTTGTTTAGGTTATAAAATTTTGTAAATAGATATGTTTTTTCCTGCACTGATGAGCACTGATGATGCCGCACTGACAGGCACTGATGAGGAGACACTGATGGGGTGGCACTGATGGGGTGGCACTGATGGGGTGGCACTGATATGCAGCACTGATGGGCACTGATAGGTAGCACTGATATGCAGCACTGATGGGCACTGATATGTGGCACTGATAGATAGCACTGATATGCAGCATTGGTGGGCACTGATAGGCAGCGCTGATGGGCACTGATAGGCAGCACTGATGGGCACTGATTGGCGGCACTGATGGGCACTGATGGGCACTGATAGGTGGCACTGTTGGGCGGCAATGATCGGCACTGATGGGGGGCACTGATGGGGGGCACTGATAGGCGGCACTGGTGGGCAGTAATGGGCACTGGTGGGAGGCACTGATAGATGGCAATAACGGCACTGGTGGGCAGCACTGATAGATGGCATTGGTGGGCAACACTGATAGGGAGGGCACTGGGGGGCTCTCTGAGCCCTGCTTGCCATCCCTGGTGGCCATGGTGGGCATCCCTGGTGGTCATGGGTGGGCATCCCTGGTGGCTTAGTGGCACCCCTCCCCCCCCAAGGCTGTACTGGTAATCAATCATCTGATTACCAGCACAGACCCCCCCTGTGATCAGTGAGTAATTAGAAATACTCACTGATCACCCCAGCAGCAGCACCGATCCTCTTCTCTTCTCCTCACTGACAGGATCTGTCAGGAGAAGAAGAGATCGAAGCCGTTACAACGGCTCTATTTACATTACATGACGGCTGTGATTGGACACAGCCGTCATGTGATCAGGAGGGCCAATCACAGGGCCCTCCTGCCGAATGATGTTGCCGTGTGTCCGAGGGACACAGGCACATCGAGATCGCGCCGCTGCGCGTGCCCGCGGCGGCGCGATCTCTCTCCTTCTGAAGGACGTTCCGGAACGTCCATTCAGAAGGACGAGACTCCCACCCGGCCGTATATATACAATGGCCCGGGTGGGAGGTGGTTAAAGAAGTATGCATGTACTAGAGCTCTGCCTAACATCCATCTGCCAATTGTGGTGGAAGACAAATTCAAACATCATATGATTTTATTGTATTGTTTATTAAGCTATTTCAGCAGATTCTATGTCTAGAAAAAATGTATTTAAGGTTTAGCTTTATTAAAAAAAAACACTGTATGCAATCCACAAGCACCATTCCATCATTTTAAAGCAATGTGAATTTGAAAATATGCATTTATGCTCTTCCTGTACCTGTAGGCCAGGGATTCCCAAACTACGGCCCTCCAGTTGTTCAGGAACTACAATTCCCATCGTGCCTAGTCATATCTGTGAATGTCAGAGTTTTACAATGCCTCATGGGATGTGTAACTCTGCAACAGCTGCAGGGCCATAGTTTGGGAATCCCTGCTGTAGGGAATTTGTGCTCCAAATGCCTCTGATAGTTTTTACTTCTCCGTCGTATCCTTTTCTTTAGGATGGACCAGCCATTAGAACAAACACTTCCTAGGAGTACCGGAATAAGCCCCATCCTTTTTCCAAGCCTTGCACATGCGCATTTCTCTTTGGATGGGAGAGAGAGTGCTGTGTGGCTGAGCTATGTGAGCTATATGAGCTAAGCCCAGAACTGGATGGGCATACAAATCCATTGGTGTGTAGAGCAGCTCGTGTATATATATATATATATATATATATATATATATATATATAATACATAGCAAAAAATTAGGACTCGTTCACACAGGGCTTAAAAAAATGCTGCATTGTCAGATGCTTGATTTTTTCATTTTCTGCCTGTAAATGCACTTCTACCTTACCCCATGTATCCGTGCACACGTAAGCGTTTACAGGTGTATTAGAAGAGGAGCGTTTACAGACAGAAATACAAAAAACATCACAAGGACATTCAGGGTAGTTTTTAGGCAGAAAAAAAATCTTGATGCCTCTAAACGCGCCTAAAGCATTCGCTCATTACAATGGCCAGAATAAATTAATATTTTAATTAATATTTTAATATCAATAAAATAAATGAACACCCAAATGCTTGACACACCTAAATGGGTTTAAACATGTCTAAACGTATTTGCAAAATGCAGCTTTAGGTGCGTTTTTTTGTTATGTAGCTTTTCTCCTGCCAGTAGAAAATGCATTCAGGGGAGCTGAGGCCTTAGATTTTACCTTTCACCAGAGAAACTGTAATTTCTGATTGGTTATCATAGTACCTCCCTCCAGGAATGCTGTCAAGCAATACTAACCTCTGGTTGGTGTGTGCTTGCTCACAGTCAGAAGCCATCAATGGGCATTACGTCCTTCCATGAGGACTGTACAGTACAGGAGTAACAGGAGGTTCTGCTCCTACAATGGCACTGTCACACAGGGGATGATTTACTAAAACTGGAGCATGCAGAATCTGGTGCAGCAGTGCATGATAGCCAATCAGCTTGTAAGGGCCGGTTCACACTCTTGCGAGTGCGGAGATCGCATGTAATATCAGAGCGCACTGCTCCTTCATTACATGCGATCGGATGTGCAGTGCGAATTCAGCCATACACTTTGTATGGCTGAAATTCGCACTGCACCCTCACAAAAGACGCACAGGACCCTTTTTTCCAGCCGCATCAGGATTGGATCGCACAGTGGTTCACATTTGTGCGATCCGATCCTGTGCGAACTGTCAGATCGCACTGCGATATGCGATCAAACTGGGGGTGTCGTTAACATTTAATTGACACCCGCTGCGTGTGAACTGCCAGATGTGCGTTTGTGATGCGGGAACAGGTTGCAAATTCGCAGCCTTCCCGCATTGCACAAGTGTGAACCGGGTCTAACTTCAGCTTGTTTACCTAAACTTTGGGAAAACAAAAACTGGAAGCTAATTGGTTTGCACCAGATTTTGCACTCCAGTTTTAGTAAATCAACCCCACAATGTCCACAGAGGCTTTACAAATATAAAATGGTGTTATAAAAGAGACAGTTTGGGGTGCAGAGTAAGGTAAATCTATATAATACTTTACTTCAATCATGAAGGGGGTTTGGCTTCCCAAAAGCTTTGGAAGCACCAACAATGAAATATGTCTGACAGAGACAACAATAAATTCCTGAAAGAGGTTCTAACCCTTCTATCTCGTCAGTTCTCCTTTCATACACAGCTGATGAATAATGCATAGAGGATCGTACTGATAAAACTCAGAGAATAATTTTAAACTACTTAGATTGAAACTTGAATTCGCCATCTGTCATTTTCTGTGAGTTGTCACACACAATTCTTTTTTCTGACATTTTTATATATTAGGCTACTGTCACTCTGATTGAACCTGATATTTTTTAGACAGTAGCAACTCAGGTGCTCATACATACCTGTACTTGGTTCCAGAGCTGTGCCTGGGTGCGTGAGGGACTTTTGCTCAATTATGACCTTCATATAAGGTATAAAATATGCCTCACATCCCAAAATGCAGGTTATGTTCCTCTTTGTATTGTAGGATGTTGAAGGCAATACCTCTAATCTTGAGTTAAAGTCAATACTAGCCTTTTGCTTACCCTAGGGATCAGAGATCTCTGAGGTTCACAGGAGCAGTCCTTGAGAATAGCAACAGTATGTTCAGACTCATAACCCATATTAATGGAACCTTGGGTAATAGGCTCGTTTTAAAGGCCAAAGTTCAAGATTTATTTAAAAAAAGCCCTCCCTATTCTCTTTATCTAAGCCTTAACCACCCTAAAAAGGGCAGAATATCCCATTTCCAACAGTAGCATTCTCCCTTGGTGTTTACAGCCTTCTTCCTAAAATCCTGCATAGTGCTGCCTAGCACTGCACCATAATTCCTCTTGGATTTAAATGGTGCCATATGGCACTTGGAATAAGTTTACAACTTTGTGGCATATTTGAATGCATTATTTCACTTCTGACGAATTGCAGAATAGGCTTGCCCATTAGGCTGCTTGTCTTTTTTTTGTTCCGTCCCTCGGGATTGATTTGGTGTGGGTGGTTGCTATTCGCCTTATGGACACTACTTGAGATGTCCCCTTCAGTTTAGAACACCCTGTTCTCCCTCCATGTTTTTTTATCATCCCCTTCTTTGTGTGTTTTTTATGTCGGGGTCTCGCCATTATCCTTCTCTGATGACGATACATTGCAGTTACTCCAGGAATGCTCGGTCACCACCTTTTCTTTTTCCCCTCTTTTTTCCTGTTTCTTTTCTTTTTTTCCATTTTTAATTATTTTCTTTGTTGGGTACATACTCACTCCACATTGTGATTTCAGCCCCATGTGAGCTTTTGGTTTTGTTTCAGTCACCTGGATTGTAAGCGTACCCTTTTTTAATGGTAGCTTCGGGGTTTCCTTTACACCTCAGAATGATTTTGTATGACTTTTACAATTATTGGTTTGTCATTATGGATATATATGGAGCCTCATTTTTGTGATGTAGTTAACTTTATTTTGTTCCTCTTTTTCCAACAAAATAGTAATAATAAAAACATACCAATCCTAAATGGGGCCATATACCAACAATACAGATACAGCTCCATTCAAGCCCATAGGGAGTTACTGTGCAGGCATGGCAACTCCTGAACATGCCCTTTAGCATTCCATAGATGTGCTGATTATTGCCCTAACTGTAATGCACTATAGCAGGGGTGTTCAAACTATGACCCACCAGTTGTTCAGGAACTACAATTCCCATCATGCCTAGTCATGTCTGTGAATATCCGATTTTTACAATGCCTCATTAAAACGTGTAGTTCTGCAACAGCTGGAGGGCCGTAGTTTGAGGATCCCTGCACTATAGTGTGCTGTGGTGTGTCATGGTACAAGTTTGGTACATTTGCATTTGATTTTTGGGATGCTTTTGCGCAATGCGGGCCCATTGATAACATTGGGCTGATTTAAAAAGACACATCTTAACATACAACATAACACGTGTTAATGGATGCGTGTTAATTCACTGCAAGAATGTAAATGTGCCTTAAGTGATTAATTGGTTTAGTACTTTTTCCAGTATTTTATGAGTTTAATGTAGGCTAAGGATTTGAAAGCATTAGACAAACAATGAATTATTTCTAAATATTAACAGTATACAAGCAAGCATGTTAAAACATTATCCAATTTTAAAATGTCAGGACATGACGTGGCAATTTTCACTTCAACAGATATTCTGAAAATTCAATTTGCACCTCGCTGAATAACTACAGAGCGATGACGGATTTGTAGCAAAGTTGAATTTAGTGCTTTCTAGTACAAAGACTTATTTAATTCCAAACAAACACAATTTTACAAATCAATTAAGTGCATTTTTTTTTCTTTTCTAGCAAAGAATGTTAGAGACAAGTAGAGACAAGCATATGCAGGCAAACAATGTATTACAACGTTCTTTAGAGCAACGAGGCACATTCTTTGAGTAGAAATGTATTAATTTTACTTATCTTTATAGTAACTATAATAAAATCTATGCTATTCAGGAAGCGATATTAATGTGTATTATTATGTTCAATATTGTCTTTTTTTTTTGTTAAAAGTTTAAAGTGTAGCTTCTAATGACTTGTTAGTGGCTTCAGCCTTGCCTTGCCTGGGGCTTCTTTTACAGCTTACTTCATTTGCCTTTGTATTTGTGGCCACTAAGTAGCCTTTAAAGCGGAGTTCCGGGCACAAAATCGACCTAATCGATTTTGTGGCCATCCGCTTGCTCTTCTTCACCTGAAAAGGAATTGGATAGTTAGGATTATTATTTTTTTTTACTTACCTTGTAATTGTAGAATGAAATACTCACCTATTTTCCACTTCCTCCCTCTGTGGCCGCGGGCCACGCCGTCACTTCCGGTTTTCAATGATTCCTGGGAGCTGAACGTCATCGCTCCCAGGAATCAATGCGACGGCACCGGCCCCGCTCGTCACTTCCGATGCGACGCCGCATTCGCTGCTAAACAGCTTCTGGGCATGCCCAGAAGCTGTGTAGGAATGCGGCGCCGCACCGGAAGTGACGAGAGGGGCCAGTGAAGGCACATTCTGGGAGAAGAAGACGCGGAAGAGGACGCAGAAGAGGATCGCGCTGGCTTCAGCTGCCCACAACAGAGGTGGCAAAGCTGTAGAAGAAATTTTATAAGTGAGTATTTCTTCTTGCAGGTAAGTGCGAACCGGGACAGATCAGAGGCTAGCCATTGTGGAATGTACTAGCCCTGACTGTCCCGGGGGTATGTTCATTGAAAAAATGTTTTTGTGCCCGGAACACACACTTTACAAATGTAATGCCCTCACTAGAACTAGTTCAGAATAGGTTTTTCGTCTCAACAGATTGAAGCAGGAATTAGCAACCTTCATACAAACTAAACACTAGAAGTGTAACACAGGATAGACCAGCCTTTTCTAACCTGGGTGCCCAGGCACCCTGGGGTGCCATGAGGCTTCTTCAGGGGTGCCTTTGCAAAATGCCTAAAAATCGCCCCAATATGGTATACAAGTCAGCAGATGTATAATAGCTTACACAAAGTCGCAGGTTTTCATTGTGCACCATTACAACGTTCTAGCCACCGGCGTCCTAACAACAAATTACCCTCCCCTGCCCCTTTTTGTCAGCGCTGAGGTCACATTAGCTGAGTAATGCAGAAAAACCGATGGAAAAGAGAAACATTAGAATACTAGTCAGCACCCGTGTGCAAAAGTGTATTTGCTTTGGAAGAATAAATCACCTCTAACGTTGGGTGTCCTACGTGTGTGGTTGCTGATGTATTGTGTAAAGCTATTATAATAGTTATTTACATTTTAGAATGGGGTGCCTCGAGACTGTCCATGATTTTAAAGTGTGCCTTGACTGAAAAAATGTTGAGAAACATTGGGATAGACCATAACTATTGTTTAGCTGAGGTGCTTTCTTACTAAGGTTCACTTCACTTGAAGTATCCACATCTCTCTCTCTCTCAACTCTTGTCAGTACCCTCATTTGCTGTCAACTACTTTCTTGGAAATCTACAGCTATGCGTGCTTTGTGGCTCACAGTTGACAGAGCCTTGATCCCCTCTTTCATTTACAGGTAGCACAGTGTTGTTGTTTAGCTCTGATTTCCTATAGTGGCATCTTCAGCTAATATCCGGCAACAAGTCACCCTTCCTGGTTGGACATAGAAATTATATGAACCCACAAACTCAGTTAGACCAAGTGTGAAAGTAGAAGAGGCCCTTATCTCCGATTTATCAGAAAGAGGGCACAATAGTGTGAATGAACCTGAGCCACCCTGCATGTTCTAGCTGCTTAGCGGCCATAAGCTTTCTCCCACTTCCCTATATGTACATCAGGTCCTCAGCCCTCTGCAAAAGAAGCAATGCATGGTGTCAGTGTCTGGACAACGTTCTTTAGCACCCAAGGGGAAAAGGCTGAAATGTGCCCTCTCCTCATGAGCTATAATGTACTACAGCAGTGTAGACTGCAAGTCCAGCCTTTTTTCCGCCCTCTTCCTGATGAAATGCCCAAGTTGACAGCCCCTACTGCCTTATCGTTGGCTCGGACCCGCATTGTGCTGCATAGAGAGATGTAACTTTTCCCAGTCCCACCCTACACCATCCGTTATATGAGATCACTTCCCTCTGCTTTTAGTCCTTACCGCTAGCATGATACAAAGAGGCTCAGAAGGACTAGGTAAGTGGGAAGCCAGCAGTTTAGAGGAGTCAAGATATAAGGTGGAATATCATTTGAATTGTTTAGAGGTTGGAAAGTGGCAGAAATGCCATCCATATTTATGTTGGTATTTTCAACATAGTATGTTTCTGCTTGAAGCTTTGATGGACAGATTTATTGGCTGTTTTTTTTTCTTCCAGGAATTCTGTCATTGCTGCTATATAGGTTGCGTTTTATTGCTCATGTGCCCTTCTCATTAATACAAGCTAAATATGGAATACAACATTCAGAACTCTCTTGTAATGGCTGCATCAAGTGGTTGAACCTGGTGCATAGGTCTTGCCCCTTTAAGAAGCTGGTGAGTTAGTAAATCCACCTGCACCTGCACAGATCTGATATACAGTATTCGTTTTGGTATGACTGACCTTTTAAAAAAAAGTTTTATTATCTTATAGGGAACAACTAGAAATGTTGTGCCTAAACAGTACTCTAAAAAAAAATGTACCTCAAGACTTGGTTTACACTGGTGCGATGAGGGAAACCCTGTGAATCCAGTGCGGGTTCCCGCACCGCACCTGAATCGCCGGTAGTTTAAACTGCCCTCTGCGAACTGCTGGAGGTATCATACAAAGTTAATGACACCCACAGATCAGTGGGTGTGGCACTGATGATGAGGCACTAATATGCAGCACTGATGGACACTAATAGGCGGCACTGATATGCAGCACTGATATGTGGCACTGATAGGTAGCACTGATATGCAGCATTGGTGGGCACTGATAGGAGGCCCTGATGGGCACTGATAGGTGGCACTGATGGGCACTGAGAGGTGGCACTGATGGGCAATGATAGGTGGCACTGATGGGCACTGATAGGCGGCACTGATGGGCACTGATAGGCACTGATAGGTGGCACTGGTGGGCAATGATGGGCACTGGTGGGTGGCACTAATAGATGGCAATGATGGGCACTGGTGGGCGGCACTGATAGATGGCAATGATGGGCTGCACTGATGAGAAGGGCACTGATTGGAATTCCTGGCGGCATGGGTGGGCATCCATGGTGGCCATGGGTGGGCATCCTTGGTGACCATGGGTGTGCAATCCATGGTGGCTCTAGTGGCATCCCTCAAAGGTCTGCACTGGTAATCAATGTTCTGATTATCAGCACAAACCCCCCCCCCCCCCAGCCGATCGACTCTCCTCTACTCGAGCCTGTCAGGCGCGAGCTGAGGAAAGCCGTTCAGGGGCACTTCCAATTTACTATGTGACCAGCTGTGATTGGACACAGCTGGTCACATGGTAAAGAGCCTATGTCATAAGCTCTTTACCAGAATCGGAGATGCGGTATGTTAGAGTGACCCGGGGGGCACGCAGAACGGTCTATCCTGCTGGACGTTATTTGACGCCCAGTCAGGATAGAGCAACCACTTTGCGGCCGTCATTTTGCTATATGATAGGCGGGAAGTGGTTAACCTCAGTCTTTATAAATCGGCCTCAGAATGCCTCATGGACATGCAGCTTTATTAGTTGTGAGCTGTGATTTATTATAAATCTTGATTTCACTTCTTTAAATGACTCTGACAGCAGAGCGATAGTAATATCCTGCTTCAAAGCTTCCACATTCCCACAGTGGCTTCCTCTTATTTTTTTATGATTTTCACACTGTAATACTTTAATCTTTGGAGGAAACAGCACAAGGAACACACAGGGACAATAAACCTATCCATCGTCTCTCCTGTGTTCTGCGGCTGACAGTGGAGTGAAAATTGTTGTGTTGGCTGAACGTCTTTCCTTTTTGCCAAATGTGATCATATCCTTTTTATTACAGAAAACTACCTTGTCGAGTTTGCCATCTCCCCTGACTGTCTCTGCGCTATTTAAATCTGGGTTAAGTGCTGTCTGTCAACTGATAGGATCAAAATGTCTATTTTCTCCCTCTTTTCTCTAGCGCCGAAAGCTTTGATTAACAAGGTAGCTCAGGAATGAAAGCAATGTCTGCTTTTTTTTTTTTTTCGTTACAGCCATTGACATTTTAACAGTATTTGAGGGTTACTTCATACATAAAGTAGACCCAATTGAGATATGGCGTAATGGTGGTTTCTTGTTGTGGCCACAGTGACCACTAATATTTAAAGTGAAACACCAGCTTTGCAAACTCATAAAAAATGGCATAGACACTTTACATGGGCTTGGATATTTTAAATCAAACATGATTTGCATTCTATCATGTCATTTTTTTTATGATTACGTGTATGATTACGTGTTAGGTGGGTGGGGTTTAGCATAAAAAAAATGTATTTGGACTTTCTTTTAGGGTTTCTCTACTGCAGTTTTTGTTCACTGACTGCACATACTACAACCAGAAATGAGTGCACTATCTATTTAGATTTGCAAATACTGATGTAAAGTGCTCAAATGCAATATAAAAACTTCACAAATTCATAAAAAAAATATTAAACAAAGTGCTTATGTGCAATAATTAATGCAAAAATTCATACTTGTTGAAATTCAATACCATAAATTATAGTTCTCATGTGCTTAACCAATATATGAACTATAATCAATATAGGTGAAAAGTCCATTAAGGCCCCTTTCACACTTGGTAGAAAGGAGACTTAACCGCGCTAGAGGAATAAAATGAACAAGCAGCAACTTCAAGTGTGACCACACCCTAAAGAAATTTGTAAATTAAGTTGCGCTAAATGTGATCTATGGAGGTATAAAGTCCACAAAGTCCCAATATTGATGACAGATGAACAGTATCCTGGATATGATCCTGAACCCGACTCCCTTAAGAGTGTATGCTTACCAGAATAAGGTAAGAGTGAAGCGGATATGCTTTATCTTGTCACTTTGATAGAAGATCCAGGCCCGTGTGAGCAGTGAACTCGGAGGTCATTGGATCATGAAAAAAATGTAAACAAACGCAATAGCGTAAAACCCAACAACTATGTATAATTATCACCTTGAGTGTGACTTAAATAAGAAATTGGGAAGTGTGTAATTAGAACTGCCACCAAGGTAGCTTAGTAAAAAGAAAATTTGAGGGATAAATACCCCTACCAAAACAAATACGGGTAGGTGCAAAAAATGTTCCAGTTAGAGTTGCCTCTTACCAGACAAAAATGTTATAAAGCCCAAGTGAGAGAAAACAATATTGAAGATGTGTGTTGGACACCTCCTTTGAAAACGTCATCTGTGACGAAAGGTCGTCAGGGCACGGCGTACATCAGAGTTGCATGACATGTCGTTCCCCATGTTTTCCAATGATACCCATTCATATATATGCACAACTTAAAGTTGCAGCAACTTTTAAGTAGTTCATGCACTACTTTGGTCCGACTTTCATGCAACTTGAGGGCCATAGACTTCAATGTTAACCCTCAGAAGTTGCATGAAAGTCATACCTGAATGATATACAATGCAACTTGTGTGCAGCAGTTGTCCGTTAAAGCTGGTCAAAGCCAAAGTCATACCCAAGTTGCACCCATCCGAAGTTGCGTCAGTTGCATCAAAGTTACAACAAAGTTGGATCAAAGTTGCATTCCAAAGTCAGCGTAACTTTGGAGTCGTACAAGTGTAAAAGGGGCCTTAAAGTCCTTGAACAACAAGATAGACTGGTGCTGTGAAACTTCCAAGTGATCCTTACACCTCCTATGTGTGACCACCTCCAACAATGCAAATCGCTTACCAGAGGAAGGTGACCTTGGAGTTATAATAGGTTAATACATTACAATAAACTCCATACGGTCTCCACATCAAAAGTCTGACTCTTCACAAGGAACACCTTACATCTCCAATATATCACCACCAGAAGAATGCTTGCATTCTTATGTATACTTACCATTACATTTTTTACCTGAAAGTTCTGTATGGCCTGAAGTGCTGAAGAGGAGTGGCTTCTTTGGGCTGATCATTTGACAGGGAGTAAGCCAGATGGAGACTGAAGAAAGGAAAGACACTGCTCCAGGTGTATAGTGTGTGGTGATTGCCAGGAGATAGGATATCCAGTAGAGTGCTGGCCCCGGCCCGCCTCCGTGGGAACACTTGTAGGAAAAGAATTAGCCGCACATCCAGGGATTCCAATAGGTTTCAAATACCTTTATTTCCAAAAAGTTGCAAGTGATGACACCTCATTACGTATTGATTAAGCACAAGATGTATGTGTGAAACGCGTCTACGAGACTTCATGCTGGTGTCTTTGGTGTCATCACTTGCAACTTTTTGGAAATAAAGGTATTTGAAACCTATTGGAATCCCTGGATGTGCGGCTAATTCTTTTCCTACAAGCCAGATGGAGAGATCTCAATAAACAGAGGTCAATTGTGCTTTGCTGTGATATAGCCACAATATCTCAAATGACAATTCAGGTTTGTTATAGCTACAGATGGAAAGAACGCAACTTATAGAGATCAAATGTGCCTACCGGTGACCCAGCCACAATGGGTTCCATTCACAAAGCAGTATCTTAGCCCTTTCTGAGTTTGCAGTAAGATACCACATAGCATTCACTAAAAAACCTCTACTAAAATACGTTGCATTATTTTATGAAGTCATGCGGTATTTTAGTATTGAAAGCCTGCAGTAATTTATCACCGGCGGTAGCCAGCGTCTTTACCACAGGCTGTCACTAGCTGGTTTTTAAGAAGCTGACAGCCGCCGGCGTCCTTAACAACCAGTAACTGTCACGATTGTTAAGGAGCGGGCAGCCGCTGCGCCCTTAACAACTGATGAGGCATCAGCTAAAAGTAAAAAAAAAAAGGCAATCAATTTTTTTTTAAACTGCGTTGCCCCCCCCCCAATCCATACCAGGCCCTTTATTTAAAAAATAAAAAAAAACATCCCCTGATGTAGAGCCATCCACAATCACGATGCCCGCTGCCACCACTGACCTGAAAAGAAAAAAGCTCAGTTCACACCAAAGGCTCCTGCCGTCTGCCAGCTCCTCCGGGTGACCCCCACCTCATTGTGACATCATCGACTAGTGGCTTGCTGGGTCATGTTGAGGGCATATGGCCTAGTATGGTTCAGGAGGGGGGTTGCTCAGTCATCCCTTCCCTTTCCTGACCTGCTAGGCTGCATGCTCAGGAATCCAAAGGGTCTGGTACGGGTTTTGGAGGGTACCCCACGATATTTTTTTAAAACTTGTGGCGTGACGGTTCCCTTCAAAATCCATACCAGAACCAAAGGACCTTTGGGGGGGGGGATCATGATGTTTGTTTTTTTTTACATTCAACTGGGGTTGTTGTTTACTGGTTGTTATGGATGCCGGTGGCTGCCAGTTCCTCAAATATTGCATGCTGGGACCACTACTTACTTACCACATGCATTTTTTTTTTTTTTTTTTTTGTGATTTGACTTTTACTCCTGTTTTATGCAGTATTTACCAAGCGTTTTTGCTTTATGCACTGAATAACGCATAAAGCAGTAGTGAATTGACATTTTCAGGATCACAAGCGGTATTTAGGAAAAAAACCTAAATACTGCATGCAATCTGGTTCTGTCATTGGAGCCCAATATCTTAAAAACATAAAAATGTATTGCAGTAATCCACTTACATGGGGTAAATGGGAAAACCGCCGTATACAGAAACCAAGATGACGTTACAAGCCGAGACTCTGCCCAATGCATTTCCACCACACAGTCATTGCCAGGGAAAGAGAATGGCATGTCTCATTGGTTAGGATTATTCTGAACACCATCTTCTTCTTTTCACATTAGGGTTCATCATCCATGGAAACCAATAAAAATAAATTTGAATGGAGCCAATAGGAAAGATTGAAACACGAATGGTTAAAAAAATGCAATTACATTTTGTTGAGGTAATGAGGATTGCCCAGAAGATAAGAAACAATGTGAATATTTTCACCTTTAACCGTTTTATGACCAAAGGTTAATGAAGCCTCCATATCTAGGTCAAGGTTAGCAGTGTCAGTATGTGTGGGCTAACTTGACTATAAATTTCACTAGCACTCTATGACTAATTAATGGCCTATTTTTTAGGATATGGAAGGCTTTTGTTTGGCCAATGTAATTGTGACCTGGTTGTTAGGCAGACAAATAGTGCTGAGCCTCATGGCTGTCACCTGGTCTGTTGTGACAGTAGCTATGCCCATCAAAGTTGTAGCATCACAGCAACATACCAGTGGGAATCTTAGTATTACTTCAGCCTAAAATGAATTGCCTACTACAGCTGTCACAATTTAATACATTGCAATATCACTTTAATAGTACATATCATTATGAGCTGCTGATAAATAGACTATGGGTACTGTAACTGGAATCCAATTTAGCATTAATGGTAAAAAATGTTTATAGTAAACAACCATAAAGAGCTGAAAATTGCTGATGCATCTCGTTAAAACTGGAAATACCATGGCGTGACCAGAACCACTGTGTTCATTAATTATCTTCAGCAGTTTATGCTGTTCCCATAGAACGTCCTTAGCTTCCTGACAAGCTCTGCCAGAAAATGAAAGGATTTACATGCTAAAGCTTACTGAATACATCTTTCTTACTTTAACTGCAACCCCCCCCCCCCCCTACCCCACACACCTGTTATGCCCATAACCAGCCAAGCTTTTTTAGGCAAGATCTGTTCTTGTTCCATGTTCAAATTTCAGCTTGAGTTTTGGATCTCGTGCAAACTATTAAATCTGAGCTGCAAGCATAAAGTAAAAATCCTATGTGAGAAAAAACACACACCAATAAATGAATAAAGATATCCTGCACTAAAGTAATAATCCAATTGACTAAATAACCAATGCAAAATAAATGTAAAATATCTCCAAATATATATATATACACACACACACACACACACACACTATATTGTCAAACGTATTGGGGCTCCTGCCTTTACTTTCACACAAACTTTAATGACATCCCAGTCTTAGTCCATAGGGTTCAATATTGAGTCCCCCCCATTGCAGCTAAAACAGCTTCAACTCTTCAGGGAAGACTGTCCACAAGATTTAGGAGTGTGTCTAAGGGAATTTTTGATTATTCTTCCAGAAACACATTTGTGAGGTCAGGCACTGATGTTGCATGAGAAGGTCTGGCTTGCAGTCTTCGCTCAAATTCATCCTAAAGGTGTTCTATCGGGTTGAGGTCAGGACTCTTTGCAGGCCAGTCAAGTTCCTCCACCCCAAACTCGCTCATCCATGTCTTTATAGACCTTGCTTTTTTCACTCGTGCACTTTGATGGCGGGGGGGGGGGGGATTATGGTGTGGGGTTGTTTTTCAGGGATTGGGCTTGGCCCTTTAGTTCCAGTGAAGGGAGCTCTTAAGGCGTCAGCATACCAAGACATTTTGGACAATTTCATGTTCCCAACTTTGTGGGAACAGTTTGGGGATGGCCCCTTCCTGTTCCAGCTTTACTTCCCACCAGGGCACAAAGCAAGGTTCATAAAGACATGGATGAGTGAGTTTGGGGTGGAGGAACTTGAATGGCCTGCACAGAGTCCTGACCTCCATCCTATAGAACACCTTTGGGATGAATTTGAGCGCAGACTGCGAGCCAGGCCTTCTCTCCAACATTAGTGCCTGACCTCACAAATGCGCTTCTGGAAGAATGGTCAAACATTCCCATAGACACACTCCTATACCTTGTGGACAGCCATCCTAGAAGAGTTGAAGCTGGTATAGCTACAAAGGGTGGGCTAACTCATTACTGAACCCCATAGACTGGGACGCCATTAAAGTTCATGTGTGTGTAAAGGCAGGTGTCCCAATACTTTTGACAATATAGTGTATACCTACTGTATATATATATATATATATATATATATACATATATATATATAGTATGTGCACAGTGCAAAATGCTGTATATTTGAATGTGGTGAACAATCTTATACAAAGTGTCCATACAATGGTGATATTTTGGCAAATGCAAAATAAAAAAAACAAAACACAAAATAATCCAGAGTTCCTAATGCATCCGATTTGCACAAGTGGAAAAGCTGGGAAAAATTGTTGCTTTTTTTTTTTTCATCTGGAGAAGGTAAGGAGGGGCTTTTACAGCTAAGCACATGGTTCTGCCTGCATTCTAGGAAGCAAATGCTACATGAATCCTCTGCCCTTACCCAATATGGCTGCGACTAGAATTGCTGGGAGGGTTTTTTAAAGTGGCATCTCAACAAAACAATGCATGGTGACATGGGTGAGTTTGCTTTGAATATAAAAAATTTATTAAATAGCATTTCAGTTTATAGGGCTCGAACACAGTTAAGTTCTGCTTTAAAAGTGCTTGTTAGAATGTAGAGGGGTTCTCAAACAAGCTGGAAAATCTCCATTTCACCTGGCAAAAATGAATTCTCTTTTTCTACATGGTAAGGGGAAGCAGCGCACACATTGCTCCTCTTCTGTTATCAGATGAATTGGGGAGAAGATTCTGGCATGCCCTGAGGATAGGTAGATCAGTGGTCCTCAACCCTGGCCTACAGGGCAAACTAACAGGCCAGATTTGCAAGATAACTGAAATACATCCCAGGTGATATCATTTGCTGCTCAGTGATTGCAGTATTCTAGTCTGCATCTTCCCAAGGTAATGCTTAAAATCTGGCCTGTTAGTGGGCCCTGAGGACCGGAGTTGAGGACCACTAAGGTAGATGACTTGTTTTTTTTTGCCTGGTTATTGCCAGCTTTAAAGTCTACATCCACCTTTTTTAAAAAAAATAATAAATGCACCCATATGTGCAGCAACCAAAAATGCGCATTTATTATTTTTTATGTAAATGAGCTTGCAAAGCATTGCAACCCACAATCATTGGATCATGGGTACATAGCACAGGCTCTCACAGACCTTTCCACCTGCTCTATGTCCATATAGAGGTACGTGATTTTAGTTACAGAGTTGGAGGATTTGGCAGGATTTTGACAGCTAACAAATCTGATGGGGAAGGGTGACTGTTTTAAGAAGGGAGGGTTCCACTTGGCACATGTTATACGCTAAATATGCATGTAACATATTGCATGGTTCAAAAGGTGGTGTTAGCCTTTAAAGCCCAACTCATTTTTGATTTTGTAAGGAGTGGAGAACGGATGCCCTGTCAGCATTTTATTTGTCGTCTGTGTCCCCTTTGAGGAAATTCCCCCTCACTTATTGTCAGAACAACGCTTTCTCAGTTTGGCTAACATGTTAAGATTACAGAGAGAAGGAGTAATTGCACCAAAGGAATGAAAACTTCCTCTAGAGACTAATCTTAAAATCTCTACATTTAAATCAACAAATATATAGAAAAGCAAGGCTATTAAATGTGAAAGCCACATCAAAAATTGCTTTAAGATTGGCCATGAATTCAGCTAAGATATCTGCCTTGCTGAGTTTTTTTTTTTTTTTAATCCTTTCCCTCTTTGCTCTATCTTCTATTTTCCTTGCTTTCTCATTTTTTTTCTAGGGCCTTTGTAATGACTCTTGTTTCTTTTCGCTCTGTGATTTGGTTAGAATCAAGCAACCCACCACCCTGACTTCTTTCCCTTTCGGATTACATATTTTACATTAATGCAAAAACTTTATACATCTTGTCACCGCAAGCACAGAAAATGTGTTTTCATTATTATGCCTCCCTTCACATTTCTCTTGGCCAACATGGTGCGTTAACCCGCCTTATGTGGCTCATTAATGTGCATCGCGATAAACCACCTTATGTGCCTTATTAATGTGTGTTGTGTTAAAGCAGCTTATTTATTATGGATGGGCTGCCAATGCACAGCAATCAAAATCAATTATCCATAAACTTTACTGTAATAGGGTGCTATTCTAAAGGAACAACCCAAAGATTGGGCGTTAACATGATGGTGTATAAAGGGGACCTATTATATATATTTATATGAAAAAAAAAATAAAAAATAAAAAAAAATATATATATATATATATATATATATATATATATATATATATATATATATATACAGTGGGTGCGGAAAGTATTCAGACCCCCTTTAATTTTTCACTCTTTGTTATATTGCAGCCATTTGCTAAAATCATTTAAGTTCATTCTTCTTCCTCATGAATGTACACATAGCACCCCATACTGACAGAAAAACACAGAATTGTTGACATTGTTGCAGATTTATTAAAAAAGAAAAACTGAAATATCACATGGTCCTAAGTATTCAGACCCTTTGCTGTGACACTCATATATTTAACTCAGGTGCTTTCCATTTCTTCTGATCATCCTTGAGATGGTTCTACACCTTCATTTGAGTCCAGCTGTGTTTGATTATACTGATTGGACTTGATTAGGAAAGCCACACACCTGTCTATATAAGACCTTCCAGATCACAATGCATGTCAGAGCAAATGAGAATCATGAGGTCAAAGGAACTGCCTGAAGAGCTCAGAGACAGAATTGTGGCAAGGCACAGATCTGGCCAAGGTTACAAAAAGATTTCTGCTGCACTTAAGGTTCCTAAGAGCACAGTGGCCTCCATAATCCTCAAATGGAAGACGTTTGGGACGACCAGAACCCTTCCTAGAGCTGGCCGTCCGGCCAAACTGAGCTATCGGGGGAGAAGAGCCTTGGTGAGAGAGGTAAAGAAGAACCCAAAGATCACTGTGGCTGAGCTCCAGAGATGCAGTCAGGAGATGGGAGAAAGTTGTAGAAAGTCAACCATCACTGCAGCCCTCCACCAGTCGGGGCTTTATGGCAGAGTGGCCCGACGGAAGCCTCTCCTCAGTGTAAGACACATGAAAGCCTGCATGGAGTTTGCTAAAAAACACCTGAAGGACTCCAAGATGGTGAGAAATAAGATTCTCTGGTCTGATGAGACCAAAATAGAACTTTTTGGCCTTAATTCTAAGCGGTATGTGTGGAGAAAACCAGGCACTGCTCATCACCTGTCCAATACAGTCCCAACAGTGAAGCATGGTGGTGGCAGCATCATGCTGTGGGGGTGTTTTTCAGCTGCAGGGACAGGACGACTGGTTGCAATCGAGGGAAAGATGAATGCGGCCAAGTACAGGGATATCCTGGACAAAAACCTTCTCCAGAGTGCTCTGGACCTCAGACTGGGCCAAAGGTTTACCTTCCAACAAGACAATGACCCTAAAACCACAGCTAAAATAACGAAGGAGTGGCTTCACATCAACTCCGTGACTGTTCTTGAATGGCCCAGCCAGAGCCCTGACTTAAACCCAATTGAGCATCTCTGGAGAGACCTAAAAATGGCTGTCCACCAACGTTTACCATCCAACCTGACAGAACTGGAGAGGATCTGGAAGGAGGAATGGCAGAGGATCCCCAAATCCAGGTGTGAAAGACTTGTTGCGTCTTTCCCAAAAAGACTCCTGGCTGTATTAGATCAAAAGGGGGCTTCTACTAAATACTGAGCAAAGGGTCTGAATACTTAGGACCATGTGATATATCAATTTTTCTTTTTTAATAAATCTGCAACAATGTCAACAATTCTGTGTTTTTCTGTCAGTATGGGGTGCTGTGTGTACATTCATGAGGAAGAAGAATGAACTTAAATGATTTTAGCAAATGGCTGCAATATAACAAAGAGTGAAAAATTAAAGGGGGTCTGAATACTTTCCGTACCCACTGTATATATATATATATATATATATATATATATATATAAATATATATATATATATATATATATATATATATATATATATATATAGTGTTGTGAGGCACTGGCTGACAGGGTTATGGGTGATCTATATCTGTTGTCTAGTTTTCTCACGTACGCATAATGAAGTACTCCATCATCTGTGTCTGATATCGAGAAAACAGATTTTATGTGTTCTCGAAATCTTAATAACTCCTATCTGAATTCTGGAGCCCAGAGGCTTTTAAGAGCTTTGAGTAGGTAAAGCCTCCAGTCCTAGGTCCTCATCTTACCTAGTAGCCAGACCTCATGATTAGCCTCAGCTATACAAAAGCCTTTATATATGTGAGATGACTAATGCTCGGGATCTCTCAGTTTCTCTGCTGTGAGAGCCTGCTGATGGGTGAACAGGCTGAGTGGTGACAGAACACTAAAAAGATACAATTGTTGTTTGTTGAACTCATTACAAATTTAGTTACTAGCCAAGAAGAACAATTTTTTTGTTTTAAGCTATCGACTTGCTGTACAAAGCCCTCCTACATTGAAACTGTCTGTTTACTGCCTTGTTAAATAATCAGCAGAATAAAGTTGCTTGGAGTGTGCCTGGGCATCCTGGTATCCAGTTGGATCTGTTCCCTATTTATGTAAAACAATCTGTTTTAGTGTGCACACTAGTGTCTGTACTGTGCCTACAATGGAGAGCATAATGGTGTGAAAGGGGCACATAGAAAACAATTGTTTTCTATATGCCCTTGTGACTGGTGTTAATCCGTTGCTAAAAAAATACCAGTCACCGCACATAGTGTGAACAGGTCGTCAGTAAACACCCACACAAAAAAAAAGGATAAGCACTGTAGTAATAAAAAAAAAAAAGACAAATATTACTATTAATGCCTCTTGCACACTGCAGCTAAAAAAAAGCTCAGTACAGCTTTTTTTTTTCTGAGCTAAAATATAGCCCATTCATTGTAATGTACCTATGCACACAGGCGCGTAAATGAGTGCCGTGCATTCTTCAGTAAGAACAAAATAGAAAAATCTGCATTTTTGGACAGTAATTTACGCCTCATGCACGCAAATACGCACAATTGCAAACAAATGAAAGCACACAAAGATACTGTTGATCTGAAAAGTGCTAATTTGCATATTTTACAAGAATGCACAAAAACATTTCCGCCAAAAGACGCAAATTTGTGTGAACGCATATGCGTGAAAATGCTTGTGAATGTGCAAAAATGCGTGCATTTCAAAAAGACAAATACACCTGAAATTTGCGGCTGAAAAAGGAGATGCTCAAACAGTAGTATCGTGTTTAAGAGGCCTAAAAATGTTAATAATCACTCTCTTTAACCACTTTGCCGCTGCTCACTAGAGCTCTACTGCGCCAAAGTGGCTCGGTAACGTCTGACGACGTAGACCTACGTCGGCAGACATTCCTCTCTCTCTGCGGCGCGCACGCGCCGCCGGAAGCTCGCTCCCGCTGTATTCAGTCACAGCGGGAGTCGGGCCAGGGGAGGAGAGGCGGCGATCGCCGCTGCTCTTCCCCGATCTTCGGGGAATCGAGTGTGGAGATCCGCCCGCTTGTGTAAACACAAGCGGGCGGATCTCCTAAGTGACAGGCAGGGTCAGATTGCAGGATTCAGCATAGCTGAACCTGCGATCTGTCCTTGTGTCACATAGTCCCCTCCCCCCACACACGTCAGTAAGCACCAGGCATACATTAACCCCTTGATCACCAATAAAATTTAACCCCTTCCCTGCCAGTGTCATTTTTACAGTAACAGTGCATATTTATAGCACTGATTACTGTAGTAATGTCACTGGTACCCACAAAAGTGTCAAAAATGTCAGTCAAGGGTCCGATCTGTCCACTGCAATGTCGCATTCCCGCAAAAAAAAAACGCAGATCGCCGCCATTACTCGTTAAAAAAAACCCACCAAAAACGACAGAAATCTTTCCCTTAGTTAGTAAACGCAATAACTTTTGCGCAAACCAATCAAAATACGCTTATTGCGATTTTTTTTACCAAAAATATGTAGCAGAAAACAAATTGGCCTAAAATGATAAAACATTTTGATTTTTACATTTTGGGGGGGGGGGGGGAATTTCATGTAAAAAATGTGAAAAATATTGTTATTTTTTCAAAATTGTCGCTCTTTTTTTGTTTATAGCGCAAAAAATAAAAATCGCACAGGTGATCAAATACCACCAAAATAAAGCTCTGTTTGTGGGAAAAAAAGGACGTAAATTTAGTTTGGGTACGGTGTTACATGACCGTGCAATTGTCAGTTAAATTCGCACAGTGCCGAATCACAAAAAGTGGCCCAGACGTAAGACAGCAAAATCCTCCGGTGGTAAAGTGGTTAAAAAAAGATAAAAAACCGTCATAACTACAGATATGAGCCTACTGAACTGCTATATACTTTCCCTGTAGACAGTCTACATTTTAAGATACTTTCCGTTTTCTTTCTTTCATTTGCCCTGTGCCTGCATCTTCCTACCCTGCCTCTTCCCTGAGGCTGCTGAGTTTTATACTGTGCCTGACTGGCAGTTGCAGTGTATTTAGGGTGATTCAATCGGCCTTTTTGTCCTCTACACATAAGAGCAACATTCAAGCCATCTATAAATACCAGCAACATAAGAAGTGAGCAGGCCCAGAGGAGACACCGCAAAGTAAAGAAAAGAGAAATAAAGGAAGAGAAGCAAGAAAGTGATATTGCGATATTGCCACTTTAAATCATCTGGCTTTCTTAAAGCGACTGCATCAGCATTAGTAGCATGGGGCTTAGCGTTTGCCTTCCCTGAAAAGATTTATGGGGTATTTTAAAACAAACAGATTAGCAGAAGTATTAGAGCAAAGCTCCGTAGGTGGCAGAACTCAGTTATCGTTTGTATGATTCGTTTCACCTTGTAGCCGTGTCTCAGAAAATGCAATTAACAGTTTCATATTTAGTGTAGCTGGCTTTTCTGTCTCCCTCGCTCTTCCCTTGCTGCCTGGTGTGTAACATTTGCATCATAAAAAACGAGCTAATTGGTAAACATATCCTTGCCAGATTCTTCACCATTCACCCAATTCTCCTAACGTTAATTGGCTCAGCTTCAACACACAGTGGATGGGTTTTCAAAGAGAGCCGCAGATTACAGAGAGCTTGCAAGCACTTGTGTTTCACAGTACTGACTCCAAGGAGACTCGGTGGAAAAAAAAAAAATATTTTAAATTAATGCCGAATCCAGGAGCGCTCTCATGTCCGGCTGTTGTCATGGGAACCATTTTGTCTTTTAATCTGATAGCGGTGTGTGTTTATTAGTATACATAGTACTAATGACCTTCACAGGGTAACCTGGTAGGACGGTAGCCTTGGGGCAATGGCCTCACAGGTTGCAGCAAAGCAATCTTTTTACCACCTCCGCGATCCAAGGTTTAACCAAGAGAAAAACTTTAATTGTTCTGTTCATTCAGTGTGGGCAGAATATTTACCAGCACTAAATAAGAGATCATTGAAGTCACACCTGTTTAGAAACTGTTTGTGTTCAGAGTATAAATGCTGTAAATTTGTTTTTACCATAAATAATGTTATAAGGATGAAACATACTGCTGGCAGCAAGCTGCTTATAGCACAGTCTCTGATCATATGCTTTCTACAGAATAATACATGTTCTCATATATTTATAACAAGGTTTACATAACCTGTGCCTACAGGCAGAAGAGTCAGAATCAGCCTATGGACTGCTGCACACTGGGGCTCACCATGGCTCCTAACACACTGGGGTTGGTTTACTAAAACTGGAGAGTGCACAAACTGGTGGAGCAGTGCATCAAGATCATTCATCTTCCAGGTATTTTGTCAAGCCTTAATTGAACAAGATGGAGTTAGAAGCCGATTGGCTACTGTGCTCAGCTGCACCAAGTTTTGGACTCTCCAGTTTTAGTAAATCAACTCCATTGTGTTGTCCACCAACCCAGTGACATAAATAGTCCCCCCCCCCCCCCCACATTCCCAAAGCCTAACAGGATGATGTTTGCCAAAGCCCTGGGTATTAAAAATGATTGCCATGTGTTTCTCTTCATTGATTATGGGATACAGCACTAAAGAACATCTAAAACAGAGATTGTGATGTTACTAGGGTATGGACCAGGCTTTCTCAACCTTGTTAACAAGGAGGGAAACCAAATAATATGGGGGATACAACTTATTATTTAACAACAAACACCGTTGTCTATAGCATCATGTTGGTGTTCTGCTCATGAAACCATTTAGGCAAAGCAAAAAACAGACGGTTAAATCTACTGGATGGGGTAAGATAGCTCGCTTTCTTAACCAGTAATATTGATGCATATGAAATTACCCAGATTGGGTTCTACCATCTATCCTATGTTTGGAGAAATTAACTGTTTGATCGACTTATAGCTCAGTCTCTGATCATATGCTTTCTACAGAATAATACATGTTCTCATATATTTATAACAAGGTTTACATAACCTGTGCCTACAGGCAGAAGAGTCAGAATCAGCCTATGGACTGCTGCACACGGGGGCCCACCATGGCTCCTAACACACTGGGGTTGGTTTACTAAAACTGGAGAGTGCACAATCTGGTGGAGCAGTGCATCAAGGCCATTCATCTTCCAGGTATTTTGTCAAGCCTTAATGGAACAAAGATGAAGTTAGAAGCTGATTGGCTACTGTGCTCAGCTGCACCAAGTTTTGGACTCTCCAGTTTTAGTAAATCAACTCCATTGTGTTGTCCACCAACCCAGTGACCTAAATAGTCTCCCCCCCCCCCCCCCCCACATTCCCAAAGCCTAACAGGATGATGTTTGCCAAAGCCCTGGGTATTAAAAATGATTGCCATGTGTTTCTCTTCATTGATTATGGGATACAGCACTAAAGAACATCTAAACCAGAGATTGTGATGTTACTAGGGTATGGACCAGGCTTTCAACAAGGAGGAAAACCAAACAAAATGGGGGATACAACTTATTATTTAACAACAAACACCGTTGTCTATAGCATCATGTTGGTGTTCTGCTCATGAAACCATTTAGGCAAAGCAAAAAACAGATGGTTAAATCTACTGTATTGGGTGAGATAGCTCGCTTCCTTAACCAGTAATATTGATGCATATGAAATTACCCAGATCGGGTTCTACCATCTATCCTATGTTTGGAGGAGTTAACTGTTTGATCGACGATCCTTTTTTTTTACATTAAATCTATCTAGATTAGAGTATTTTCCCCATTGGTAGGATATAGTGCCTAGTGACTGGCCATTATACTACACCTGAGCCCCAGGGGCCTATGTATGAGGTGGGGCTGGTGTCTTTTGAGGTGCTTTGTCGCCCACTTTATACACAAGCGGGGATCTGCACAGCATCTGCAGTATACATAGCAGTATTACATTGTCTGGACGTTTGTTTGGGGACATTTTTTATGGGTGGGAAGGGGAAGTTGTTTGAGCCGAGTATGGTATCCATAAGTGCTTGACACTTTTTATAATCGATTGAGAATAAATATATGTTTATAACCACCAGTAAGTCTAGTGTCTGCCTAATAACCGCTTGCTTAACATTGGAGGGATTCTTCTCTCCCTAGAAGTAACTGTCTGTTTTTTGCTTTGTTAACAGGGAGGACCCCTTGAAATAGCCTTTAGGTCTTATGGAACCCCTGCTAATTACTATATTTACAGTTTGTGGTACATTAGTGTGCTGGTCAGTGGCAAGAGTGCTCCTTACATTGATGGCCAGTGGGAAGAATGGTCCTTACATTTATGGCCAGTGAGAAGAATGCCCTCTCTTCCAAATCGCTAAAAAGATCATTGGTGTTTTTGGTAATTTACCTGATTGCTCATTGCTCAAGAAACCCTTAGTAACCTCTGGAGGAACCCTAAGATTCCCTGAACATTGCTTGTGAAAGTCTAATACCGTGTTGTGTCCTTTAGTGAACATCAGAGAAAGGGTTTTTAGTGATTTATATCTATGTTACTGTTTGGCTGCTAATTAGGTACGTTACACAATGATCTGTCTAATTATTTCTTTATATCAGGGGTCTCTAAACCTTCTGAACAAAAGGCCAGTTTTCTGTCCTTCAGACTTTAGGGGTGCCAGACTGTGGCCAGTGGGAATAGAACATTTTTCTGGCATCTGTGGGAGTGAACAGTGCCCAATCTTTGGCATTAGGGGACGAAATTGAGCCCCATTGTTGGTGTCACCGGCAGGAATTATGCTCCATTTAGTGTTTCATATCAGTGGGATTAATAGTGGCCCAAGGATAAAGGCAAGACTCTGGGCTGCAGTTTGGAGACCTCTGCTTTCTACTTTACCACCGCTCATTCTAAATGCTGATAAAAAATATATTTTTTATAAGGTGGCTAAGTAGTGGGAGGTCATAAGGAGTATTTAAATAGGCATTTATGTCATGTTTTGTGCCTGTTAAAAAGTCCTAGTAGATAGAACACATAGGAGGTTTTCACAGAGGTTTTACAGGCAAGCGGTCTGATCCATACAGTATATGTGCTGATGTTAGATGCAGCTTTTGTGGTTTTAATTCTTTTATAATAATGTGGAATGTTTATTACGCTACACTATGAGTATGACGTCCTATTATTAATAATGATTCATAAACAAGGTTACAGTTCTAGAGAATACCATTACCCAGTGATGGACACTGAAAATAGGATAGAGGATGGATCCAACTGACATGTCCTGGGAGACCTTGTTTATTTGACAGATGAGCTTTGGTGAGTGGGTTTCTAAATGGTGTTCCCATCATGCAGAAGCTTATTTTCTCCTCTCCGGTATAAATGCTACTACTTCCATGGGCTGATTTCTCATGCATACAAAGGACTTTATGTTGATATTTTACTGGCTGTGAATTCTTCTTTCTCCTTTTATAGCAGGGCTGTGTATAATAGTGTATGTTTTGCTTCTTAGAGGTTTTTTAGCTCAAAACTTTGCTGTTGACATCATGTATTATTTATTTTCATATTTTAAATTGTCAGAATACAGAATGGATGCATTTGAAAATATTTGTGTTTTCTTGTTCAATATCTTTATTGGTTTTCGCATAAACAGACAAGTACAGCAGGGCACCTCAGGGAGGATCACTGAAAACATAGAGGGTTACATCCATGATCACTGAAGTGTACAGTAACAGTAAAATGCCAAACAAAGGGCTTGTCAGCCTTATAAACATCTGTACAAAAAGTATCCATAGATAATTACATTAAGAGTCCATTCACACTAGTACGACTTGTCAGGCGACTTGGTCAGCCTGACAAGTCATGCACCATCACGGTCCATTGTGTAGTACAGGAACGGTTCTAATAGGAGCGACACAATTCGCTCCGACTTAGAAAAAGGGTCCTGTACTACTTGGGGGCGACCTGGAGCGACTTGCATAGACATTGATTTTGTGAAGTCCGTGCAAGTCGCGCCGAAGTCGCGCTGCACGCGACTTCACAGGTCGCCCCCAAAGTCGTGCCGCTTCAGTGTGAATGCGGTCTAAGAGTGGTAATAGACTATAGCACTTGTGCTATCATAAAGGTCCAAGGTTGGGACCTGGCTCCAGTCTTAGTTATGCCGATGAGCACAATGTTGTATGGAGATATAAGGAAAGAAGAAGTATACAGAGAAGGAGGAAAGGAACAGAGCAGGGCTGACGGGGGAAAAGCGGTGAGGCAGTATCTTCCATCCAGCCTAGGGCCTTCAGCCACCCAAAAATGTATAGTTTAAGGAGGTGATGGGTGAAATCAAATGTATAATCCATGGATCCCAGAATTGTGGGAATTCTGGAATTTTGCCATGGTTCCTTGAAATTTAGCGGTAAGTTTTTCATAATATTTGTGTTTTCAATAAGAAAGCCCAGCACTAACATTTGATTTGTTGACTGCCTCCTTCTAAAATCAAAAATCCTCACGAGGCCCGGAGATCTTGTGGATGGGGAGGGTGTGTCCTTTCTCTCATTCATTTAGCTGTGTGGATAGTATAAATAAATTAAAAAAAAAAAGAAGTAGAATAAACACAATATTTAAAAATTATTAAACACAAAAAAAAAATAATGTAATAAACTGAAGATCACCAATTCTTAGATGTGGTGGCTGCATTGGTTTTCTTTTTTTAGGGTTTTTCCTTCCTTTTCACCTGGTGATCTGCACAGTAATGTTGGCCATACATGGATAGAAAAGCATTCGAAAAAACGTTCATTGTTGATAAAGATCTGTCGAACGACTGTGTGTTAACGCCATCATTGTATCTAATTATTTTCAACAAATTATTGATTGTCAACGGCATACATGGTAGATTTTTTATTTTTCAAACTATTTACGATCAATTTCTCTACTAATGTTTAAAAAATTGTTTGATTACGCAGCAAAATTCCGACATGACGGATCTTTCTTTTGGCATAAAGCTTTGCATGTTTGAGAATCGAAATGCGCCGACTCGGAGCCGACTGCCTCATGCATCAGAGTTCCTGCTGCCGAGTGGGGGCGGGAGCGCATCGCTGGCGGCATGAGCTCGCCCCCTAGCTGCAGGCGCACGACTGACGTATACCTACGGCAGTTCACGCAGGAGGGCAAGTCTACCACAGTATTTCTGTGGCAGGCGGTCCGAGAGCGGTTAAAGTTGATCTCCAGCTTTGCTATTACTTTAAATAGTTTGTTTAGGACTACCTGGCCCAGATGAACTATTGCCCACACTCACATGTGCACCCACTGGGCATACAGTGTTAACTGTATATATCTTCAGCTACCTACAGTATACAGCACTGAGTTCCAGGTGTTAGACAGGACCTTCCTGTCCCACACCCAGAAAAAAAAAATTTGATCCGTCAGTGAACCACATTGTATACATTGTAATTATTTGACGCTTTTGTGCATATGTACGATCAATCCGGTTGTATGTGTTTTATTGATTTAAACAAAAATGTTTTTGTACAAATAAAATATTGTTATTTTATTAAATTCTTTCTTGTAGATATGTGGCACACTCAAATCCCCATTGCCCAGGTGTGTTAGATTATATTGCCCTCAGTGTTCCTACTCCTCTTTTTCCTTGTTTTTCACTACCACACCTGGACTAGATAGACTAGATAGAATAGACTCCGCAGCACACCCCAGCACCCCTTGCTGTTACATAGATTGGAGGTGCCGGAACAGTTGGTCCCACATTCCCGCTGAAAAAAAGGCCTGCATGTACTGTACGTTCCCAGCTTGCTTCCGGGACAGCAGGAGTTTGGCAGCAGATTTTAGCCAATGATTTCGCCTCGGTTCACATTTATGCGATGCGGGAAGGCTGCGAATTCGCAGCCTGTTACCGCATCGCACACGCACCCCCGGCAGGAGAAACTGCCATATGCAATACGCTGGGGGTGTCAATGTATTGTTAACGACACCCCCAGTTTGATCGCATATCGCAGTGCGATCGTGCAGTTCGCACAGGATCGGATCGCACAAGTGTGAACCGCTGTGCGATCCGATCCTGATGCGGCTGCCAAAAAGGGTCCCTGTGCGTGTTTGCTGCGGCTGCGGTGCGAATTTAGCCATACAAACTGTATGGCTAAACTCGCACCGCACAGCCGATCGCATGTAATGTCGGAGCGCACACGCACAAGTGTGAACCGGGGCTTCAGCCAATGTGTCCAATAACACACACAGTGCTGTGTTTACAAACAAGTAAAGCCTTGTACACAAGCTGTGTGTACAAACAGTACAGAGAACAACGATCTGGCTGTTTCTTCTCCCTGAAAAGCAGGTAGAAAAACAGCCAGATCAGCAAGTAAAAGCATATCACATTAAATACATTACATTCGTTAGGCAAACAGGTAACCCCTTAGACCCCGTTCACACTGGGGCGACGCTACTTGCCGGGGCGACCTCACAGGTCGCGGTGCGCAGCTCGCACCGCGACCTCGGAGCGGCCAGCACGGACTTCATATCATTGAAGTCAATGCAGGTCGCTCCGGGTCGCCCCAAAGAAGCTCCGGGCCCTTTTTCTAAGTCGGAGCGACTTGTGTCGCTCCTATTAGAACAGGTCCACAGCTTCTCTATGGCAGGCGACGTACGGCGACCTGTCAGGCAACCAGGTCGCCTGACAGGTTGCCCCAGTGTGAACGGGGTCTTAATTGCCCCTCGATGTTAACCCTTTCTCAGCTAGTGTCATTAGTACAGTGTACAGTATTATCATTAATCAATGTATTAGTATCACCTGTGACCTCAGTGTCAGTTGGTTCGTGACCCTCTCAGCCTGTGTCCGTTAGTGCCAGATTGACCACCACACTATCACAGTCACACTGTAAGTCACACTGTTCGCCCCAAATCCAGTATAGATATATGCCATAGTTTGTAAACGCTATAACTTTCACACAAACCAATACAATATACACATATTGAGATGTTAGTTTTTTTTTTTTTTTTTTTACCAAAACATGTAGTAGAATACATTTATGAAGAAATTTGATTGTTTGATTATTTTATTGGATATGTTTTATAACAGAAAGTCGAAAACTTGGAAAAAACAAACAAGCAATATTTTCTGTCATTTTTTTGTTCATGTAATAAAAAATAAAAAAGCCAACAGTGATCAGATACCAGCAAAAGAAAGCTCTGTGTGAAATAAACTATATACATTTGATTTTTGTATCATGCCAGTTAAAGTAGCACAGTGCTGCATAGCAAAAAATGGTCTGGTCCTGAAAGGGGTAAAACCTTCCAGTGGTCAAGTGAATAACTAAGCCATGTTGATTAAGGTGTTGGCTACTCTCCTAAAATTTTTTCCTGCTCCTCCAGGAGTCATTTTTGCAACACGTAAAATTAAACAAGGACTCCTACACAAGTTGGGGGACCCACGCTAGTACTGCTTGTGGGGTTCACATAATATGATAGTGAGTGCGTCTGATCATCTGCACAAGGTTCTAGTTGTCCCTACTGCTTCCTTTTTATATTGTTTTGATGTTCACCATATAGTTTTCAGCAGTTACTTCTTGCTTTCCTGAGAGTATAGAGTTAATTTGGCTGAAAATTTGAAGGATCTTCCCTGCATGCGGTCACAATTTTCAAAGCATTAAAAATGTGGTAGAAAAAAATAACCTAAATGCAATAGCAATCACCCACTTGAAGGAATTGTCCTGACATTTCAGTTCACACTTTATAATGAAACCATCGGGTGTGATATTGTACCCCATCGACTCGTGCATTATCTTGCACACGTGTAAAAGTACTACATAGAGAAACGCAGAGACAATTATGTAGACAGAAAGATGAAAAGACAATGCTTTGCAAGCAAATTAAAAAAAAAAAAAAAGAAAAAAAAAAAAAAGGAAAGCTACTTCACCTTTCATCTAAGTGCATCAAACTGCCAAGCTATTCCTGTACATCATTTGTAGAAGACAGATGTGTTCTTCTTGACTGCACCCGATTTACTTGTTAACTCGCAGGTCAGGATGGAGCTGCAAATTCATACCCCTGCCTGCTGGTACTCTGGGTCTAACATGATCACCCCTGGACAGAAGAGACTGACTGAAATAGGTCATTTAAAGGATATTTTCCCCTTTCTGGTCTCCTGTATTTTATATTAAATGCATACAATGGCTTCTTTGCTGTACACCTTTCATGAGTTATATACACTTTCCTGTGTATCTAATATGTTGTATCTACATTTACTGTACACTCAATTTTGAAGATGAATAAATAAATTAGGTAAGGATCAGCAGACCAACAAAATTAATGATAAAATAAATTAAAATGTGCCCCCCTCCTCCCAAGATTGCAAACCACCCTCTGCCAACTGAAACTATTATATGCAAAAAAAAAAAATATTGCATTTACCTGGTTTTGGGTCTCATTCACATGGCTGGAGAGAGCCATACAGTATATACAGGAGTATGATTTCTGTGGCCTTGGGTCACAGGTGTTTGCATACAGACACTACAAATCAATGACAGGCACTGTGGCTGTGCGCATTTCGCCACAAATCCATTCTACGCATACAAGGACAAATGAGCGACCCTAGATGCAGGCAGTTTGAAGTTGATTTAATAAAGCTGGAGAGTGCAATCTCTGATGCAGCTCTGTATAGTAAAGCTTAGATGAACAAGTTGAAGTTAGAAGCTGTTTGGCTGCCATGCACAGCTGCACCAGTGTTTGCGCTCTCCAGTTTTAGTAAATCTCCCCCTATGTGTCTAGGGCAGTTCCAGGGGCTTGTCCATCAGCTGTGACAACACATGTAGCAACACCTCCTAAATACATCATAATGTTCCTATGTAGCACAGCAGGTGAAAGGGTGACAATGCTGCAGTGCTTACACAAGAAGAAGTGTTGTCCCCCAACAAATTACATATACTGTATATTACCAAAAGTATTGGGACGCCTGCCTTTCCATGTGCAGGAACTTTAAAGGCATCCCAGTCTTAGTTCGTAGATCCATAAAGACATGGATAAGCGAGTTTGGGGTGGAGGAACTTGACTGGCCTGCACAGAATCCTGACCTCAACCCGATAGAACACCTTGGATGAATTAGAGCGCAGACTAAGAGCCAGGCCTTCTTGTCCAACATCAGTGCCTGACCTCACAAATGTGCTTCTGGAAAAATGGTCAAACGTTCCTAAAGACACACTCCTAAACCTTGTGGACAGCCTTCCCTGAAGACTTGGAGCTGTTATAGCTGCAAAGGGTGGGCCAACTCAATAATGAACCCTACAGACTAAGACTGGGAAGCCATTAAAGATCATGTGCGTGTAAAGGCAGGGGCGTCCCAATACTTTTGGTAATATAGTGTATAAGCAATGTGCTCTGCTAAAAGGATCACCAGCTATACAGTATATAGGGGATTGCAGGGGACAAAAGAGGAAACAGGCTCTGTCTTATTGTTATTGGCAGCCTACATAACATATAACATCTCTGGCCATAGTTCTGTTATTTTAAAGAGATAATATATAAACTATTTCATTGATAAAAGACATGTTATTGTACATTTGCTTACTATTTCAATAGTAAATATTATCATAAAAGCCAAACTTTAAAAAGCACAAATCGTTTTACAATACTTTCACCCGAGAATCACAGTTTAAATTATACAGTGGGTACGGAAAGTATTCAGACCCCCTTAAATTTTTCACTCTTTGTTATATTGCAGCCATTTGCTAAAATCATTTAGGTTCATTCTTCTTCTTCATGAATGTACACATAGCACCCCATACTGACAGAAAAACACAGAATTGTTGACATTGTTGCAGATTTATTAAAAAAGAAAAACTGAAATATCCCGTGGTCCTAAGTATTCAGACCCTTTGCTCAGTATTTAGTAGAAGCCCCCTTTTGATCTAATACAGCCAGGAGTCTTTTTGGGAAAGATGCAACAAGTCTTTCACACCTGGATTTGGGGATCCTCTGCCATTCCTCCTTGCAGATCCTCTCCAGTTCGGTCAGGTTGGATGGTAAACGTTGGTGGACAGCCATTTTTAGGTCTCTCCAGAGATGCTCAATTGGGTTTAAGTCAGGGCTCTGGCTGGGCCATTCAAGAACAGTCACGGAGTTGTTGTGAAGCCACTCCTTCGTTATTTTAGCTGTGTGCTTAGGGTCATTGTCTTGTTGGAAGGTAAACCTTCGGCCCAGTCTGAGGTCCAGAGCACTCTGGAGAAGGTTTTTGTCCAGGATATCCTTGTACTTGGCCGCATTCATCTTTCCCTCGATTGCAACCAGTCGTCCTGTCCCTGCAGCTGAAAAACACCCCCACAGCATGATGCTGCCACCACCATGCTTCACTGTTGGGACTGTATTGGACAGGCGATGAGCAGTGCCTGGTTTTCTCCACACATACCACTTAGAATTAAGGCCAAAAAGTTCTATTTTGGTCTCATCAGACCAGAGAATCTTATTTCTCACCATCTTGGAGTCCTTCAGGTGTTTTTTAGCAAACTCCATGCGGGCTTTCATGTGTCTTACACTGAGGAGAGGCTTCCGTCGGGCCACTCTGTCATAAAGCCCCGACTGGTGGAGGGCTGCAGTGATGGTTGACTTTCTACAACTTTCTCCCATCTCCTGACTGCATCTCTGGAGCTCAGCCACAGTGAACTTTGGGTTCTTCTTTACCTCTCTCACCAAGGCTCTTCTCCCCCGATAGCTCAGTTTGGCCGGACGGCCAGCTCTAGGAAGGGTTCTGGTCGTCCCAAACGTCTTCCATTTGAGGATTATGGAGGCCACTGTGCTCTTAGGAACCTTAAGTGCAGCAGAAATCTTTTTGTAACCTTGGCCAGATCTGTGCCTTGCCACAATTCTGTCTCTGAGCTCTTCAGGCAGTTCCTTTGACCTCATGATTCTCATTTGCTCTGACATGCATTGTGATCTGGAAGGTCTTATATAGACAGGTGTGTGGCTTTCCTAATTAAGTCCAATCAGTATAATCAAACACAGCTGGACTCAAATGAAGGTGTAGAACCATCTCAAGGATGATCAGAAGAAATGGAAAGCACCTGAGTTAAATATATGAGTGTCACAGCAAAGGGTCTGAATACTTAGGACCATGTGATATTTCAGTTTTTCTTTTTTAATAAATCTGCAACAATGTCAACAATTCTGTGTTTTTCCGTCAATATGGGGAGCTGTGTGTACATTCATGAGGAAGAAGAATGAACTTAAATGATTTTAGCAAATGGCTGCAATATAACAAAGAGTGAAAAATTTAAGGGGGTCTGAATACTTTCCGTACCCACTGTATATTGTATTCCTCCTCCTGGTAATGATACAGCACTGAGCTGAGCCTATAGGCCAGTGATGACTAACCTTGGCGCTCCAGATGTTTTGATAATGCATTTCCCATGATGCTCATGCACACTATAGCTGAGCATTATGGGAAATATAGTTCCAAAACATCTCGAGTGCCAAGGTTTGCCATCACAGCTATAGACCTGTCCTTATAAATCTGTACATCTAGTAGCTCTACCTCATTTACAGCTCTAGGTAAATGGCTAAATACACAGCTTTGGCTGAACTTTCTGAAACTGGAAAGGCCCTCTGCCTATAAATGCTTGTTTATGCTTACAGTACCAGACAAAAAGGACTTTTACTTAGCATATCCCCCATTTAGCAGCCAGTGCTCACCTTTTTTCCCTGGGTCTTACTTCTAGAAGGTCCACTGTTGGTCCTGCATTGTACATGAAGACATCACAGCTGTGACTGATGGATGGAGCACCAAACAATGGAGGGAGCACCAAAGAGGAGAGGCTTTGGAGGACTGGTTGCATGGAGGGAGCAGATTTAATTGCACATATAGGAGCTATGTTATTTTGTCTAGACCTAAGATTTTAATTCAATAGGTTTTTATTATTTTGAAAAAAAGTTAGACAACATACATGAGTGTGAGATGACCTCTCAACCAACGGTTGTCACAAGTATGCATATCTTAGAGTAATCATAAATACAAAAAAGAAGTTAACATACAATAATACATGACAATACAAGGCTGAACCATAAGCTTCATTTTGAAAAGAGAAATAATACATTAAAAGGAATTGTGGTGGACATTCTGGTACCATTCCAGCCAATGTGACCATTTCTGGGATATTGCTGGCAAATGACCCTCAATCAGATAATTTTTACTAAAGAAAAATTGACGATACGATAGGTACAATAATCAAAACTCAGACACATATATATAGACCAGTATAACAACAGATCTGTGCACATCCATCAATACATATATATGTGATCATTATTTATCTCTATACAAAAATACCTTCATCTCGTCACATGCACATACTCTAGTATATAACTATTTTTTCCATTTTAATTCCTAACTAACTACATTCTTAACACAACCCCCCCCCCCCAAAAAAAAAATAATTATTTCACCCCTTTCTCTGCCAATATCACATTACATTGGTCTACCTTTTAGGACCTCTGAAAGTCAGTAGTTTTCTAAACTTAAGGAGGTGTGCCTCCAAAAATTTTATGGCGGCCAACTGTGCCGGGGCCAACCCTCACACGAAGCAAACACACTCCCAAGATTTTAACCACTTTCCGACCGGCCTATTGTGAAAGCACGGCCGCAAAGTGGTTGTCTAGTTCTGGGAGGGCGTACATGGACGTCCTCCCAGAACCGCGCTACCGCCGCGCTACCGCCGCGCCCCCTGGGGCGCGCACACAGGAGTGTCCGTGCTCGCCGGGTCCCGGGGACCCGATGCAACGCGGATCGTGGTAAAGGGCCAATGAGAGCGGTCCTTTACCACGTGATCGCTCCGTCCAATGACGGAGCGATCACGTCACAACAAACCGGCGCATGTCCGGTTCATTTCTCTCTTCTCCTCGGATGCTGTACACAGCAATCGGTACAGCGTGCGAGGAGAGGAGAGAAACTGCAGCTGAACGCCTCCTCTGCCTCATTGTGCTCAATTAGTGCCCCATCAGTGCCTCATTCGTGCCCCATCAGTGCCTCATTCGTGCCCCATCCATGCATCATCCGTGCCTCATCCATGCATCATCCGTGCCTCATCCATGCATCATCCGTGCCTCATCCATGCCCACCCATGCCACCTCAGTGCTCATCCATGCAACATCCATGCTCATCCATGCCACATCCATGCTCATCCGTGCCACATCCATGCTCATCCATGCCTCATCCGTGCCTCATCTGTGCCTGCCCATGCTGTCTCAGTGCTTATCCATCACACGTCTGTGCCCACCCATGCCACCTCAGTGCTCATCCATGCCACATCCATGCTCATCCATCCCACATCTGTGCTCATCCATGCCACGTCAGTGCTCATCCGTGCCACATCCATGCCACCTCAGTGCTCATCCGTGCGACATCCATGCCACTTCAGTGCCACATCCATGCCACGTCAGTGCTCATCCGTGCCACATCAGTGCTCATCAGTGCCACATCCATGCCACGTCAGTGCTCATCAGTGCCGCATCCATGCCACATCAGTGCTCATCAGTGCCACATCCATGCCACGTCAGTGCTCATCTGGGCCACATCCATGCCACATCAGTGCCACTACAATGCTTATCTGTGCCCTACAGTGCCTCACAAAATTGTAATGGGAAGTCAGGAAATGATGGTGCTCCCTGCATGTTGGGCCTCTGTATGTGGCCAGGCTGTGGAAAAGTGTCACACATGTGGTATCTCCATACTCAGGAGGAGTAGCAGAATGTATTGTGGGGTGTCATTTTTGCTATGTGCATGCTATGTGTAAGAAATGTCTTATAAATGGACAACTTTGTGTAAAAAAAATGTGTTTTAGTTTTCTTTCCACGTTTTCCAAAAACTTGTGGAAAAAAATGACACGTTCAAAAGACTCATTATGCCTCCTAGATTATGTGTTGGGATGTTTTCTTTCCAAAATGGGGTCATTTTGTGGGTAATTCCATTGTCCTGGTGCTCCAGGACTTTCAAAAGTGTGATAGGTCGTCTGAAAATTATATGTGTAATTTTTGCTTCTAGAATGCCTGCCGATGCTCCTTGGATGTTAGGCCTCTGTATGTGGTCAGGCTGTAGAAAAGTGTCACACATGTGGTATCGCCATACTCAGGAGGAGCAGCAGAATGTATTTTGGGGTGTAGTTGCAAGTATGCCTGTACAGTGTGTGAGAAATAACTTTGTAATATGACCATTTTGTGAAAAAAAATTTTTTTAAAAAAATCTTCATTTTGCAAAGAATTGTGGGAAAAAATTACAACTTCAACAAACTCACTATGCCTCTTACTAAATACCTTGGAATGTCTACTTTCCAAAAAGGGGTAATTTGGGCGGTATTTGTACTGTCCTGGCTTGTTAGGGTCTCAAGAAATGAGATAGGCCGTCAGTACTTTAGGTGTGATCAATTTTCAATGATTGGCACCTTAGCTTGTAGACTATAACCTTCACAAAGACCAAAAAATGTATACTTATTTGGGTTATTTTTACTAAAGATATGTAGCAGTATAAATTTTAGTCAAAATTTATGAAGAAAAATGACTAAATTTGCAAAATTTAAAACCAAAACGAAGAAAAATGCATTTTTTTACCAAATTTTCGGTCTTTTTTTCATTTATAGCGCAAAAAATAAAAAACCCAATTATGATTAAATACCACCAAAAGAAAGCTCTGTTTGTGTGAAAAAAAGGATGAAAATGTCATATGGGGACAGTGTTGCATGACTGAGTAATTGTCATTCAAAATGTGAGAGCACTGAAAGCTGAAAATTGGTCTGGTTAGGAAGGGGGTTTAAGTGCCCAGTGGGCAAGTGGTTAACAACTTAAAAATAGAAAAGAAGACACCAGACTTTTTTCTACTGCAGAAAAGTTACCTGATAAGCTTGCCCCTCTGCTCTCTTCTCTTGTTAGCACATGTGCATGCAGCACAGCCTGTCTGGATGTGGTGTTGCTCATCCCTCTCCCAGTCCTGGCTCTGCTGCACAGGGGATTACAAGAGGTAATCAAATTCAGGTACTTACACTAGTAGCATTGTAAAAAACATTCAATGTTTTTTTTTTTTTTTTTTTAACTGAATGAATTGCTGTTGTGTTATATCTGTCTGAACAACACTAATAATAATTTACAGTGTGTCTTAAATTAGAGCTTGGAAGTGGCTTTGTTGTGGATGAATCATTTTACTGTTTCCCTTAGCATATATTATAGAGTAGGCAAATCAAGAATTTAGCTGGAAGCCAGAAGATATAGTGAGAAGCATGCTCCATGTAATGAGGTAGAAAGGCATACATTATAAAATTTGCCTCCTCATACTATTGCCCCCATACAAGAACTGCAGGGAATATCTTTCTATCCTGACCTATTACATTGTCTATTCTTATGGATGTAGTGAATAACGGCATTTCCTCTTGCCACCCCCTGCTCCTCTATATATGGAAAACTCAAGAGATTGCAGCTAAAGGCTTTAATTATATACAGAGAGCAGAAATGGCATGTAGTGATGCCTGACTGCTTCCACTCACTGCCTTTTGTGTCTGAAAGTAGAACCACTGACATGCATTCTACTGGGAGGATTTTCAGAGATCGGAATAGTATATTGGTGCGGAGGACGGGTCCTGATCCTAGGCATGGCCCTGTGCCAGGAATTTTTTAAGATTGCATATTGTTTACTACGTATAAACAACTGTTTTAAATGTATACCTCCTTTGTGCTCACATATAAATGTACCTGCATATACTGTGTGGTCTTCTAGCTAGTTGAATAATGGTTACAATTTGACAACATATCGGGTGGATTTATTTAAGGCAAATAGACCGGGTGCTTTGCCAGTGCAGTTGCACTCATTTTCCCCAGGGCATAAAGCAATTGTAAGCTGCTGCACACTTTTTTTTTCCTACCTGCAAGACAAAGGCATAATGTGCTAGTATGCATTGCATACTAGCACATTATGTGAAACTTACCTGAAAACAAAGCCTTCCGGCGATGTGATGTCATCACTGGAGACAGCTTCCATCTTCACCCGTCTTGCTCCTGGGTTCACGTACTCCGGCTCTGTGACTGGCCGAAACCATGATGACGTCATTCCTGTGCATGCACACGGGAGCTGCACAAGGATCTGAAGGAATGGCACGGATGGCCGTTCCTTCAGAGCACATGCACCAGTGATGTCACTGGCTGCATGCACAGTAAATGAATGATACACGTTTAGGAGATATTTACACTACCTATAGGTAAGCCTTATTATACGACAAGACAAAGAGAAATATTCAGCGCACAATCCACCATAATAGACCAATTGCAGCTGAACACTAAAAGGTCAAACCTATACCTCCAAAATATAAAGCTGTGCAACGCATAATATAATCAAACTAATAGTTGCTCATAAGGTTTAATCATGCAACATAAGTAATAGAAAGTGAACTAACTCATAAGTATAAAAAAATCCATAAGTGACACAGAGATGCCACCTTTAGTGGAAAGAGATGAAACAAACTTCCATGCACTCCTGTGTGATGGAGCAGCCCATCCACCAAGGCAAACACTGCCTCTCACCTCAATAACTCAACCCAAAAAAGGGTCACAAAACATTGTATAAGATCCAGAGACGATCAACTCCAAAAGGATAATCACAGATAGGAATGGATCTCCAAATGGCTCCGTATAACATATGAGGAGAGAGAAAAGATCTAATGCTCTCTGTATAGTTCAAATCGATTTTAATGAAGCAGAGGCAATACTCACAAATAAAGCACTGTCTCAGTGCAAAGCGCAAGCAGTTTAAACATGTAATGCAGAGTGATGGCCACGTGTGACGTCATAACTCTTCCCCCGTACGCGTTACGTCCATAGGTTGGACTTCATCAGTGGGGTTGGAGCTACGTCACACACCCACTCATTAAGAAGCCTTATTATAAGTTTACCTTACTTCCTCTTTAATAAATGTGGTACAGCTCTGCTATTTTTATCATCCAATCATGTGCAAGCAAAAATGCTGTTTTTTTTTATGTTGTTAATTTTCCTTTTTAGGGTATTCTTGGTAAAGTGAAGCTTAACCTTAGCTTTACTAAGCTCCTGAGCAACTGCACAGTCTGTTGGCCTTTAGTAAATCAACCCGATGATGTAGAAAATATAATTTATGTCAGAACTTTTTCCTAAAGTATAACAGTTAATTTATTTTCTTAAACATGGAGTAAAAATTACTGCGCTAACAAAACATGGAAGGAGAGCTGCTTGCACCAATCACTAGACAAAAAAGTGACCAAAAACATAAAAAAAACATGAAAATGTATAGCGCTAATACCAATGGAGTGTGATTAAACAAATGACACATGTAAAATGAAATACTAAATGTCCAATCATATAAGCCAAATGGAAATCAATAAAAAGTCCATCTGGAATAAAAGTCCCAAGTGAATAATGTGATGAAGAAAATCCAGCATAAATAACGTGATCACAATGTGCAGCAAATCCCAACACCGATAAGGGTTATTAGATTGCGCTCACCAGATAAGTGGGACCCAGATACCATATAGCATGTGGGTCATACAATCTGTTGGAATATAAGGTGGATGTCCCAGATGGATGTAGAGACCTCAAAGGAGTCCATATGGATCAGCAACAAGCATGGATAAACCAAATCCCAGCTCCAACACGGATATAGGTAAGAACCAAAGAGGGACAAACATAGTGTAATATTGCTAAAATCAATTTAATAAAAAGACATAGCAGATACACTTACAAAACATCCCAAGGTATTGTGCATATCAAGGGTATAAAGCAGGGCTGACTGTAGTCCTCTTAACGCGTTTCAGCAGAAATGCCTTTATCAAAAGATAATGTCAGCCAAAAAATGCCTACTATATATAATATTTCAGGTAACCTATCCCACCTGTGGGAGATTGATGGCGTGTGCCACACCGGATCGCAATGTTGCCGGCGTGCGTTCCAAGACTCGCTATGATAGACATCCAATAGCGTAACGTCACTTCCGGGGTAAACAGGAAGTGACGATACTGGTTCGCAATAACGCCAGCATGTGTTCCAGGACTCCATTTGATGGTGTGCTACTATCGTAACGTCACTTCCGGAATAAACAGGAAGCGCCGATGGACACCAGATGGATGCGGAGATGAACCGCAATAAAGTCAACACTATAGAAGACACCTCCAATGGAGCCCGGGACAATATCCCAACAGGGGGAAACAAGAAACAATATTTTATTATGCAACATTAGAAATACATATAAAATTACACATAACCAGCCAGACTAAAAGCATAAATTATGCATAAATTAAAATAGTGGTCAACCGAAATTGACCATAAAAACCTAGACTAATCTAAAATGGATCTAAAAATACGGCAACTAAGACCCACAACCTCTGGTGAGTGCACACCCCCATTAATTCTTAAAGCCACATTACAAGTACCAGCAGTTGGACTACTGGAGGACCTGGTACAAGCACTTGCACTTTTTTTCCCTCTTGGCACTGAAGTTGTTTTATGCACATAAGTCACATATGAACTTTATTTGGACTTTTTTGGCACTTATTTGCATTTAAGGCACTTATGGCATCTGATTGATTTCTTATCACCTGATATTTTATGACCATTTATTGATTTTATTTACCAATATTTAGTATATGTTATTTATTGAGTTTTAAGAGAATCATCATTTATATTGCATTTACCTATATCACATTTTAATTAATTTATAATTGCCTCACACATTTTTATCCAGGTTATCAACAAGCAATTGTTTTACCTCTGGCTATTAACAGCAAGCGCTATATTAATCCCAACTACTTTGGGGTTTTTCTCATTCAGACAATATTTAATCTATAGCAGCTGCTATTACCACCCCCTTCCCTTACCTATTTATATACACCTTTTACATCCCCCTCAGATTAGGCTATCCATAGGCGCGAAGAATATACACCGTTTGGAATGTATACCTTTACCATTAATCCCCCAGGGGGTGCATCATCTTGCAAACTGGGCTCAAAAATGAAAAGCTGCATTGATGGCAAACCCACACTTAACATGAGCGCCAGTCTTTGCAAGCAGAAGGATGAAGATTTGTCATATGACCGCCGTGAAGACACCTGGATTAAAGCGATGTATCCTGACATTTGTTTTTTTACATTTTTTTGCAGAGAGGAGTTCAAGGAGAAGGGGTCAGTGAGCAAAAGGGGGAGAAAAGGTGTGCTTTAGGAGGTTTTCTAGTGTATTTAACATATGCACCCTAAGCAGTGCTGTAGGGTCTCTGTGGAGAACAAGAATCAGTAGAATTTCTTGGACAATGCATGACTAATTATTCAGAAAGGAGATCTTCACTAGCAATGGGCCACAGTAGTATTTGCTGTGTATTGTTGGTCAGTCTCCTACAGTGGGAGGCTATTTATTACTTTTGGTTCTCCCCTTCATTAAAGAGAACCCCAGTAAAGATATGAAATGTAGATATTCACGTTTTAGTGTAAGCATTCGTACCTGCATTGGTTCCTGCATTGAATGTTACAAATACGTTTTTTAATAGCTGAGGCCACAGGTTTTGCAAGTGTTTCTGTGCTTCATGCATAGGGCAGCCCATTCATTACACTGGGGTGCCATACATGCAACATTTTCTTGTCGCATGTATGGCACCCCATACATTTTTTTATCACACAAAGCCATGCAACTTCCTTTCTGCATTTGGGTTGCTATTTACAATGAATGACACCACAAGCATGATCCAAGTTTTTTGTTAACACAACCACAATTGCGCAATTTTACCTGCATTTATTCACTACACAAGCGTGGATGCAGCCTTAAAGTAACTTTACAAGTCCACATAAACAAATTCTTGAAGTTTTGCTATATGCTGTACAATAACTATCATTTCTAAAAAAAAAAAAAAAAAGCTCTACCTGTTATGATTGAATAGGCATCCTTGTGTTCCAGTTAGCCTTTTTTGTTTAGGCAGAAATTATATCAGTGGTCTGCTACAGGAAGGAGGAAGCATTTCCTCAGTCTCCTGTTCCCCAGTTTTTAGACTGCAACTGTATATTTGTTGCAAGCCACGCGGTAAGAGTTTTCAGCAGCGATTGATATGTGCCAGACATTTATGAACACAGCAAGAACTACACAGGCATCCAAATCTTAGTTGGGAAAATAGATGCTAAACCTGGATGATGTCTGAACAAATACTGCTTCTTACTTTTGCAGAGAAAAACAAATAAAGGTATTGTCAAGATCTGGGATCTCTGTGAGAAAGAATAAATACTGACAGTGCTATAATTACACATTACCAAGCATGCACTCACTTAAAGTGGATGTAAACTGGATTCATGAAATTTGACCTAGGCATGTATATCTGTAGTGTTTACCTATCTCTCTTCAAAGCCCTAAGTCCTGTAGCTTTCTCCTGCTCTGTTGTTCTGTTATCAGCATTATAACTTCTGACAAGTTCTCCATCAACTGAGAAAACCAGACTGAATTTTGTGTCTGGGTGGATGCTATACATAGATTAGCAGAGAGCTGGTCTATTCACAGCACAGTTCTTCCTTCCTCTGCCTATGTGGAGAGGGGGTGTGTGCCTTTCCTCCAATCAGCTGTCTCACAGTGTATGGCCAAACTTCCCTCCCACAGGTGAATCAGGAAGAGAAAATTCTAACAGGAGGTGTACTTTCTAAACAGTCTACAAAGCTGAAGACAGCTGATATACACGTAAAACTTATGTAGGAGGATTTGTTTCATCTCTGTTCACTTCACTGGGTATAGGAGAGGGTCAACATCCACTTTAAGATGAAAATTTAATCCAATGCTATGTCTACTTTAAAAGAAGTAGAGGGGCAATAAACTCATGGTGTGCCTTGCTCATGTACTGATTAGGGTTTTGACAAAGAACGAGGGTTACCCCACATTGACAGTGCATCTTCTATCAGTTGTACAGTTTCCATTTGTGGAAGTTGTTTTTTTCATTGCTATATCTTGTTATGTTAACATTTTTGGACCACTAACCATTTTTGTATGTACTTTACACTATGGAAGATCCGCAATGTTTTTTTTTTTAGTTTTTTATATTTTAATATTTTAATTTTTTTTATATTTTAATAACATAATATTGGAAATGAAAGGAAGGAGAGGGATGGAACCTCAGGGCCTAGAAGGAACTGCTGGTTTGTTGGCCAATACACACAGAGACAGGATATTGTCTATAAGAGGTTTTATTTGCTGGTGTAGGATCTAGTGCAGGGCTAGGTTTTGGCTGCGTCAATTTTGCAAGCCCATTTTTTTTTTTTTAATGCTCTTGTAAAACGATCATTGCATCACTGGTAACCACCTGATTAATTAATTAAAATACAGGTCTTAGTATGGCGCTCCATGACCTACAGGCTTCTGTTGATTTGTCACACAGGCAATACATTCACGCCTATGTTTAAGGCAATTAAAAAAAATAAAAAAACATCCCTTTTCCCTTTTATCCACATGACAGTGGCCAAATTTAATTTTAAAATATTTCTCTTTTTTGCTTTATCAACAAACAAATCCAAATGCACTGTTATTATTTCTAATTATCTACTGAAAAAAAAAAAATCTTATCATTTGGATTCTTCTATGTGCCTAACTGTCCAGGATCCCTAAGGAGGTTGCGATCATTCATATTCACATCAAAGCACAGAAAGATGCCAAAGGCACGTACAGCCGAGCTCTACTGAATGCATTGCTGAGAAATGTTATCTTTCATTATGGATATTTGCAACAAAACAGAAAAGAAAGCTTGCACACCAAGTAAAAAATACCATTTTTTTTTTTAAAGCAAATTATAATAAATTGTAAAGGTATTGGTACCAAGATAATGCAGCAGCCTTTGAAGAAATGCTTAAATCCCCAAATTGAAGGATGCCAACAAACCATCTTGCCATTACCATGGATTTAATGTATTAGAGACTTTTAGAGAATGTTTCATGAATATATAGTATTTGTTTTTTTGTGCTTTGATACATTAGAATATTACAGTCGGGCTGATTCATTCAGCGACCTTTTTTCTCCACTGCCGTTTTGATTGGAGATCAACAAAAGACAATAGTAACCTTTCCAAATTCATTCTAATAGGCTCAGCTGACCTTAAGAAACATCCACGAGTGTGTACTGTTCATTTCCCTATTACTTGTTTTACGATATTAGCAATTCCACCACCTTATTTGGATTAGCTGGATTTATGGAATTTGTTCTAAGCCTGACTAGGTTTTGTTGTAAAGAAAATTGCAAAGAAAATGACATCTAAGCACAGCTGTATGCAAATCAAAGGGAATTCACTATTAAACATTTATATAGCAGGTTAACATTTGTTTATTAACTTCCGCTGGTAAAACTTTTTTTCCTCACATTACTTTAATAAAGGGGAATTGTTAAAAATCAACTCAAAGCAAAACTATTCTTTTTGGAAAAGAGGGAGTGAGGTTGGGTTCCATCTGACTGTAGTCAAAGGTCTTCTAGAAAGAAAACTTCTGTAAATCAAATACAGTAAATTCCTTACACTTGTATTCAAATTCACTCAAGAAAGATTCTTTATTTAGCTTACAATTGGAATGTTTGGTCCCGTAGGTTTTCTCTTCTGCAAGGTATAAGTAGAGCTATATATAATATATTCATACAATGACAAGTAAATATATAGCAAAGATGACAATTTAACTACTTTAGCCCCGGAGGATTTGGCTGCTCAATGACCAGGCCTTATTTTGCGATTCGGCACTGCGTGATTTTAACGGATAATTGCGCGGTCGTGCGTTGCTGTACCCAAATGAAATTGACACCCTTTTTTTCCCACAAACAGAGCTTTCTTTTGGTGGTATTTAATCACCTGTGCAATTTTTATTTTTTGCGCTATAAACAAAAACATAGCGACAATTTTGAAAAAATAACAATATTTTTCACATTCTTTTATATGAAATTCCCCCCAAAAAATGTAAAAATCTAAATTTTTTAAAATTTTAGGGCAATTTGTTTTCTGCTAAATATTTTTGGTAACTACGGGAAAGATTTGTCATGTTTATTGTTTATTTTTTTTTTACTAGTAACGGCGGAGATCTGCGATTTCTTTTTTGCGGGACTGCGACATTGCGGCGGATAGATCGGACCCTTGACTGACATTTTTGACACTTTTGGGGTTACCAGTGACATTACTACATTACTACAGTAATCAGTGCTATAAATATGCACTGTTACTGTAAAAATGACACTAGCAGGGAAGGGGTTAACTTTACTGGTGATCAAGGGGTTAAGTGATTCTGAGTGTCAGGGTGTGTGGCTTGTGAGATCATCACAGAGACATGCGATCCTATATAGCAGGATCGCATAGCCTCTGTGATAATCTAAGGGAGAATGACAGACGGCTGTGTTTATATCAGCCGTCTGTCTTTCTCCCTGTGCTGCGGGAGATCGTGAGTGACCGGCAGCCATCGGAGCCGCCAGCCACACAGGCTGGCTCCCCAGGGAATGAGCAGGGTGGGAGCGCACCGTCGGGGCACGCGCTCGCCCCCCCCATAGGCGACTGAGCGAGCGTCAAAGGGATACGTCGCTTTGCCCAGCAGCGGCAGAGTGCTGCAGTAAATGTACGGTGGACGGGCTGAAGTTGTTAATGGGGTTGATTTGCTAAAACTGGAGAGTGCAAAATCTGGTGCAGCTCTGCATAGAAACCAATCATCTTCTATTATTTGTCAAGGCCTAAGTGGGGTACACACTATAAGAAAATTGGGCGAATGATTGTCCTCCTTTTTTATCAGCAAATCGGAACCGATGAAATGAAAATTCTCATACGACAAAGGCTTTTTTTGCTGTTTCTGATCATGCACAGTCTTTATTTTCTGATTTTTCTTGAACAAAAATTGTATGAAAATGGTACACATCAAATGAAAATCGTTTGTTTTTTCCCATACGAGAAACATTTTGGAGTTTGTCCGTTCGAGAATTTTCGTATGAAAATTCTGAATCATCTGTAGAAAGTTCTGTACACACTATACGAAAATTCTTTGGACGAAAATGTTCGCCCGATTTTCTTACAATGTGTACGAGCCTTTAACTGAACAAGCTGAAGTTAGAAGCTGATTGGCTACCATGCACAGCTGGACCAGATGTTGCACTCTCCAGTTTTAGCCCGGTTCACACATACGGGATGAAGGAATCAGCGTGATTCCAGTGCCAGTTTCAGCATCGCATCTCCCAGTTCACACTGCCCTCTGCGAACCGCTACGGGTGTCAATATAAAGTTAATGACACCTCCAGATCAGTTCGCAGATCGCAGTGCAAACTGTGAATTTGGACAAGAATTGGATCACATGGCTGTTTGTGCACCCAGGCTTAGTAAATCAACTTCTCTGTGTTTCTCAGGGCTCATCAGGGATTAAACTGCTGGTTTTTAGGTGTCTCTTATAGGTTAATAGAAGGTAAATCAACCCAGGAACAAATTGGTTATCTAAATCCAAAGGCTTGCTTCAGCAGCTAGTTGTGAGAGCCTTGTAGCCCCTAAAATGTGAGAGCCTTGTAGCCCCTAAAATGTGAGAGCCTTGTAGCCCCTAAATCGCATAGGCTTTTCATCTTTTTGTTAATTTTGGATTTATGTAATGAAAAAAATATATATATACGTGGGCTTCTAAACATTTGTTGTAACACTCTTATTTTCCCAAACCTTCTTTTGTTCACCCAAATTGCCCTTGAGGCCCCTTCATGTAGGAGCCTAGCCAGAGTCATTGTGCTTCACCATATGAACTTACTTACACTAAGGAACTAAACAAACTTTGGATCCAGCTCCTCCCATGGACATCTTTCCAATTTTTCACTTCTGTCCAAAAACATGAATTCTTGGGGGAAATCTTATCTTTCCAGCGTTCATTGAGTAGCAGTGACAAGTCAAACTCTGCTTTCCTACTCCTAGTCTGTTGATTCTCTATATTTCTTTAGTAAGTCTGCTAGAGGACATTGTCTTGTTTCTATGTTCTTTTCTCTATGCAGTGTTCCCCCAAACAGTGTTTGGAGAATATACAGAAGGGCCCAGTTTGAATGATAGCTCAGCCAAAAAAAGTGAACTTTATTTGTTAAAACCATGTTAAGGGTAACATTTCCCTGCCGGGGCCCTGGTGTGCATCATTTTTAATAATCAAGCAATGTAGTAGTTAGCAAGGGAGCAATTTTGTTCTGTACATGCCCCAAAACACAGCAAGTTGCTGAGATAGCAATAGGATGAGCAATGATAATTATTTTGGGCATATCCACCCCTGTTGATGAGAGATGTGTACATTCAAAAGCAGCCTAAGGGCCATGTCATAGCTTCTCAGTGACAGAGGCGCTAAAATGCAATCTATGTTGTCCTATGAAGTTGATTCTAGACTAGCAATATGTCAGTCCATCACTGCTCCCTTGTTAGCAATTTAGTTTAATCAATGTTTCAGGTATTAATGGTATTGGACATTGAATTTCAGTAATTCTGCTGGTGGTGGTGTTGTGTCAATGACAGATTCACCCTTGTGACTAGTTGACTGAAGGGCTAAAGGTCAGTGTTTGTTGTTGGGCTTGCTTTGTCAAAGTTTCTGGAAGGTGACATGTCTGTACCATCTAATTAGCATTTGCCTGTCAACTTGTAGACTACACTGGGATAATGATGGTTTCCACTATCCAATTGGCAGTTCTTCAGATTCTTTGAGACATATTTATAAAGTACTGAATGTGATATTCTACAAACGTGTGCTGCAGATGTTTCTTCCTGGTGTATATGTTTTAAATTACAGCAATTGTTTCACCTGCAGTGAATGTTTGTTGATTATCACATGCTCTACTTTGAAAATATACCCCCTTGATAAGTAATGCCAGCAATATCACTCCTGACTGTAAAGAGTTGTGCTGGCAGATTGTCGCTCAGGTACATAGTTACATAGTTTGTGAGGTTGAAAAAAGACATCAGTCCATCCAGTTAAACCTATGATGTGTGTGTGTGTTTGCTGTTAACTGTACATTGTATACTCCTTTATGTTGTGGTTTTTAAGTTGCCCATCTAATAGTTTTTTTAAAACGATCGATGCTCCCTGCTGATACTACTGCTTGTGGAAGAGAATTCCACATCCTTACTGCTCTGACAGTAAAGAACCCCTTACGTATTTTTAGGTTAAACCGTTTTTCCTCTAGTTTTAGTGAGTGGCCCGTGTCGTATTGTATTCCCTTTCTTTAAAAAGTTTATTCCTTATGCTAGGGTCGCCAGTACAGTATTTGTACATTGATATCATATCCCCCCTCAATTGTCTCTACTCGAGAGAGAATAAGTTCAATGCTTGAGTCTTTCCTCATAGCTGATGTCCTCCATTCCCCTAATTATTTTTGTTGCCCTTTTCTGGACTTTCTCCAGTTCCAGCACATCCTTCCTGAGGACCGGTGCCCAGAACTGGACGGAATACTCCAGATGTGGCCGGACCAGAGTCTTGTAAAGTGGGAGAAAAATCTCTTTATCTCTGGAGTGAATCCCCTTTTTTATACATGCCAGTATTCTGTTGGCTTTGCTTGCAGCAGCTTGGCATTGCATGCCACTGTTGTCCACTAGGACCCCCAGGTCCTTTTCCATCTTAGTTTCACCCAGAGGTTCCCCCCCTAGTGAGTAGCTTGCTTTCGTGTTTCTGACACCCAAGTGCATTACTTTACATTTGTCAACATTAAACCTCATCTGCCATGTAGTTGCCCACCCCATTATTTTGTTCAGGTCTTCTTGTAAGGTTTCCACATCCTGCATAGAAGATATTGGCATGCTTAGTTTAGTATCATCCGCAAAGGTAATGTTTGGGATGGTGAGGAAAATTTCAGGTGTTTCTCCATACCTTTAAGTGCCAAGTGGCAGATCAGGGAAACAGGGATAATGTCGATTTTGGGGCTACCTGAGAGCCGGGGGAGGAGAAGCAACAGCACACGTGATCTTCCCAGTGAATGGCTTTGCAATGGGGACGTGTCAGGACAAGTCTGATCTTTGAAGGATAATACACGGAGTTCCCAGCATAGCTAGAGAACTTACCACGGTGTGTTCTCCTGCTTATTGTGGTCAGTCTTTAATAGAAAACCGAAGGGACTGGCAGGAACACCAGGGATTTCACATAAAAGAAGCCATACAAAGAGAACAGGATACTTTCTTATACAAGCGCATGGTACAGCAGGCACATATCAGGAATATGAAGTGTTGGGGTAACAAATAAACATGTGTAGTTCATTTAGTTCTGAATAAATATTCAGATACATTTTTAGTTATTCAGAGATTCGGATATATCCGAATCCCTGAATTTCAGTACAAATTAATTTTACAGAATTCCCACAATAATAAAACAAAATAAAATTAAAATTTTACTTCGAATTTTACTTTGAATTCCATTCAAATTCGAACTGTAAACATATTGTTAAAAAACAAAGACTGGGTGTGTTATCAGTGTAATATTTCGAAATAATGCTGTTTTTGTTAATCCAAAGGTGAGTCATTGTAATCATTTTAAAAATAATTTTCTTTTGTTCGTTCACTTGGCAAGTGTAAAATTGATAAAAAGAAACCAGTAAAATATAAATATTCAAAAGCATTTGTACTTGACATTATTTTTTCTCAGCAGGCTAAAACTTCTGCACAGTATTGTTCATAGTAAAATGTTGAAAGTAAGATACTACTTTGATTAATTAGAACACTTTGCATATTTTGAGTAAATGTATTATTAATACAAACAAGATCAATGTGTATAAATAACAATCAGATGTTTAGTTACTTGGCTGCTGCATTCTAATCGAAAAAAAATCAAAAATTTTCGATTTGACTGATTTGATATTTATCTATTAGAACGTTTTGAATCGAGAAAAAAATCGGTAATTAGAAAAATACATAAAACAAATTCAGAATATGAATACTAAATACAAATTGAACAAATTAACCAAATTTAACTAAACAAAATAACTAGATTAACAAATCTAAACGAAACAAAACAAATTTTTTCATCAAGCACATGTATAGTAACAAATGCTTAAAGCTGGTTATACACTGATCGAAATTCCAGTTCAGCAGGGATTGGCTGTATTTCGATCAGTATGGGGCCACCGCTGCTTGACAGAAGTCAATCGTTCGATCAGCCTTGTCCTTGTACCCTACTACCAGTCCCTACTTTACATCTCTATTCGTTAGTGCAGGGGCTGGCAGATGGAACCAATGACTGCAGATGGGCATCAGATACTCTTAGAAGGGTTGGGTGCTGAAGATCTTTCTATAAAAAAAAAATAAAAAAAAGGCGGCAGGACAGGTGAATGTTAAACCTTTTCCTACTGGGGAACTGTCGTTTTTTTAGTATCTTTTTTATAATAGCAACAGCCACTTTAAGCAATTTTCTATTCAAAGCATACCATAGGACTGATTGTAGACTGTGATGTCCTATACAGTTCACCTATAGTTCTTCATAATGCATTTCTCTGCAAAAAAAGGTATAAAGTGAAGGAAAAGGTCAAAATAACAGTGAATGGAAATAGTTGTCAGGCATAACAAAATGCTTTACTTAATTACATACTTCTTATCCAAATTGACAAGATATGCTATTGTTCAGCACAGCGGTATTGTTTTTCTTTTTTGTTGTAGACAAACAGAGAAAGAAAAAATAGTTTGCTTGCTCATTTTCAAGGACAGCAGGGTTCAGCTGAATCCAACCTATTATTTTCACTTGATGATTGTAATGTCATTTTAAAGCCCTGCTCAGTATGCTGGTGAGATTTCTGTCTACAGCAGCATTCCGGGGACTAAAATCTATGACATTGCTCCAGAATTGTTTTGTAACATTGCAGCTCAAATTTAGAATAAATTTGTCAGTATGGAAATCTCATGACATCAAATACACATATGGGGTTGTCTGTCTGTGGTGTAGGTGAGCTGACATTATAGAAGTGTACTGAGATCATTATATGTGAATGCAAGCTGCAGGAAAACACAGGTCATTTAGTGTGTTTAAATCCTGCTTTATTAGGGTGACCAGATGTCCCTGGTTGCTGGGGACAGTCCACAGACCAAGCCTGTCCCGGTTTTGTCCCCAAATTCAGGGCTTGGATTAATGTAGACAGGGCAACCCATGCTGGCTAAGAAACAGCCTGGTGGCTCGGATGCCGTCGCCCCCTGCTGGACGATCTCACTGCCACTCCTGCTGCTGTTTAGTTTGCTCAAATTGACTGTGTGGAGGGCTGAGACCAGGAGATGAGCAGATTGGGGGGGGGGGGTCTGTTTGTACACAGGTGAGGGCAGTGGGGGATCAGGAGTCACAGCTGATGCAGCTGCATGGAGAGATGGAGAGTTTAGCTGTTGTGGGGGAAGGAGTAAGAGGTGGCTGCAGAGATAATCTGTGAGAGAAGGGTGCAGAGGTGAGCTATGGATGTGGAGCAGAAGTGTCCTCTGTGCAAAGCAAACCTCTGAACCCTGCACTCTAAACCTAACACCCGCTTGTGTATTATGTAGTCCTGTGCCCAGCACTCTGTGTATTGTGTAGTCCTGGACCCAGAGTTCTGTGTATTGTGTAGTCCTGTGCCCAGCACTCTGTGTATTAGGCAGTCCTGTGACCATCGCTCTGTGTAATAATCAGTCCTGTGTCCGGCGCTCTGTGCAATATGTAGTCCTGTGTCCAGTGCTCTGTGTATTATGCAGTCCTGTCCCCATCGCTCTGTGTAATAATCAATCCTGTGGCCAGCGCTCTGTGCAATATGTAGTCCTGTGCCCAGCGCTCTGTGTATTATACAGTCCTGAACCCAGCACTCTGTGTATTATGCAGTCCAAAACCCAGCACTCTGGGTATTATACAGTCCTGAACCCAGAACTCTGTGTATTATGCAGTCCTGAACCCAGAACTCTGTGTATTATGCAGTCCTGAACCCAGCACTCTGTGTATTATGCAGTCCTGAACCCAGCACTCTGTGTATTATGCAGTCCTGAACCCAGCCCTTTGTGTATTATGCAGTCCTGAACCCAGCACTCTGTGTATTATGCAGTCCTGAACCCAGCGCTTTGTGTTTTATGCAGTCCTGCTCCCGGTTCAGATGGACTGAAACATAATGATAATGTCCCAGAGGTGTTTTATTAGATTTAGGTCAGGCGATCATGGGGACCATTCAATGGAATCAATTCCTTCATCCTCCAGGAACTGGCTGCATACTCTCACCACATGAGTCCAAGCATTGTCATGCACCAGGAGGAGTCCAGGACCCACTGTACCAGCGCAGGGTCTGACAATGGGTCCAAGGTGTTCATCTCGTTACATAATGGCAGTCAAGGTGCCATTGTCTAGCCTGTAGAGGTCTGTGCGTCTCTCCATGAATATGCCTCCCCAGACCATCCCTGACCCACCACTTATCCAGTAATGCTGAAAGATGTTACAGGCAGCATATTGTTCTCGATGGCTTCTCCAAACCCTTTCACGTCTGTCATATGTGCTCAGGGTGAACCTGCTCTCATCTGTGAAAAGCACAGGTCACCACAGGCAATTCTGGTGTTCAATGGCAAATGCCAATCAAGCTCCACGGTGCCAGGCAGTGAGCACAGGGCCCACTAAAGGACTTCGGGCCCTCAGGCCACCCTCATGAAGTCTGATGATCTGATTATTTCTGATTGTTTGGTCAGAGACATTCACACCAGTGGCCTGCTGGAGGTCCTTTTGTAGGGCTCTGGCAGTGCTCAACCTGTTCCTTCTTGCACAAAGGAGCGGATACCGGTCCTGCTTATGGGTAAGGTACCTTCTACTGCCCTGTCCAGCTCCCCTAGAGTAACTGCCTGTCTCCTGGAATCTCCTCCATGCTCTTGAGACAGTGTTGGGAGACACTGCAAACCTTCCGGCAATGGCACGTATTGATGTGCCATCCTGGAGGAGTTGGCCTGCCTGTGAGAGCTCTATAGGGTCCAGGTATCATCTCATGCTACCAGTAGTGACACTGACCCTATCCAAATGCAAAACAAGTGAAAAACAGTCAGATAAGATGAGTAGGGAAAAAATGTCAGTGGCCTTCACCTGTAAAACCATTCCTGTTTTGGAGGTTGTCTCATTGTTGCCCATCTAGTGTACCTGTTGGTAATTTCATTAATACCAAAGCAGCTGAAACTGAATAACAACACCCTATGCTTCCTAACTGACCTGATCAATATCCCAGGAGTTTAATTGACTTGAATGCTACACTCTGATTAGAAAGTGTTCCTTTAATTCTTTTTGAGCAGTGTATATTAGTTGACTTTATTGGCAAAATCCCCTACAGGATGTTCCTAGCTCTGGCCCATGACATAGAATTTATCCATACAAATATACACAGAGTGGATGGGGGAATATCCCCTGCCGGCTATTCTATTCTGGCAGAAAGGAAAGAAAGGTGCCACTCAGTGGATAAACATATAAAGACTTACATGGAGGCAGGCGTCTATCCTCATGGCTCGTCGTCCTTCCGGGTCCGCGGTGTTCCCATACTCAAAGCTGTCCGGCAGCCGAGAGATTACACTAGGGAAGAACCAATCAAGGGACTCAGTCAGATCGAGTCAGTGGTGAAACGCATACCTCACTGAAGGACCACACGAATATGATGACATGGGGGGGCGGTAACCGGTGCAGGAAGAAGGAGCGGTTCACGCATTCTCCGAAACTGGTTACCGCCCCCCACGTCATCACGTTCGTGCGGTCCTTCAGTGAGGTATGCGTTTCACCGCTGCCTCGATCTGACTGAGTCCCTTGATTGGTTCTTCCCTAGTGTCATGTCCCGGCTGCCGGCCAGCTTTGAGGACAGGAACAACAGAAGGACGCCGAGCCATGAGGATAGATGCCTGCCTCCATGTAAGTCTTTATATGTGTTATTAAAATTATTTACATCTGCTACACTGAGTGGCGCCTTTCTTTCCTTTCTGCCTGTTCGTGGGACTGTTGCTTCGGCCTAAAAAGAGCTGCCCTCTATGTAAGCGCCGCATCTGTGCATTTGTGCCATCCATACCAGTCCAGCTGCACTTTATCCATCAAGACTGCCTGAACTGAAGCCTCACCTCCAAGCAGGAGAGCCCATCAAACCTTTTTTTCTTTCCGGCTGTTCTATTCTGACAGCCAGCACCTGCATCTGTCATAATACTGGAACAGTTACTGCATCTGATTTTCCACCCAGGCTCATTCGACAAAATTGCTGGCAGGGCCACCCATGGTTCAAATTTTGGCTGATGGTATGATGCTTTAATTTGTATGTACAAAGAACTGATTATTTTGAGCATTTTTTCAGGACTTTGGGAATAGGATAACAAAATTTTCCATTTATAACCAGCTTAGTAACACACGAGAGCCGCTAGCCACTTTCCACAGGATACCACAGTACATGCTCCACACTGTGCTTGCATTTTGTGTTTCAATCATAATATGGAGCCTGCGGTGTCCTTCAGTGTTTTAATAATCAATCAAACGTAATCAATTTGGTGCAGACAGAAGAATGATGGTGATTGTCGAATGGTTTGCGTTACAGCCCCGTCTCATTGCTTTTTGCCTTTACTAAATAAACCTGATGGCTTTGGAAAATAAAGATAAAATGCAAACTTCTCCTGAAAGCTCGAGGCAGTACAAACCTGCACAGAAGCTCAGCGTTGGTTGTTTCCCATTAATGTGTCTGAATCACTCTATTTGGATTACTCTGCTGGTCTGCTGCTTCTGGCATCGAATGCAAGGCTGCAGTCCTGTCGTGATTTTTTGCTGCCTGACTTCACTAGGAAATGGCAAGGCTCGCTTTCTTCAAGCGTTGAGCTCAACCCAGGATTTCTGCGCCGCTTTGGCTGCATTTCTAATGAGGCCTCCTGCTAACTCTTGCCACAAAGTTTCAGTTCCATGTCCAGCTCGCTTTGTATTGACAGTTTAGCCAGCTCGGAAGACTAGCTTACAAGGTTTCCAATTGTACCTAATAAAATATTGATATTAGGATTTGCTTGTGTCATGACTGACATTACTAGGAAACTGGGCTTGGCAGGATAAATAGGTGGTAAGCTTATATGAATTTGGCCCTATGAGAATAACATTGGGACATGTAATGGTTCGCTAATTAGATAAAGTAACCTGTCTGTCAATGTCCAGTCTCATTTTATAATGTAATACTATACTGAGTGTGGGCAAAGCAATTGTAATTTCTAATCACCAATCACTAGACACAGTAGTTTGTCAAGAGCACCAGACTCCACAAAGCTCAACCATAGGAATGGAGATGTAAAGCAAAACTATAGTAGTATTTTATTAACTAATTTATAAGTCCAGATTTAGAAACTGAATTTATAAAAAATTCCTTTTAAAAAATATTATTTTGCAGATAAACTTTGATTGCAGGATGCTTATATTATACCGCGTTGGCAGAATAGTGTGGGCTTTCTGAAAAGAAATCCCAGCAGTGGCTACCCACTCATTGACTGTTTCTAATTGAAAGTCCATACAGAGCCCTATCAGCTGGAAAGAGGGGGTGTCCTTCCTCTGATGTGGGATTTCTGAATAGCAATAGCAAATTACAGCCTACACACAGCATAGCAGCAAAATTACTTATATATAGAAAATCGGTGCTTAGTGCATACCAAACACTTGCATATAATTATCAGACAACAATACACAAAAAGCAAAAAAAAAAATTGCTTTAAACCATATACCTTCAAAGAGCGCAAAAATACTGTATAATGGTAAAAAGACACTTACAGTTTCACTTGTGTAAACCAATCAAGTCAAAAAATAAAACATTAAAAAAGGTCCATTGCAGTCTGTGAGACAAAGAGGGAAAACCCCCAATGGGACTTTTTAGGTCTTAAATAGTAGTTCAAATGCTAATAGAAGCAATGAGGTGATAATCTTTATGTAAAAACTTGAATTTTATTTTACAAAGGTATAAAAGAGGAAAATGGGGAATACAAAAGATGACATACCCGTGTTTCCCCGAAAATAAGCCCGGGTCTTATATTCATTTTGGCACCAAAAGACACAGTAGGGCTTATTTTCGGGGTAGGTCTTATAATGTTCTGTCCTGTCCCTCTCTGCCCTCCCTGTGTGCCAAGAATCCAGTGTGAACCTAGTTTAGTGTATATATGTCCAGTGTGTGTTTTTGTAATATAATAGTGTAAAATACCTTCATTACATCACTGCTGTGTCTCCCACTGTCTCCTGTCTTTCTCCTCTCATACCGTGGCTGTCAGAGGGGGATCTCAGCCCCTCCCCTCTGCAGTTTACACAGAAGCGCAGGGTAGATTAGATTACAATAGTGTGAAATACCTTCTACATCGCCGCTCCGGGCTCAGCTGATCTGCCACCCTCTTCTCCCCCGCTGACAGCTGGGGGTCACGGAAGGGCCGATGTATCGAAGGTATTTCCCACAATTCTAATCGAATTCCGGCGCTTCTGTGTTACACTGCAGAGGGGAAGGGCTGAGATCCCCATCGGACAGCTACGGTATGAGAGGAGAAAGACAGAATCAGCTGAGAGCGGAGTGGCGATCCAAGAAAGGTATTTCACAGTATTATATTATAATATTATATTATTTAAATTTCAAAAACACACATTGGACATTATTTAAAACACTAATAAAGTGCATCCTAGGATTTTTCATACACTAAACTAGGGCTTATTTTCGGGGTATGGCTTATATTGCAGCCCTCCCCAAAAATAACACTAGGTCTTACTTTCGGGGAAACACGGTAAATATACAAGACAACATGTGGATGGCTAGCCCTAAAATGACCTCATCATATAAGTATATAGGTACAAAAGCAAGGAAACATGTGATAATAATGAATACATTCATTATCATCATATGTTTCCTTGCTTTTGTACCTATATACTTATATGATGAGGTCATTTTAGGGCTAGCCACCCACCACATGTTGTCTTGTATATTTATGTCATCTTTTGTATTCCCCATTTTCCTCTTTTATACCTTTGTAAAATAAAATTCAAGTTTTTACATAAAAATTATCACCTCATTGCTTCTATTAGCATTTGAACTACTATTTAAGACCTAAAAAGTCCCATTGGTGGTTTTTCCTCTTTGTTTCTATGTTTCGGGATGCCGTCTTCCTAATTAACTCCATATCCCCCCAACCAACCCTCTTTGCAGTCTGTGAGTGACCATCACACCTGATGAGAAGTCTGATAGTGCTTTAAGATATGCCAGGGAGACTCAAAGAGACACTTCTGCTTCAATATTCTCTGCCGGAGTAAATCATATGTATGGGAAAGACAAAGAAACGTCATAGTGTAGTATTTAATATCATAAACTGAAAGGTACTTGCAAACAAATCAGATGGAGACAAGCCAGTATTTTTTCTCTGCTCAGCCAAGCAGACATGATGATGTCAGCATTAGGTGTTTTACAGTTTTTTTTACATTATTTTACTGCCCTGTTAGGGGATGGGGGGGGCTTAGGTGAAATATCATGGGTCTAAACAGACCCCTGATGTCTTACCTTTGGGACAGAGAAAGGGATTGAGGACATTCCTTTCTCTGCAGCCTCAGCTTCATTGCAGAATGAATGAGCAGGAGGTGTTCTCTGCAGAGGCTTCCTGTTCATTCACAAACTAAAACATAGTAAATAATGTTTATTATGCTTCAGTTATGAATGAACACCATGAGTGATCAGTACCTATCACTCACTGTGTTCATTCAGGAAGGGAAGAGGCTGGTAAATAGGACATATTTACCACCCTTTACCTCTTCCGGACCGCCCACTGCCTTTTTACTGCGGCAGTGCGGCGCTCCTGCGCAAACTGTCGTAGACCTACATCAGTCGCATGTCTGCAGCTAGGGGGTGAGTGCGCACGCCAGGGGCGCACTCCCGCCTACACTTGGCAGTGGGGAAGCCGATGCATGGGGCAGGCGGCTCCGATTGCCGCCTGACACCCGCGATCACTCCCCGCTGAGAACGCTGACCGTTCTTCTCCCTGGAATGATGATAGAGCTCCTGTGTTCCTTCTATATAGGATCATGGGTCTCTATGATCATTTCAATAGCCATGCCCCCCACAGTTAGAATCACTCCCCTAGGCTCACATTTAACACATTGATCACCTACAATGTTAACCCCCTTCCCTGCCAGTGTCATTATTACAGTAACAGTGCATATTTTTAGCACTGATTACTGTAGTAATGTCTGCCTGTCTGATTTTTGCAGGACTGCGACATTGCAGTGGACAGATTGGACACCTAACTGACATTTTTGACACTTTTAGGGGGGACAAGTGACATTACTAAAGTAATCAGTGCTAAAAATATGCACTGTTACTGTAATAATGACACTGGCAGGGAGGAGGTTAACACCAGGGGCGATCAAAGGGTTAAATGTGTACCTAGGGGGTGATTCTAACTGTGTGGGGGCCAGACTTGGTGGATGGAAACAGGGCTCCTGTGTTCCAAGATAACATGAACACAGGAATCCTGTTTCAATCAGTGAGAGATGAGTGGTGTACTGTGTTTACAACGGCACACCGCCTTCTGTCAGTCCCTGCAGCGATCACCGGGTTCCCGATGGCCATTGTGGCTGCCAGACCCGTTTCTCAGCTGCAGGGCTAGAGAATGGGCGCATCATTGCGCTGCCGCTGGGCGCCCGCCGAGACCCGCTCCTGCAAGCCGCCGTACGTGTATGGCGGTTTGTGCAGGAGAGCCAGCCTGCCGCAGTATATCTGCGGCGGCTGGTCTTTAAGCGGTTAACATTAATCTGGGCCATTTGGGTTTTAGCCTGGGTTAACACTTGGTCTGGTGCGGTGTGTTTTGTGTGTTTTTCGTGCCTGAACATTTATTGCATTGAGATAGCCCATTAAAATGTACTAAATGGCCAGAAAAATCGACATGGATGTAGGATGTTTGACAAAGCAGCACATCACAGCACACAGTAGCGTGTTACCATGCATTGTGCTGCACTACAAGTGTAAAAAGTAAAAAAGGAAATTGTTTCTGATAAATATGTAGCACTGCCCCCTAGAGGACTGCTGAGAATTACACTATCTTGATTCCCCTGGGTTACCCTTAGCAACTGACAGCAGATGAACAGCAATGAAAGTTCTTGGCTCAGTCAATAATCAGTCCAGGGGATGTTGTTTTTGTGGTTTTATTGAGAACTTGGATAGGGGAAGGGATGAGTGGAATACTCCAACTATTAACTATTCAAGGTCTGAAGGACAGCTTACTGTAAAATGCAGCAAGGCCACTGCTTCACCTTGCCACTAAGTGAAGATACTTTAAATGTTCCTGTGTAAACATTCTCTTCAGGGTTCTGAAACTGGCACCCCCTTTACTCCCACTGCCTATGTGCTGACACCTGTCCGCTGACTCTATCCCCCCCCTTCCTGGCAGACCCCTGGGCAAGTTCCTCTGCACTCACGGACATTGTTTTTCCAGAGTCACCATTGCCTCCAAACTCCACCAGTCAGCCTTCACTGGACCTCTGGGTTCAGCCACACTTTCCAGTTCACCAGGCTTGACTACCTGTGACCACCTTCCACAACTTCAGAAGAGGAGACAGCCGTCACTCTCCTTCTGGGACTTGGCCAAAGACCCCCTGCCTCATGTGCTCTTGGCTTTTATACCCTATCCCATGATGCACCTCTCACGGTGCCAACCCACTGGGACAGGTACAAAAGCCTGTGCGTCATTGGTCAGGTTTCCTCCACTGTCCAACTTACCTTCTCATTGGATACAGTGGGGACACTGCCTCAGCCCACATGAATCGCACATTGAGAACACTGAGCAGGCCTAACTACTAATCAGGCTCCCCTGATAAGCAGACAGAGCAAACTATATTTTACCTGTCTAGCACCTATCTAGGAGGGCGCTACACATAATTTAGCAATGTAAATCTACTTTAACTCAAACAGGCATATTCAGTTCAGCTCCAGTCAGACATCATTGTGAAACTAAACCCACCAATTGAATTGTTTCCCAAAACAGTTACATTCAAGACATGCATTGAATGATAACTGTTACAATTACTAGTGTGCTTATGTCAGCTGTCAACCGAACTGTCAAGCCATCAAATAGCTGGTGTCATAGCTGATCAAATGGAGGTTAGATGGCAGTTTCCTTGGCTGTAAAGGACAGGAGGGGTCAAACACCATTATGTATTAAATGAAAAGATAATAAATGTACTTTGTAAGTACAAGTGCCTGAAAACAGCTGTAGCCCAGGTTCACACTGAGGCCGGTTTAAAATCGCGCAAATTCAGCCGAACTCGCAGGAACTCAAACCAGCATTTTCAGTCTGATTTGGGGGGCGATTTCACAGACATCTGTGGGGGTTCCTGTACAGATGTCTATTGAAATCCCCCCCCCCCCCCCGAAGTTGCCAAAAGTAGCGCAGAAACAACTTTTGGGAATTGGTGCAACGTCGCAAATTCGATGTTGCACCGATTCAAGCGGTGCCATTGACAGCAATTGGCTCCGATTTGACAAATGGCATGTCAAAATGAATGTGAACGTGGGCTAAAGCTGGACATACAATATGCAAGATTCAATTGGTTCTTGCTGAACTGTTCGAAATTCGCTCCTCCTACCCTACATACTTTGATAGAGAAATTGAAAGAGCCAGCTGGAAAAATTTTTAATGAACAACGGCTTCATCCAATCAGATACAGCAGGAGCAATGGAAGCAACGGAAAATTTGTCCTTCAAGAAAGGACAGAAGGGGGTTAGGGGAAAACTGTCTGTTGGCTTATAGCAGTCGTAGGCAAGTGACTGCAATTCCTGGTTTGTACATGTCAGTTAAAAACCATTCCCAGTCTTGTCTTGAGTAGGGATGACATTACTGCTGTCAAATTATGCAGCGCACAGGACTGTCAATGAGCTCATCATGCTGTAATATTTGTTACGCTACTTTTGTTTAGAATGTCAGCTTTGCCTTATTAGGTTGTTAAAGTATCTTTTAGCTATTGATTCCCTAGTGAATCGGATTTGTTTAGTCTGTCAGCATGTTGAACACAATTGGGAATCCTCGCAGTGCAGAAGGTATATACTGCTCAAGGCCAAATGGAAATGAGAGCATTTGCATGAAGTCCCTTAGGTTTTAATTGCTGCAGAAAGAACTCTCACTAAATAAGCAATTGGATTGTAGCTGGAAACTGTTGTATTGCATGCATGTCATTTTCTCATCTTTACACTGAAAAACGCTTCCTTGAAGGTAATTGCATAAGTACGTTTATAGTGAGTAGTACTGCGATTTTACAGCTAAGACCACAAATGGAAGATCAAGGTGGGATATATTGTAAAGCGGTTTCCATGGGGAGAAATGTATGATAATGCTATGTTCCTGGTATAGTATATACTCTAATTCATAATGCTGTAGAGTATATAAGATATTCAAGGAGCCAAATGTGGTTTCTGCTTGTAAGTGGAAGTAGAACATATCAGGAATAAAACCAGACTTCTACTGAACATTCACCTAGTAATTTGGGAAGTGTACATTTTATCCTTTACATTTGCCTTCTCAGCAACATTTCAACACCTTGGTCACTAAAAAAACTGTGCAATAAAATTCCCCCAATCTTCATTTTAAGCTACTCTCCATAAAATCTACACTCACCGGCCACTTTATTAGGTACACCTTACTATTACTATGTTGGACCCCCCTTTTGTCTTCGGAACTGCCTTAATTTTTTCTTGGCATAGATTCAACAAGGTGTTGGAAACATTCTTCAGAGATTTTGCTCCATATTGATACGATAGCATCATGCAGTAGCTGCAGATTTGTCAGCTGCACATCCATGATGAGAATTTCCTGTTCCACAACATCCCAAAGGTGCTCTATTGGATTGAGATCTGGTGACTGTAGGGGCCATTGGAGTACAGTGACCTCATTGTCATGTTGAAGAAACCAGTGGTGAGATGATTTGAGCTTTGTGACATGGTGCATTATCCTACTGGAAGGAGCCATCAGAAGATGGGTACACTGTAGTTATAAAGGGATGGACATGGTCAGCAACAATATTCAGGTAGGCCGTGGCATTTAAACGATGCTCAATTGGTACTAAGGGACCAAAGGTTGCCAGAAAAATATCCCCCACACCATTACACCACCAGCCTGAACCATTGATTTAAGACAGCTCCACGCTTTCATGTTGTTTACGCCAAATTCTGACCCTACCATCTGAATGTCGCAGCTGAAATCGAGACGCATCAGACCAGGCAACATTTTTCCGATCTTTTATTGTACAATTTTGGTGAGCCTGTGTGAATTGTAGCCGCAGTTTCTTGTTCTAAGCTCATAGGAGTGCAACCGGTGTGGTCTTCTGCTGCTGTAGGCCACCTGCTTCCAGGTTCAATGTGTTGTATATTCAGAGATGACATTCTGCATACCTTGGTTGTAACAAGTGGTTATTTGAGTTTATGTTGCCTTTCTATCATCCCAAACCTCTGAGTCTGCCCATTCTTCTCTGACCTCCGACATCAACAAGGCATTTTCAGCCACACAGCTGCCACTCACTGGATATTTTCTATTTTTTGGACCATTCTCTGTAAACTCTAGAGATGGTTGTGTGCAAAAATCCCAGTAGATCAGCAATTTTTAAAATATTCAGACCAGCCTGTCTGGCACTAACTACCATGCCACGTTCAACGTGATTTAAATCCCCTTTATTCCCCATGCTGATGCTCCCTTTGAACTGAAGCAAGTTGTTTTCACCACGTCTAGATGCTTGAATGCATTGAGTTGCTGCCATGTGATTGACTGATTATCAATTTGTGTTACCAAGCAATTGTACAGGTATAACTAATAAAGTGGCCGGTGAGTATATATTGCATCCAGAACCTGCAGGCAAATACATAGTTTAAATCTGAACTCCAGGCCAAAGAATAACTTACCATTGCTGTGAAGCTCCCCCTGCACTACAAGGTGCTTGTTTTTGACTATGGGGATAGGAATAAGGCGATATACTTACCTTATTTCCTCCTCTCCATAAGACCGTTCCACTGAAGTCAATCCTCTTCACTGCCTGACAGGTTGCAGCCCTCTAACATTATCATGTCCAATGCAGGACCAATAGTCCTTCATTGTACACGAGGACATCCATGACCCATCCACATTCTGGGAGCAAAGAAGTGTGCCAGCTGCCTGGGGAATGAGGAATAGAGTGGTTCACATATTCATCATCCCCTTGACCAGCCTTTCTCAACCCTTCAACCCTTTCTACTCCTTTCTCAGGGGTCTGACCCCCTGCCAAAATTAGTCTGTTTGGAGTCATTAGGAAAATGCCCCCTACACTGGTGGTCATCAGGAAAAATGCCAGAATGTCACCCTTTTCAAAAGCTAAAAATATCATTAATGTCAAGCCACTGGCTCTGCCAAGTGGCAATGGACCTGGAACTATGGAGGCGCTATTAGATGGAAGGTCAATTAGCCACATTTTGAGGAACCCCTAGCAACTTCTGAAGGAACTCTAGGGTTCCATAGAATCCTGGTTGAGTGTGGCCCCCCTAGATGGTACAAGCATTCAACCCTTGCAGTGCAGAGGGGACCCCAATACAAGGGGAACTATTAATCCGCTGGAGACCAGAGTACAGCTTTAGCTTGCATTCACATCAAAGCTAAATGTATTCCTGGTGACTGAATTTTTTTTTTTTTCTTTAATAAGCATCTAACAAGCTTTGTGCAAGTGTTTTTAAATGTGTATCAGGATGCAGGAGTTTGTTTCCTGGGGTGGACAGGGGAGAAAAGCGGCTCTAGAGGAGGAGAAGAGATTTTCAGGCATCAAAACCTGTGCTGTTCATTTACGGCACTCCCAATAAAGTCTACAGGGCCAAAGATAACTTACTCTCAAAATATAGCAAGTGTACTTTTTTTCATAGGGCATCAAGTGTACAAAAAACTGAATGTTGAAATGTAAACAGGCACAATTACAGACATGGGATTCTGCATGGTAAGTATTCAGGCAATGGGGAACCACATTTCCGACACTCTGGTGTGACTGGGGGCCCTAAAGATATAAACATAAACTGTTTTGCCTGACAAAGTATTTGCAGTTCTGTTCATCTAGTCCAGCCATTCTCAATCTTTTCAACACAGAGGAACCCTTGAAATAAATTTCTGGTCTCGGGGAACCCCTGCTAAAAATTTAAAATCTACAACACATGACACATTGGTGTGACAGTCAGTGGGAAGAATGCTCCTTACTCTTGTCATCATTGGGAAGAATTACCCCCTTACAGATAGCTAAAAGGAAAAATGGTGTCATTGGAAACTTATCTGAGAGGCAGAAATTGCCCATTGCTCAAGGAAACCCTAACAACCTCAGGAGGAACCCTAGGGTTCCACAAAACCCTGGTTGAGAAACCCCGATCTAGTCTTTAGGGTGTGTATGTGTGAATTATAGACATGAATTACAAAACTGGAAAAAAACAAAACAGAATTAAAGCAAAACTAAAGGGAGGGTGAAAACCCCTGCAATTTTTTTTGCCATTGGTTCCCTATTATGGGAATTTCCCTTCACTTCCTGTTCCATACCCAAAACAGGAAGTGAGAAGAAATCCCCCCCAAAGTAAGAAAAATCAATTTTTTTAGTACAGAACCAGTGTCACCATTAGAACATTCCCTCCCTATTACTGTTCTGGGGATAACCCAAAGTTAATGATATACGTTTATTTTCACTTTCAGTGATAATGGTAAACAGGACAAATAGAGAGGGAGAATTGCCCTAATTGGGGGACACACAGTAATAAAACCTGATAGGGGCTCTAATTCGTTAAATATATTGTGGCAGTTGAAGCTATCCACTCCCCAGCTCCAATGTGAAAGAAAGAAGAATGCTTAAAGGGGAACTAAAAGGTGAATACTTACTTGTCCAAAGATCGCTCACCAGCGCTGGCATCTTCTTCTGAGTGTATAAGGTGCCATATTTCAGATGTTACAACTAAACATGACAACGTTATGAAAGTGAAATGAAAGATGCCATTGCATTAAACAGCATACTCTTTCATACAGCTTCTTTTCCTTTTAACACAAATCATGTTACATGTTAATTGAATGCAAAAACTAGGTACTGTTAGGAGTATAGAGTTGTATATGGGGGGGATCTATTGTGATTCTTCGCCACCTCCTCCCCCAGAAATGTTTGAAGGTGGGCAGTAAAAAATAGATATTGTACCTTATGCACACTTGTTTTTACACTGCTGCTCTAGGCAGAGGCTAAGCAACCTTTTTGGAACCGCTTTTGGTGTAGCCACTTTTTTAAGGGGGGGGGGGCGTATGGGGGAAGGCGGGCTGTTCACGGAGTCTCACAACCCCCCCCTGCACTGCACTAAAAAAGTAGCACTGTGATATAAAGGGGACTTAAATGATTACAGCCCCCCTTTACAGTGCCCCCAATAGCCCCCCTAATATCACAATGCCCCTTGCAGTTATTGCCCCCCCCCCACATCACAGTGCCCCTTGCAGTCATTGCCCCCCCATCACAGTCCTCCCTGCAGTCATGGTCCCCCATCACAGTCCTTCCTGCAGTCATTGCCCCCCCCCCTCCATTTTTTTTTTATTTTATTGTCCAAAATATTTTATTGAGGTATAAAAGTGTACAAACATCAGCAAAAAACAGTTGTAACAGAACCCATAAGCATACAGAAGATCAGAGAGAAACAGAGCTAACAAAGGACAACTATTCAGCTTGGAAATCGTGGAGATCCAGTGGGGACCTGAATCGTACATAGGTAGCAGGAGAAAAAACTGTAGTTTGGAAAAAACCCCAGCAAAACAACCGATTAATAACAGAGCAATGCTCCATCACAGTCGTGCCCCCATCATAGTCTACCCTGCAGTCATGCACCCCCCCCGCCCCATCACAGTCCTCCCTGCAGTCATGGTCTCTGATCACAGTCCTCCCTGCAGACGTGGCCCCCCATCTCAGTCCTCCCTGCAGTCATTGCCCCCCCATCACAGTCATGCCACTATCACAGTCTACCCATTGCCCCCCCCCCCCATCACAGTCATGCCACTATCACAGTCTACCCAACAGTCATGCACCCCCCCCACCCTATCAAAGTCCTCCCTGCAGTCATGGCCCCCTCCCCGCAGTCATTGCCCTCATCACAGTCCTCCCTGCAGTCATGCCCCCCCACCCCCAAGTTAGAGTTCTCCCTGCACAGTGCTCATTTTAATCTCTGCCTCCCTGCAGCCTGTGTATTCTCCCATGTCTCAGCAGGAGGTGAGTCCTGACACTGACCGCGGGACATTTAGCAGCCATTGGGTATTCTTTCTCTGTCCCGATCTGCAGCTGCTCCCGCCCCCTGCCTTGCTAATAGGCTGACATTGGCGGCAGGTCGGGAGACATGAAAGAATACACACAGTCCATGACAGGACTCCCCTCCTGCTGAGACAGCGACCCAGGGTTTGGGGACCCCTGCCTTATGGTAAAGGTGGTTTAACATGGTCCCATGGCATTCTTACTTTAGGCCCCTAAGACTAGCAAAGCAGTTAAGCAGGATAAACCACAATATGTTATTTTTGATAGAATCAAAGCTGTTGCTTAAAGTATACCTGAACTGAATACATAAGTACTAAGCAAAGCTAATTTGCAGATAGTAGTCACCATAGGATGCCAGACTTTACCTTTCAAGTTTTGTTAATCTTTTTGGAGGATTATCGTAATCCTAATGGAGGCTCCAAAAAGCTGCTATGGGAATGCAAGATGTGTTTTCTGTAAATGTTAAAAAAATACAAGATTCACACAACTTTCAACCAGGATTCACACATTTTTCTAACTAGATTTTAGTGGGAAGCTGTGTGAATCCTGGGTGAAAGTTGTTTGAATCTTGTGTGGAAACATTTATAAATAGACCCACAAGTTTCTGAAAGTCAGAATTTGCAAAGGCTTCTTCCCACACCCTCTGCCTTCAACTTAAAGCAAAAGTATACTCACCTTGCCTCGAGCGATGCGGCATCCCTGAGCTCCCCACCTTGCCGCAGACATCTATGGGTGGCTGGCTTACAGGTCTGCTTTCATTAGCCGGGCAGGGATGACATCACTCCCATGCATGCGCGGGTGTTCAGTCAGAGTCGGCATTATCAAATCTGTACAGTGAGCTGCACATGCGTGACTCACTGTACGAGGGCTGACAGGCAGGTATGTAACTTTATTCCAGAAGAGACGAAACATGACTCTTTTACATTAAAATTCCTGCCTGTCCTCCCATTTTTAATTGTGGCCTAAAGTGCCACTTTACAATTGCCATAGGCTAGTAGAATTTTGTTTAAAATTTTGTGTAGAAACTTTGCTCGATTTTATAATCCTTAGTGGGTCAAATTGGTGTTCAAAGGAGCAGGATAGAACATTTTAGCGCACCGATAAACCCTGCACTTTGCATGTCATACACTCCTGAACTCTGCAGTCTGTATGTAGCGCACTTGTGAACTCTTCACTCTGTACACTGCGTACTCCTAAGTATCTGAGCTCTGCAATCTGTAAGTAGCGCACTTGTGAACTCTACACTCTGTACAATGCGTAGTCCTAAATATCTAAGTAGATGCATCATCTTACATATACAACCGTCCCTTTGAGGACATCTCTAATGCTGATACGGCCCACAATGAAATTGAGTTTGACATGCGATGCAGCATCCCTGCATCCAACCTGACAGAACTGGAGAGGATCTGCAAGGAGGAATGGCAGAGGATCCCCAAATCCAGGTGTGAAAGACTTGTTGCATCTTTCCCAAAAAGACTCCTGGCTGTATTAGATCAAAAGGGGGCTTCTACTAAATACTGAGCAAAGGGTCTGAATACTTAGGACCATGTGATATTTCAGTTTTTTCTTTTTTAATAAATCTGCAACAATGTCAACAATTCTGTGTTTTTCTGTCAGTATGGGGTGCTATGTGTACATTCATGAGGAAGAAGAATGAACTTAAATGATTTTAGCAAATGGCTGCAATATAACAAAGAGTGAAAAATTGAAGGGGGTCTGAATACTTTCCGTACCCACTGTATGTAGATGAACTAAAAATTAGAACCTGTACATGGCCTGTGCTCGTCCTGAAGATGGTGGGCGCTGACACACCTTCCTGGATCCCGGATTGACTGCTCTTCTATTGCAAGATCAAGATACAATAGTGACAACTGATTATATATTTGTAACAGCTCTTTATTATAAACCAACATACTGGTGTTACATTAGACCGGGGTTCTTTTTTAGCTTTGAAATTTATAGTCATTCATATTGTTTATGCAATAACATGGGTTCTTTGTATTAAAAATATTGCATTAATTATTTTTCCCATCTTTTTACTTAATTAATTATGTTTAATCAAAGCACATAATAGTTTACAAATGATAGAAATACAGATTTAGAAGCATCTACCCCAAAATAAAAGCAACAAAAAAAGAACTCAAATTCTTTAGAGACTTAAGAGGAAAAAATATATTTAATTCCTGTGAGTTTTTCCTGAGCTATATTATTCTTTATTACCATTCTCACAGTTAATGTATAAGGCCCCTGGGGTTGTATTCAACATGTTGCAATCTGAATGGCTTGGGATCTGTTGTTAACTGTGCATTAACCTGTGTCTTACCACGATGAATGGGCAAATGTGAATGCAGAATAATGGCCGGTCGTTTGCCATGACATAATCTTTCTTCCTCCAAACAATTTACTGCAGGGTATTTCTGTGGAAGCATATAGGAGGGTTGACAAGTGCATACCACATGCGATTGCGGTATTGCCATGTAAAGGAGGCGTCTTGCAGATTGCTTAGTTAAAAGACACTTTCACTGCCTCTCCTATAAATAAAGAGCGCTCATGTCGCTCTATTGAATTGACTCAAGAATAAAATATTTCTCACAGAGAACAACCACAACATTCACGGCCAAAAAATAAGCTTTAATCACATGTATTCTGATTCACATTTCCTGCAAATGCATGATAAGTCCACAAAGTATTCTTCAAACATCAGCGGGATTGCACTGTCTTTGAGTTCCTGACCGACTGTGTTACAAAAATGTACTAACACCTTTTTTTGTTTGATGACTCATTTTTTTTACACCATCAGAAAAGCTGAATAAAAAACAAAATTGCAAGGATCAGAATTTAGAGGATACGTTTAGTTTTACAGAATATCACATAATCTGGCCCCTATTACCTACCTATATTAAATGTAAGGACAGGCCTCAGAAGTAGTCAAAACAAACCACGTCCCTGCTAGCTTCATAGGCATGCACAAGGGGTGTGCCAGGTGTGGTGCCGATTCCTCCTACTGCCTGGGCTCCCCCCCCTTGTTGGCCTCCCCTCCCCACAGTGCTGCTGCCTTCCCTCTTCTCCTCTCCCACAGGCTGCTGCGGGGAATGTTTCAAGATAGAGAGCAGGGGAAGGGGCAAGTAAATATGTAATTTACCTACCCCTTCCATTTCTTAATGAACACGGTGAACACACTTGCTCACTGTGTCCATTCATAACTGAATCATAGTAAACTGTTTACTATGCTTCAGTTCGTGAATGAACAGGAAGCCACTCAGCACAGAGCACTTCCCATTCATTCACTGCCCCATGCAGCTGAGGCTGCAGAGAAAGGCATGTGTGTTTGAGCTTTGGGGTGCACATCCTAATGTAATAGGCTGTATACACCTATGGCTAGCTTACAGAGGTTCAGGATAGTGTTTACATCACGATGAGCTCCTGGTGTGTGTAAAAATAAAAAGCACTAAGCCCTCGTTCACACTGAATATGGCTTTGAAATCTTGCGACTTCACCTGAACTGGCACAATTTCAAAGCCTTCAGGGGCGATTTGTGCATGAACCCACATAGATGTCTATTAAAGTCGCCAATAGGAGTGCAGGAACTACTTTTGGAAATCAGTGCGGCACTGCAAAGTCAGCGTCGCAACTATTGAGATTCTCCTATTGCCGGCAATAGGCTGCGATTTGACGTGCAGTTTGACCTGTCAAATCGCGCAGATGAGAACAGTGGCTAATTCCCAGATAGAGTCCTTATAGTGGCCACAACAGGTGTGCAGACCTAGAAAAGTATGCACTGCTCTGTAATCATATACATTGTATACATTTTATTATTTTTATTAATTAGAAGTTAGAATAGTTAGAATCTGAATAATCAGTATGACAGTGAATAAAAAACTGACCTAAGTTAGTAAGTCAGCGCTCACTGACTCACAGTGGGTGAGTAAATGCATAGACCATATGTGCAAAAAACACACACAAGCATATATAAACATATAAAATGGTAAGGCAAAAAATTCTAAAGGAAGAGGGGGGGGGGGGGGAGGGGAAATGTATATATAACAAACAAGTCAAAGATGGGAGAGCAAAAACCTCATCTATGAACGAAGTCCTTCCACAGTCAGGAAAAAATCACAGTGTAGATGATTCCTTGTAGTGGATGGTCATGGAGTCCAAATCAAGGTGTATGTGGCATATAGAGTGCAGGCAGCTCCTCCAGGCATATAGCAAAAAAGGAAGAGGACAAAGGGCGCCAGGTCACAATATAGTATGAGAAATATGACAATTTATTGTAGTGACTTCTCATACTGGCTGTATTTTGGATCGTTTGTACATGTAAGTCACTACAATAAATTGTCAAATTTCTCATACTATATTGTGACCTGGCACCCTTTGTCTTCTTCCTTTTTTGCAGTATGACAGTGAATATAACAGAATAATATAAAAATGTATACTGCGCCAACCCTTAACCACTTAAGCCCCGGAAGATTTTACCCCCATTCTGACCAGGGTTTTTTTTGCGATTCGGCACTGTGTGACTTTAACGGACAATTGCGCAGTCGTGCGACGCTGTACCTAAACGAATTTGACGTCCTTTTTTTCCCACAAACAGAGCTTTCTTTTGGTGGTATTTGATCACCTGTGCAATTTTTACTTTTTGTGCTATAAACAAAAAAAGAGCGTCAATTTTGCAAAAATAACAATATTTTTCACATTTTTTTATATGAAATCCCCCCGAAAAAATGTAAAAATCAAAATTTTTTAACATTTTAGGCCAATTTGTTTTATGCTACATATGTTTGGTAAAAAAAATCGCAAAAAGCGTATTTTGATTGGTTTGCGCAAAAGTTATTGCTTTTACTAACTAAGGTAAAGATTTTTGTCATTTTTGGTGTTTTTTTTAAAACGCGTAATGGCGGCGATCTGCGATTTTTTTTGCAGTACTGCGACATTGCGGCGGACAGATCGGACCCTTGACTGACATTTTTGACACTTTTGGGGTTACCAGTGACATTACTGCAGTAATCAGTGCTATATATATGCACTGTTACTGCAAAATGACACTGGCAGGGAAGGGGTTAACTTTATTGGGGAAGGAGGGGTTAAGTGTGTCCCTAGGGGCGTGCTTCTAACTGTGATTGGACATGGCTACTGGTGTAGGAACAGTGATCAACGGTCCTACATAGTAGAACCGTAGGATCACCATTCCTACACAGGGGAGAAAGACAGGCGGCTTGTTTACATTAGCCGCCTGCCTTTCTCCCTCTCCACCGACGATCGCCAAGTGACCGGCGGACATCGGGTCCGCCGGTCACACGCACGGACTTCCTAGGGAACGAGCCCGCTATTGGCTCACAAGCAAGTGACAGGCAAGTGACGTATATATACGTCACTTTGCGTGGCCGGGGCTGACCGCCGCAGTATATGTACTTGTGGCGGTCGGCAACCGGTTAATATACAGCAGCTAGCAACAACAAACAACAATTTGTGAATGAAAATGTATATAGATATATTGCAGCACTGTTAAATAAAATAAAGTGCAAACGTGTATTTGCATATGAATATATGCTTAACAAGGAAATCATGTGCAAAATCACACAATTAAAGTGCCAATGTGTACATCAAATAAATACCGTATATGTACACTTCAATAATTATTGTGCAATCAAGCAAATAAAGTGCAAATAAATACGCATAAACCACAGAAAATGTGCAATACTGAATAACAGAATACATACACGAATGAACACGGCATTTGCAGTAGACCCGACGTGTTTCATCTAAGAAGACATCATCACCCCAGACTATGTTTTCTTAGATGAAAGAGTGAGATCTACTGCAAATGCCGTGTCCATTCATTTATACAAGCGCTTTATCATCCAATTTCTTGTGTGTGTTTCTTTCTTTTAATATTAAAATGGGTTTACAGGTACACACTATGTGAGCTTTATGTTTTTTGAGTGTCCGGTGGAAGGATCCTTGCTGCTATTATCGCTAGTGGTTATTGTATCTTATATATGTAGATGATGATGAAGGATTGAGCTACTGGTCTCTGAGTGATATGTGACTTCTGCCATACAGTCCATCTATTCCTTGCAAGCCTGGTTGACCCAAAAGGTATACACTTTACATGGTCCACTGTATCTGGTAAGCCTTCAATTTGTTTGGCCTATCAGTGATGGTTACACACCGGAGATCACAATAGAAGACTTATCAGTCTTCTGATAGCATATCCATGGTGGAATTTATGGACTATTTGTTAGATGAACATTTTTCTAACAGCATCAGCTTTTAAACCACTCATGCACTTTATCTATTTATATGTATTCTGTTATTCAGTATTGCACATTTTCTGTGGTTTATGTGTATTTATTTGCACTTTATTTGCTTGATTATAATAAAATTTAACCGTTAGTATTGCCGGATATGAGGTGCTAGCTTCCATGCTTACAGTCTTCACTCACTCTTGGGTCCGGTGGATGCTGGAACGAGCCATGCTGACCGCCTCCATTGCCGAATAGGAGTTGCTGGTTTCCATGATAAGGCTTCTTATATTCTTGGGTCCGGTGAGTGTGCATTACTAAGGGGACACTCTTTGGTGTGGTGAAGGTGGTCTAGCTACTCGCAGGCTAACACCGTGGTGAAGGCTACACTTTATCTGGAACATATGAACTGTATATGAACTTTTGACAAGCATCAATTATATTATATTCATTTTATTTAGTGTCAGGAGCATACTCAAAGGAGATTGTTCTACATATATTATTGTATGTTTTATATGCATTGTAGTTTTTTATGATTCTTCTTATGAATTCATTGGAGCGCTGCTAGTGTGATTAGGATGCTCCTTGAGAGCCATATTCACACCTTGTTCATATTATTTGCTTGATTGCATAGGGAGGAGGATGCCATCTAGGCTGAGCCAGTTCTTGAACATATCTAGAGGTCTCTTATGTCTCATAAGGAGTTTGAGCACCTGGAGGTGTGGAAACACTTGAAGAAGCACACGTTTTGCAGTGCAGTGTTTTTTTAGAGTATCATTGGGCAACACTATTTGGACTTTGAGCATGAACTTTTAGTTATTTTATTGTATGTAATGATATACAGTATGGTATTATTTGTTTGTGTGATTTATATCATTTATATGTAATTTGATTATCATTTGGTATAAGGAACCAGAATTTGGGGATTTGTTTTGTTGCACTGATGCACGTTATTGGTTTCATATATTTTATCATAAAAGGTTTTGTATCATGAGCACCTAAGGACAGCACACCTATTTTTGTATTTAATGAATTGTGTCCAGCATTCAGTATATTAGAGTGAGGCAGCTCCTGGTACATATATTCCACAGACATGGAGTGCAGCCTTTTTGGTTAACTTGTTTCTTATTTGCGAAGATTTCAGCTGTGCAGCCTCCTCAGTGCTACAAAACCTTCTGTTGGGCAATCTCTATTCAGTTTGTACTCAGTGCTTCATAAGAGTACAAGCTCTCCATTAAATTGAATGAAAATTGTGGCATGCATGCATGAGCAAGCCCAAAAGAGGAAGTCCTGGCAAAATAGGTATGGGGTGTTGAGAAGGTTGCAGTTTTTGGCAGATCAGGGATACACGAGTATAAACCTGAGAGCAGAAGGCACTAAAGATGCAGTAATATATTACGGTATACTCTGTGGTCTTTCTGAGTTTGGCCTAATTGCAATGTTTCCTTGAAACCATGAGTAAATTATGGGAATATGGAGCTGGCCTTTAAAAAAAATCACTAATGGGCACACATAAAATGCACCAGGGCCTTATTGGAAAAGGGGAGGACTTTTTAGCACCTCCAGCCTGGCACAATCATGACATATAGTTAGGAAGCCTTTGACTGTTCATTGTTATCTGCTTCAGGAGCCCTATGAAGAACTGAATAATACGTTGATGATATATAAATACTGGAAACAAATGTTAAATTAAAATTTTGAGCGATGATGTGTAGAGAGAGCTCCTCTTTGGTATACTTGGCTTGCTTGTGCTTCTGAAGCCTCATAGAAATTCACCCATCGATTTAAATTTTGTCTTACCTATATGACGCTAGTGGAAGTTAGATGGATTACATATCTCTTTAACAGACTACATAATCATTAGTTCTGCAGCAGGTATGGACTGGCAGATTCCATTTGCAAGCTAGTGAGAAATGTTTTCTCTTTTTCTGAGCAAAATACCAAGATTTATGTACCTTGATTAACACAGACAGTTTCTGCGCATTTTTCAAAAAGCTCTCCATCAATTTCCCTCTCAACCAGCACCAGAACCCAGCACAGATTGCTGCCATAGTCAAAAATGCTAATTCATTTGCTAAGTCTGTGCCTGTCCCCGCAGTGTAATTGTGCTTCAGAATTGCATTAGAGGTTTCTCACTGATGTTATGAAGTTCAAAATACTGTTATAACTTCAGACGTTGCCAGATTGGTTCTCTTTGCCGGAGCTGATTTAAAATATCAATGAATAAAAATGAGTTGTGAGCTGAAAAGAGGAATTTTAAAATGTTGAATTAAAAAATGATCAAGACAGTAAAACAAAGAATGTTTCCAGAGTTATTTTAACAGGGGTGATAAATGCAAGTAGAATGCAGATACGTGAAGAAAATATTTTTACCGCATTCTGAACTAACTTACAGGCGCAAGTCGTTCAAACCTGAAAAGTATGCCTTTTTTCCTGACTTTAAAACATGTCTTTTTTTTTCAAATCATACTTACCTAGGTGGCTACAGCATCGCACCTGTCCCCTGCCGGCTCTGAGATTAAGAACTGAGCATTCAAATACCACTGATCACTTAGTTCTCAGGGCTTCATAAGAAGGGAACCGGTGACTGCATCCCCGCTGCCCCCCTAGGTGCTTAACCACTTGCCGACCGCCACACGACTATTTACGTCGGCGGTCAGCCCCTCACAGGCAGAGCGACGTAGGGCTACGTCGCTAGCCTGTGAGGGTCTAGGGAGCGAGCTCGCGCCGCCAGAGGCACGCTCCCGTGTGGTCACAGACCCCCCGCGCGTGTGCCTGGCGGACCAGATGTCCGCCGGTCACTCGCGATCGTAGGGTGGAGAGGGAGAAAGGCAGGCGGCTAGTGTAAACAAGCTGCCTGTCATTCTCCCCTGTGTAGGAATGGTGATCATACGGTTCTACTATGTAGGACCGTTGATCACTGTTCCTACACCTCAAGCCACAGCCAATCACAGTTAGAATTACGCCCCTAGGGACACACATAACCCCTCCCTCTCAAAAAAAGTTAACCCCTTCACTGCCAGTGTAATTTTACAGTAACAGTGCATATGTATAGCACTGATTACTGTAGAAATGTCACTGGTAACCCCAAAAGTGTCAAAAATGTCAGTCAAGGGTCTGATCTGTCCGCCGCAATGTCGCAGTCCCGCAAAAAAAATTGCAGATCCCCGCTATTAAAAACGCCGCCGCGTTAAAAAAAAAACAACAAAAATGACAAAAATCTTTTCCTTTGTTAGTAAACGCAATAACTTTTGCGCAAACCAATCAAAATACGCTTTTTGCGATTTTTTTTACTAAACATATGGTAAAAAAAAATTGGCCCAAAATGTTAAAAAATTTTGATTTTTACTTTTTTTTGGGGGAATTTCATATAAAAAAATGTTAAAAATATTGTTATTTTTGCAACATTGATGCTGTTTTTTTGTTTATAGCGCAAAAAGTAAAAATCGCACAGGTGATCAAATACCACCAAAAGAAAGCTCTGTTTGTGGGAAAAAAAGGACGTCAAATTAGTTTAGGTACAGCCTCGCACGACCGCGCAATTGTCAGTTAAAGTTACGCAGTGCCGAATCGCAAAATAGGCCCTGGTCAGGAAGGGGGTAAAATCTTCCGAGGCTTAAGTGGTTAATGGAGCACTGGGCTGTGGAAGGAGTGGGAACCAGATGCCGGTGCAGGCCACTAATGGTGCTTTTCCACTGCATGGAACCGAACGGTTCGGCTCGCTTTTGTGCTTTTCCACTGCTGGTACCGCATGGTACGGTGTAGGAACGGTTCGGTACAGTACGGCGGTGCTTTTCCACTGCATGGAACCAAACAGTACGGCTCTCAAAAACAGTACCACCTCGATTGTGGTTCCAAGAGGTACCATACCGGTACCATATCCCACAATCCTTTGCATGCAGTCACTACTAGCCACTGATTGGTCAGAGAATCATTGTTATCCCACCCACTTAACTTTAGTACTACTTTAGTGGAAAAGCAAACCATACCGTACCAAACCATTCCAACACCGTACCATGCAGTGCCAGCAGTGGAAAAGCAAACCGGGCCAAACAGGGCCGAGTAGAGCCGAGCCGGTACTTGCAGTGGAAAATGCCATAGGTGGATTCCGACATATGGTCATGATCTTTCTCCAGCCTGAACTGGTTGCTCCAGCCCACTGTCTGCTAAAAATGAGTCACAGGAGTGCAGAACGAACTGCACTACTGTGATCTACAGGAGATGTACAGCCAAACAAGCTTTGGTTGTACTTCTCCTTTATTATTTTTATCCAAATATCAAAAATTACTGTTATTATAAAAAAGCAAGGCATAATAATGGGGACTGGGATTTATAGCAGGTATCTCCAAAAAACCTCATGTCACAAGGACACTCTTAGCTTCATGTAGTTAATATATAAACATATTTCAGTACACATTTACAACTCTATGCATGTAATACTCTAAAGATTGTATGGGTGATTAAGATTTTTTGCATAATAGACACTTTTTGGCACTACAGCTCCCATTTTTATAATCTTACTTGGCCCTGAGCTTGTGGAAATTTAGGCCAGTTCAATGGTTACAGCAGCTCCCTCTCTCTCTGGAGATGACTGTGGCTGCACCCACACACAACTGGGTTCAGACTTGCCCAAAAAACCTACCAGTAGTTTGTGATGATAGTCCATAAAAAGACTAGATCAACAGTCCTTTTAGCCTTAGCAAGCTGGATTGACCCCTAATTGGTCCTTTTGGGACTATTCCTTACACCAATACCAACAATGGGACACTGCTCTTACCCACTTTTTTATGCACAGTATTTGCCTGTAAAAACCTTCCTTGTGTGGACATCAAAAATCCTTGTGAATGCTGTTAGGCCCTTCCATATTGGATTTTATGTCAACAGCTCTAGCAGACTTAGGGCTGTCACTCAAGTATTTCCCTTCACTCCTCTCCCAGTAGCTACATAAAATAATAAAAGGTAAGGGGTGGAGATGCTGGGTCAGCAAAGACAGAAAGGATTCACTCCCAGAAGAGGAGAAGGCTATGAGGTGCAAAGACGAAGGGGGTTCTGCTAGGGAATTGACTCTTTCTGGTGTAGTCAAATTTCTTAGGAAGTTCAAAGCCACTTTGCAAGTGAACAAAAAAAATTCAAATAGGCTGCAAGTAAGCTTATTATTTTTCTGTGCTTTTACTTTTTTGTTTTTTTAATTGGTGACAGGGTCTCTCTATGGTTAATAAAGATCTTACTATTCACATTTTATTAATGTATATGATTTTTTCTATATATTCAGAAATATAAAAAATGCATATCCTCTCTAAATTAACTGTGCATCCTGCCAAATGCTGGTAATATACTGGCAAACATATAAAATGAAAATAAAAAATTGAGCCATGAAAATGGTGTTGACAGCCTAGTAGATGGTTGTACTACAGTGCAGTACATATTCATTTTTCCACAAAGGGATTCTTATAGTGTTATGGTATTTTTCATCTCTAATCACTAGTACTTGGTGTCAGTATCTCTTTTCTTCCCTCTTTTGAATGGCACAGTGTGATATGTCTAATGACAGCTAGAACAAATTTCAGTAATGAGGTCACCTTGGTCCTGTATTACGCCTTTGACTGCTGTTTTCCATAGAAATTATTTGTGAAAGCGGATCCCGTGCCTGGAATAACTTCCTACGCTGTGGCGGAAAAGTGATGGAAAGGACATGTTCCCACTTGATTGTCTTCTGCAAGCAGGTTTTAAATTTGAGGCTGAAAATTGAAATATAATGAAAAATCAAGTAGGGAAAATTCTAGTTTGTACATAGGTAGATACATATAGACATACAGTACATAGATATTTTACCCATACACAGACTTGCTTCTTCGTACTATAATCCCACTTACATGAGCAGCTTTGCCAGGTTTACTTTGGTCTCTGTATACCTGAAGTCCACTATTATTCTTCTCCCCAGCTTAGCTGGCGGTACAGCGAAGACAGTTCCCAAAACTGTGGATAACAGAGATTTTAGTCTTTCAAGAGATTTGTTTTTGAAAAATGATTAGCATTTCCAAGGGATGATACGACTGCAAAGTGGACTGGCAATCCAGTTAACAAGTGTATCTAAAGCCAACAATTTTTAGTGTTGGATAGAACAGGGAAGTTTTGAGACTCCTGCCATGTTTTTTCCTGCTATTTCTTTTCTGGGCTAATTCTCCATCTCTGTTTTTTTTTTTTTTTTTTTGACCATTGGCCCTAGGAAAGAAATTGATTGAAAATCCAAAATGTTATTGTGAATGGAAGTGAAAGGACTTCCAACAAGGACACCTGTTATGGTGACACCTGTCTGATCACTTTGAAGAGATTTACTCCTACTCCCAGTTTTGTCTTTGTGACAGAAAGTGAAAGGACCTCTCTCTAATGATGACACATTATACATTATTTAACCCATTCCTACCCAGCCCTGGCATCCCTCCCTATACATGGGCTACTATGCCTGGTTGGCAGGAAGGTCTGCCCGATCATGTAACAACTGTGATTGGCTATCATGGTGGTCACATGATCAGCAGCTGGTCCCACCAGTTCCTGATTATTACTAGAGACAGAGAGCTGTCATTGACAGCTCAGTCACTCTGTTGAGAATGTGCAGTGAACATGCTCTTGGCACAGAAACCTCTGCCACCCATGGACGCACATGTGCAGCATTTGGGCGTTAAGAGACACCCTATTTGCTGCGGCACTTATGCAATACGTAGATTGCAACAGGTTAAGAAAACAAAGTAATAAACACTTGGGAATAGTCCTAAAACTGCCCAAAAAATATTTTTTTTTAACAGAAATGCTTCAAAAATATTAGTTTTAGAACTGCAAGTCTTAGCCAGATCCTAAGCAATCTTTGAGATAGCGCAGTAGGAATTCTACTTGGCTATTCCCTAAAGCTATACCACAGCTTCTAGACCTTGGCCGGAAGAATAAGAAGATCACATCAGGGTAGCGAAATTTATTTAAAAAACAACCTAATAAGTATATTATACACTTATACATAAAGTAACCAAAGAGTTTCACTGTTATTATTATGTCATGCAAAGCCTTCCCCAAGACAGTTTTGCTTATGTGCTGACATGCTCCATAATCAAAATATATTTTTTAACCCGATTGGCTAGGACGTACCTCATGATGTTAGACAATGCCCAATTTGCTATATTTTATGATTGAAATGGTGTTTTCATATAACGCATACTCATTATACTGTTAATTTTTGTGGTTATTTTGTGTAGGTTTTACTCCTTAAACAGACTCCAAAGAATGCTGCTAGGAGTTATAAAGTGTAGGCTCTTGGAGTGTGCCTGCATATACCGGCAGCAACTTTCATCACTCTCTTCTGTGCCCTAATTGCTTCAGTTCTAAACAGGAAAATCTTAAGCCTGCTACAGAAGGATTGGATCTCAGCTAGTTCAGCAAGGACCGGCCGAGATTTAATCCATCAATGAGCAGGGTGATTGTACCCAAGTCGATCAATCGATCGACTAGGGTACAACCAGCCTGTCCAATTTTGTACATGCAATTACCGCCGGTAAGCTGGCCCGAAGGCTCCCCATATCATCCTGGGGGGAGACTTTAATCTTGCTCTTAATCCTAAATAAGACAATTCCACTGGAACCTCATACCTGCCTAATAGAGCTCTAAGAGCAATTAAAAACCAATTCAGAAATGTACTTCTGCATGATGCTTGGCGCACCCTGAATCCCGACACTAGGGACTACACTTTCTTCTCAGTACTACACAATAGATACACCAGAATGGACTATTTCTTAATTTACCAGCAAGATCTCCCACTCCTCCATGACACCTCAATTGACCCTATGTACTTATCGGACCAAAATTCCATTTTCATGACCCTTGTCTTCCCAGACAAGGTGACTCGATCCCCTCTGTGGAATCTTGACACATCCCTATTGACTGATTCTAGTGTTCTCACTATAACTTCTATAAACAAGGGAAACAAATTAGGCAAACTATTTGTTAATGCTCAACAGGTAAAAAAGGCCAATGCTACAGTACACTCCATAACTGACCCGGCTGGACGCAAGGTAACTACTAGTGAGGAAATTGCTAATAAGTTCATACAGTATTATTCCAAGCTCTATAATCTATCGCCCACCAACCAAATTTTGATAAATGATGGGAGGAAAGAGTTAATTACTAACTTTTTACGCCAATACAGCCCTAAGCCCATGTTGTCCATAGATTAATCCGATTTAGATCGCCCCCTTTCTCTAGAACAGGCCCCCGAGGTCCTAAAGAAACTTAAACCAGGAAAAAGTCCTGGCCCGGACTGCTTAACAATTGGCTATTACAAAACATTTTCAAATACTCTTATGCCCTATCTCTTAAAAGCGTTTAACTCCCTTTCACTATCTGCCCTTCTAAGTCAAGATTCCCTAGAAGCCCACTTATTGTTCATACCCAAACCTAACAAAGATCCCTCCATTGTCTCAAAATACAGTCCTATTTCACTGCACAATGTGGACGTCAAAGTGTTCACCGAGATTCTTGCTAACCGACTTCTTCCTCTTCTTCCCAGCCTGGTCTCACTAGACCAGGTTGGATTCATCTCAGGACGGGAGGCTAGGGACAACACACTAAAAGCTGTTAATCTACATCATTGGCTATCTTCTTCCCACCAACCTGGCTTTTTCCTTTCTCTCGACACGGGGAAGACATACGATAGAGTGGCATGGGACTACATAACAGAAACACTTAAAGCTGTGGGGATTTGAAACCATATGCTCAACTTCATCTTAGCCCTTTATTCTATACCTACAGCTAAAGTTAAGGTCAATGGTCACCTATCAAACGTTTTCTCCATAAAGGATGGAACACGACAGGGTTGCCCCCTATCCCTCCTTGTATTCATCCTTACTCTAGAACCATTGCCCTGTAGATTAAGAGCAAACCCTGACATCAAAGGAATTAATGTGTCGGGCCTTTCATATAAGCTTGCGGCTTTTGTGGATGACAACCTGTTATTCCTCTCAGATCCTCTCACCACTATACCGAACATGCTGAAAGATTTCTCCCTTTTTAAGTCCTTATCAAACCTGCAAATCAACTTCTCTAAATCCCGAGCACTTAACATTTCCCTGCCACCACATATAGTCTTGCTGTGCCAGAACAATTTCCCCTTTGGCTAGGAGTGCCATGCCATAACCTATCTTGGCATTAAACTACCATCAAAACTTTCAGACCTTTATCCAAGCAACTTTTTACCACTTCTAAAACCCATCCAACAAGACTTAAAAAAATGGACCCTGGAACCCTTTTCATAGTTTTGGAAGAGCCTCCATTATTATCTGTATCTTTTTTAAACAACACCCATCAAAATACCATCGTCCTTTTTTTTCCTCTTACAGACAAGCTTGTACCCAATTCACATGGCACTCCAAATGCCCGAGGCTTAGCTATGACAAACTTACAATCCCCAAATGAAAAGGAGGCATAGGCCTTCCAGATATTCATAGGTACTACTGGTGTGTAATGAACTAATGTTCATTCACAAGCGAAAGCATGGGTTACTCTTGAGCACTCATTTTCCTAGATCCTACTGAAGTCCCTCCCATGGATAGAACCGCATCACTATCTGTAAACTGTCATTGAACACCCTTTAACAGGCCCCACACTTCACACCTGCATGAAAATGTATGTTTCCTCTTCCCCGGGCCTTCTCATCCCGATTAAACATAACCCAAGCTTTCCTCCTGGCTTAACTGACACATTCTTGCTGAACTCAGCACAAACATTTTCATTTTTCTATCATCTAGAAATGCTTGGAAAAACGTTCCCCTTGCTCACGTATCTGCAAATCAGGCATTTTTTAACAAACACCAAGCCTCTTTCGGTCTGGTACAGGAAGCATACTCCATTTGAAGTATATTGCTCCAAGACAAAAACCCCAAAGAAACTTAATATCCGACTTATACACATAAGTTTCCTTCGTGTGACCCAAAATCGAATAAAGCTAGCCAACAATGGGAGAGAAAACTGTCATTGGAGCTGTCGACAGAGGAGTGGGAATTTATATATTCCCACGTGCACAAAGGCACTGTCAACATTTCCGTTCTGGAAAGTGGGTTTAAAATATATTCAAGTTGGTACAGAACACCTGATAAACTTCATAAATTCTTCCCGTGACATCTCACACCTGTGCTGGCGCTGTAAAAAAAGAACCTGGCTCACTTTTTCATATTTGGTGGTCTTGCCCAGACATACAGCCTTTCTGAACCTAGGTACATCACCTCATTTACAGCATTGCAACCTTTACACCAAATTACGCCTTTGCCCAATACCTCCTACACCATACCGTCCTTACCAAAAAAGCATTGCTGGAAATCTTTACCCCTCCAACTAATTAATGTGGCCAAAATGTGTATCCCCGTGCACTGGAAAGAAAAAAATCTGCCATCAATTGCTGGGTGGATTAAGCGGGTGAAGCAAATAGCTGAGATGGAGGAACTAATCCACCAGGCCAGAGATACCCCTTCTAAATTCTACAAAACTTGGGCGTGCTGGCCAAACTTCATAGACTCTATGAACTCCTCTCAGGTATTGACTTGTAACAACTCCAACAACTAAGGGACTTTGCTTTGCGGGGGAGAAGGATGGTCAACTCCTCTACCCCTCACTTCCCCACCCCCCTTCCTTTGCCTGCCCCCCCTAAGCCTAGTCATTCCCCCATGTTCAGATAGACAGTCATTACCTCTCATCTGACCCCCATCTCTTCTAAATACTACAGTATATCCATCACTTACCACCCCACCTCCCCCTTATAGACCCAAACCCGCTCCCTAAACCAATTCACAACCAGCAAATGCATTCCCACTGATGGCTCAATAATTGAATATGAAATTCAAAACCTCACACTCCACCCTTACTATTAGAACAGCAAGACACTTATGCATTTAGTGTCCTACTATCCGTTGCTATCCAACCCTTGGAAAACAACAGTTACATACTATCATAAGAGTCAGTTGTTCTAGTTTAATGTTATATACCTTGTCTACCAACCATTTGTTTAGTAGCTCCACAATGAATAACAAGAAGGTGCTATTTTATGTCATATTACCATTTTTGATTATGTTAAAATCATTCTGTTTCTTTTGACTATAACGGCTGCGCCCACATCTAACAAGCGTGTTAACTGTTTTTTGCTTTTTTAAGTCAATAAACTTCTTGAATAATAAAAGAAAAAAAAGAAAGAAATAATAAGCTGCTTTCTCTTTTTTCTCATTATTAACACGAAAGGCATCAGTAAACGTAAGGTGAGAAAATTGTTACAAACCACTTAGCAGAACGAGCTCTCACCATGATAAAGAGCAGGTTTGTCATCAGGCTCCATTTTTAAATGAACCAATTTTTCTTCACTGGTACCAGGAGAACGTCCATAGCTAATTCTTAATTTATTAAATGGCAAATCATACAATTGATAAGCTGTCAAAAATCTGATTGCTTTCACTGTGCACTAAGTTGGTCTGAACATTCACCACTTAACACGCTCACTGTGTCATTTATCCATGGTGCTTTAATCAGGAATGAATCTAAGCAGATTAAAAGAAATAGCAAAAGCCCACAACCCATTTCACATTCACGTGTTCTATTCAGATCCATGGAGGAGCGGTTGGGCAGATGTAATTATATTCAAGTCATTCAGCTTATTGTCTAAGAGAAAAGTGAACACCCTGAAATGTACAGAGACAAATAGGTGGATTTAAGTGTGCCACAAACTGCTCATTAATTGATAGATTACAGGATTAAACTTTTCCAGCCATGTTTCATAAATAATCTTCCTAATTTCACAGCCAGTTTTTTTCTTTAAAAAAAAAAGCCGCTTATTTATTTTTTATATCAGCCTAAGCTCTAGTTTATGGCACTCATAGTTTACATATTGTGTTTTTTTTAAATCATGGTTGACTAAATTATTCAGGGTTTCGCCTTTCTCTCTTTTACTAAAAGTGCTAATCCTTAAAGAGATTTTTTACAAAATCTGAGTTTATCCTGCAAATGGTAACTGTGGAAGCAAACCTGATAAATAGAGTTTGATGAACATTTATATTAGTACAAGTTTGATTAATTATCATCAAAGCACGTTTAAAGTGGCCCTGTTAATTGATATTGAACAACTTCACTAAGCCCTATTTAGATCTAAACTGGGCATGTAACTAATTATTTTCAGAATAAAAACAACCATTTTTATGAAAAAATAAAGACATTAACTAATGCTTCTAGCACATGTGGAGGAATTAAAAAAAAAATAAATAAATAAATAAAACAATAGGACCTGTCTTTCAGCATGTCATAACTGAGGAGTTGTGAACCTGTTTAAGCAAACCTACAGGTGACTTTGCAACCTACAACAAAAGGTTCCTTAGAACGCATCCCAACAATTTGCTAAAATTAGCTTACCTGTGTATTCTCTATCTTTTTTTGTCATTTAAATTTTATTATTTTTCAATTTGGTGTGTACAAAGCAGATTAAAAAACAAAACAAATCAGAATGCTTCACAGTTTACAGTAAATATCATTCCCCCCTAAATCCCTCGGCCTAGTAACCCTTCCTCCCCCTTTCTTCTACCCCAAATTTCCTTTATTGTGCCACTTCTCCCACCTCTCCTTTTTTCCTTTACCTAGCTCCTCAGTCATCTCCCTAGTCTACCCATACTTCTATATATTTGTTAGTCTTTTCTGCCCATTTTCTCCATTAATTTGAAAAGCTCTCAGCCTATTCCACCTCTCTACTACCTAGGTACTCCACATTGTACATATATATTTGGTTCTATTTAACCAGTCTCTGAGGGTGGGACTTTCGGCACCTGGCTCAGCCTTTCAGTGTATTTTCTATCTATATAAAAAATGGAGGTCATGGTTTTAACATAGTTGTTATTTTCACCCTGACCCTAGTTTTCCTTTTTTTTTTAATTCAAACAAAAATGAAAAAGGTATTATTACTATTTTAAGGTGAAGAGCCATTTGCTGGAAGGTGTTTGGGCTGCAGGGAACAAACTTTCATCCTTTGGGGACAATCTCTCAATAATTTAGCAGCCTTGTATAGATTAGGCATCAAATAAACCAACATTTCTATAATGTAGTGGTTGGAAGAAAGGGTTTTGCCCCTTAAAATATCCATTGGGGTTTCTATGACAACATCTTTTGACTTCAAAACTTTGGTAGTAGGGAAGAAGCAATGCAAGACTTATTAATAGGCTCAAGAATTATTAATAGGCTCCAACTTAGGGGTGCTCTAGTCAACTTTAAAATCCTTTTTAAGGATGAGCAAGTGGGCCTTGGTTCAGGTTGTGGAGGATTTGTGAGATTCAGGCATGAAGTCTACCATGAACTTATTACCATGCCCCACTAAGGTCTTTGATTGTTGTTATTTCTGGTTGAATTTAAGGCTAATAGGCAAGCTGTTGTTGAAAAAAGGCGTGGGGATCTGGGCTCTGCAATGGGGGACATGTACTAATGCAAAAAACATTAAAAAGAAGGGGGAGAGGGTCTTTTCTTTTGGCTTAAAGGGCAACAATGAAATTCACAAATTAAATAACATGCGTGGGGGATGCTTTAATGCTGCACATCTTGTTGTGGAACAGTAAGAAATAATCCTTTGGGTGTCACTTTTAAATGGATTAAATTTTGCTATTCTATAACACCAACATGCATTAATAATACATATATTTTCACTTAGACTCCTTTCACACATTCAAACCGTTTATCCGTTTCTCATCCATCCATTGAAGTATGAAAAACGGACATCAATGCATCTCAATGGATGATTGTCTATTTAAATCTGTTTACATCCGCTTCCATCAACAGCCCTATTTTTCTTCCGTTGATAATACGGATCAGACGAAAAATGGATGTAAATGGACAAACAGTCTATTTTTGCATGAAAAAATGTCTCCGGGACTCAAGTGGTTAGGACTCTCGCTGGTTGATGTAAAAAAACGGATCTAAAACTAATGACAAACTGATGAGAAACTAATGTAAACTTATTTTTAAAAAAACATGACTTAACTGATGAAACGGACGGTCCACATATGTGAAAGGGGCCTTAGGGGTCCTTTACATCTCAATCCCCACATTCATTGTGCAGTTCTGCAAACACGTTTACTAGCATTTGAAATGCATTTGCAGTGTGTTTTTTGTCGCATTTACAGTGCATTTATTTTCTAGCCGAAATTTATGATTTATGATTACATGCATTCTGGTAGGTTTATGTGCAAAAAAAACATGCAAGCAAGCATGCAGTCTTTTTTTTTCAATGCACATGAACGCACCAATAAATTAGGCTCACTGAAATACATTCATTTTTCTTGCATATGCATTTATACTGCATTTTAAAATGTGTTTACCTGTGTCTGGTGCAAACAAGCCCTAAGAGATGAATGTTCACAAATGATGCAGCAGTAGAAACTTGACTGGTAGCAGGACATTTTTATTAGGCAATTTAAGGCCCAAAGTTACTATAGACATAGCGCACAGGTAGGAGTTTTAATATGAAAATGAAGAGAGCATAGAGGATACTCCATGAAATAGAAAAAATGGGAAGACTTCAAAAAGACTAACAAATATATAGAAGTATGGGTAGACTAGGGAGATGACTGAGGAGCTAAGTAAAGGTAAAAGGATTGAAAGGGAGTTAAAGTGGTTCTAAAGTTCGACATTTTTTTTACCTTAATGCATTCCATGCCATTGGCTCCTGCTGCTGTCAATCAAATCCTGTGAGGAGGGAGTAGGGGGAACTTGAACTGTGTGTGTCTATGGATGCACAACACAGCCTGGCTTACTAAGGGGGCACATGCAGGAGAGGAGGAGTGGACAATGCTGGTGGGGGACTGAAAAAGAGCAGGTAAAGGACCTCTCAGTGCAATACCATTACCTGGTATTTTCTGTGCTTGCTGAAAATACTCTTGGTCTTAAAATGACAACTAATGCAGCACTACATCTCAGGACTTGTAAACTGCACCACATCAACATGTTGTTCTTTGATTTCTAAACCATTTAGACCGCGTTTACACGCGCATACCAAAATGTGCCCACATGTCATGCACAGACAGGACTGCTGTTAGAAATCACGGGGCCCCATACAGCCGAACTGGCGGGGCCCCCTCGAATATATCAAGACATTATTTGCACTAAAAATACACTAAAATCATTATTAGTGGACACAAACATAACAGAAAACATGTGTGAATTAGCCCTTTTTAAATGTTTTTATTTACATTTAAAAAAAATATATATATATAATTTTTTTTAAATAGTTAATATCGTTTACAATTATTTTATTTTACAATTTTTTAGATTGATTCATTACAATGTTTAAAGATTATTTTTTTTTTTTACAATTTGTTATTTTTTTTACAGGACAGGGAAACCTGCAGCTTTGCAGGAGGGGGATTGGCACAGTGAAAGGGGGGCACACGGGGGGAATCAGAATCAGGCAGAACAGGGAGGGGGACCGGTGTCGGAGAAATAATTACAGGAATGATGCCCTGTGTCTGTGTCTCTCCCTGCAGCAGCTGAAAGCTAGCAGGAAGGGGAAAAAATGGCTTTCAGCTGCTGTAGAGAGCCGCACAGGGCCTCCTTCTGTAATTGCCCCTCTGCCTGGCCGCACTGATTTGCTGTGCTTTTGGGGCCCCCCTGTGTGCCCCCTACAGGAAGACTGGTGCCCCCCCCCATCAGCAGCCCTGTGCACAAGTGTTGTGTACACCCCCATGCAGACAGTCCCATTCATGTTATTTGGGAAGCTGCATATGAATAGACACAGCCACTGCTCCAGGTGCTTGTCCCCCAAACATAAGCCTCGTACACAAGATGAGATTATCGGACACATTTTTGCCTGTTTTTGTTGCCTGCTAGTCTCATATGGAAAGTGAAGAGGTTACTCGACATATGAAAATTCTCGTACAACAGAATTCAACTTCAGAAGTGATGTGATGTGTTGAATTGTTTTGTATGTATTCTTTAGTTTCCAAGCATGCCTAGTCTTGCTCTTACGATTTTTTGGACGAAAACTGTACTAATTAAAAGAAAATCGGACGTTGCGTTCATGTACAATAAAACATTTTTAGCCTGCACATTCAGCTTTTGTCGTACGAAAATTCGCAATCGGCTGTCGAAAGCACTATAGTAATGACCTGAAAATGGGCAGGTCGTTCATTAGATGAAATTTTACTTCTGATTTTCTTATCCCGTGTATGGGCCTTTACACTGTCTGCATTCAGGAACATGCATCTGCGCCCACATGGATGTCAAATTGGGAGCAACAGCTGTGGTACTTACAGGTCTTTCCCCCACCCTAGCCTGTGACTGGACTGGACAAGAATAAGCAGAACACTGATGAGCTTTTCTCTTGGTCACTCTGCTCTCTCCTCCTATTAGCATATTTCCTCTTAGCACACGAGCACAACAGTACATATGTTTCCAGGACAGGTAAATGGCTTCTTGTGCTACTTCCCTCTCAACCACCCTGACCTCTTCTTTAACCTCCCTGGCGGTATGATTCTGTCAGGAATTCTGTACCAAAAGCGGTACAATTCTTTTCATGGAAATTTGGCGTTATGTATTATAGGTCTACAATTCTTAGTAATTACTGACTTAAACCTGACCAAAACAAGACTCTAGTAGACATCCCAGATGTGATAAATTTGAAACACAAACGCATGAATTATAATCGAATCAATAATATAATTTTATTATAGAATATATATAATATATATAATAAAATTATTATTGATTAGATTGATTATAATTCATGCATTATATATTATATATATATATATATATATATATATATATATATATATGTGTGTGTGTGTGTATGTATATATATATATATATATATATATTATTGATTAGATTATAATTCATGCGTTATATATATATATATATATATAAACGCATGAATTATAATCAAATCAATAATATAATTATATATATATATATATATATATACACATATATACATATATAATATACATACATATATATATATATATATATATATATATATATATATATATATATATATATATATATATATATGCATATATATATACATATATATATATATGCATATATATATATATATATGCATATATATAATATAAAATGTGTTTTGTGCAACGTTTTTTTTTTTTTTTTTTAATTTCCCTCCCTAGTTCCACTCCCATGCAGCATTGCTGCTGCAGGGAACGGAACTAGGAAGTCCTCCTACCGACAGACGAGTGGCGGAGATCTCGGCTGGCGGTCACAGCAATGAGAGCTCATCGCTGGATCGCCAGGATAAGGTAAGACACTCCGCTGCGCTCTCTGCATAGCTCTGCCCATTCACCCCGAGCGTGACTCTGGGATACCGATAATAGCAGGAAATTCCTACCCCGAGTCATGCTCGGGTTTACCGCTAGCGAGGTTAAAGCTGATTGCAAAAAGCTGATACAAGCTTAAGTATAGGTAATTATTATGCCTTTATTTAAAAGAACACATCTAATGACGTGTCATTGAAAACAGAGCTGAATTATGTGCCATCTGTTTCTGTCTGGAGTTCAGCTTTAACACGTGCACGTGTGCGCACGCACACATACACACACATTTTTAATAATGAGAGTAAACCAGGATATTGAGTGATTACTGCTATCCCTTTTCTTAGACTGCCACTCAAACCATTCTGTTTTCTAGCAAGTGTGAGCTACATAATATGCAGAAAATACAGCGGTTACATATTTTTTGACTATAATGTAACACTGATTTGTAAGTGATGCCGCAGGTCTAGAGCTTTATTCCATGGATGCAAATGAAACTGTCTGAGTGTCAAGTCAATTTTGTGCTAGAATTACACAGAGAATTCTCATCTTTGACATCTAGACTTTATCACTCTGTTCTCTTCAGCTTCGCATATATCTGCTCCTTTCTGACATGAGTGAGAAAAGCGAATGTAATATTTAGTATTTTTCACATGGTATTGTCTAATGTACATCTAAATCTCCCCAAGTACATTGCTGCAATTTTTTAAAAGAATAATTACACACATTGAATAATTATTTCTAATAGTATCAGGAGAAAGTAACACTAAGGACATTTTTTTTTTAGCTATTGTGTAAAAATATTGTTTTTCATGAATGTCTATGAGCTTTTCCAATAAGGCAAAGCATTGATAAAGGGCTAGGTTCAGTAACTCATCCAAGCAATCAAAATGAAAGTAAGCCTTTGAAAATTAAACTGAGCATACAATGAAAAAATACAAATGCAGAGGTTATCTATGGTGGAAAATGGGTTTCAAAATGCTTAAGATGGTTAAACAGTAAAAAAAAGTGTCAAATAATTACTGTTCCTGGAGCAGATCCCGTTTCAGGCTTCTTCTGGTGCTGGTCAACATAATTTTGGCTGAAATGTAGGATAAACTAATCCTAAAGTGGAACTTAACTGTATCTGAGCACCACAAACTGAAAATGCTAATAATTATTTTTTTAATATTTAAAGCAAACTCACTCATCCATCCACCCATGTCTCCATGCTTTAATTTGTTGAGACATCACTTAAAAAAAAAGCCCTAGCATTTCGAGCCTGGGCCATCTTCAGTAAGGGAAAATTATTCTTGTAGCATTTGCTTCCGGGAATCCATTCGCCCGTAGCTCAGTCATGCAGGCAGGAGGGTGTGCTTAACTGAGAAAGCCCCTCCTCTCATCCTCCAGACGAAAGACAAAAAATGTCCATGAGGAGTTTTGGGATGTGTGACATAATTTTTGCCTAAGCCAGAAACCAGGGAAGCAACATAGGAAATTGAGAAAAAATTTAAGGTAAGTAAATATAATACACCTTCCTATCTATTTACTAATGCTAGCAGCATAAGGAGTAATAATAGTTAATGCTGATTAAGAGAGTTCAGTTCCACTTTAACTCCCTGTAGAAACACTAAGCAGCATGGAACGTAAGCCAGAGTACATTTTTCTACTTTATTTACATACAGTTAGGTCCATATATATTAGGACACATGCACAATTTTCATACTTTCGGCTCTGTATGTCACCAGAATAAAAATAAACAATCGAAAGGTGTTTGAAGTGCAGACTTTCAGCTTTATTTCAATGGGTTGAACATAAATATAAGTACAAATTTTTGGAGCTGCAACCATTTTTATACACAGCCCCCCCCCCCATTTTCAGGGGCTAAAATGGAATTGGACAAATGAAAATAATCATAAGTAAAATGTTCATTTTTAATATTTTGTTCAAAATTCTTTACTGACAATGACTGCCTGCTGAAGTCTGGAACCCATGGACATTACCAAAGACTGGGTTTCCTCCTTTCTAATGCTTTGCCAGGCTCTAACTCCAGCTGTCTTCAGTTGTTCTTTGTTTGTGGGTCTTTCTGCTTTCAGCAATTGAAATGCATGCTCACTTTGGTTGAGATCAGATGACTGACTCGGCCATTGCAGAGCATTCAACTTCTTTTCCTTCAAACACTCTGGGTTGCTTTTGCAGTGTGTTTTGGATTGTTGTCCACCTGTACTGTGAAGCGCCGTCCGATCGACTTTTGGTTTGGCTGAATCTGGGCTAACAGTAGATCTCTAAACACTGCAGAATTCATGCGGCTACTTCTGTCTTCTGTCACATGATTAATAAACAGCAATGACCCAGTGTCACTGGAAGCCATGTATGGAAATGCCATTACATTGCCTCCACAGATGACGTTATGTGCTTTGGATCATGAGCTGTTCAAAGCCTTCTCCACATTTTTTTCTTCCTGTCATTCTGGTACAGATTAATCTTAGTTCCATCTGTCCAAAGATTGCTTTTCTAGAACTGGTCTGGCTTTTTTAGATGTTTTTTGGCAAAGTGTAATCTGACTTTTCTATGCTTCAGGCTTATGAATGGTTTGCACCTTGTGGTGAACCCTCTGTATTTGCTCTCCTGAAGTTTTCACTTGATTGTAGACTTTGACAATGATACGCCCACCTCCTGGAGAGTGTCTTTTACTTGTCTGGATGTTGTGAATGGGTTTTTCTTTACCATAGAGAGGATCCTGCGATCATCCACCACTGTTGTCTTCCATGGACGTACAGGCCTTTTTATGTTGCTAAGCTCACCAGTGCGTTCTTCTTTCCTCAGAATGTACCAAACTGTTTATTTGGCCACTCCTTATATGGCTGTTATCTCTCTGATGGATTTGTTTCATTTTTGAAGCCTTACAATGGCCTGTTTCACTTACATGGACAGCTTCTTTGAACGCATGATTTAAGTTCACTGCAGTAGATTCTAAATGCAAATACCACACATACGATCAACTCTGGACCTTTTACCTGCTTAATTGAGGAAGAAAAAAAACGAAGGAGTAGCCCACACCTGGCCATGAAACAGCCTTTGATTCTATTGTCCAATTACTTTTGGTCCCTTGATAAAGGGGGTTGGCTAATCTTAAGAGCGGTAATTCCTAAACCCTTCCTCTGATTTGGATGTACATACCCTCAAATTAAACCTGAGAGTGTGCACTTTCAGCCCATATCCATGATATAACTAGCATATGTTTTGGTAAATACCTGAAACAATTTAAATTGTCCCTGTGTTTAAATATATATGGACCTAACTGTATTTCAGTAATGATAATTAAAAAGCTTTGGAGTATAGGTCTGCTTTAAAGTGCACTTGAACTCAAAAAGTAAAGGTTACCTATGTGATATGAATATTTAGAAATGTTAATCCTGCCAAAACAGTACCCTTAAAATTTACCTTTTGTCTTGAATTCCTTCTAAAAAAAGAACAGGGCACTTACTGGCAAGTGAAGGTGCCTAGGCACTCCTGTGCCCATAGCTTTATAGTTATATATTTTTAGAATAAGGTACTTCTGCTTTTGACTGCTAGCCTTGAGAGATTTTGAGTGAGCTTTGGTGACATCACTATTGTGCTGCACACTTTTCGCCTTGCTGAAGGCTTTGACCTGAGGAAGAAAAAACCTGCCTCCACATGGAGACACAGTTCAAAACAAGACATAATAGTAAATCAGTAGTGGCGGAAACATCAGTTCCGGGTAGACCTCAGATAATGCTAATGACTAGTTTTTTGCCCTCTTCCTCTCCCTTTTTATTTTTTTTGGGCACATCTTCCAGAGTTCCTCTTGAGGTTTACAGCAGTCAGATAACCCAAAGATTATTAATAAGTTTGTATGGATAACTATGAACATCCTATACTTCAGAGATGATAAAGCTGATTGTCTGTGTATTCGGTTTCACATGGTGTTGTATGAAATTTGTAGCTCTTCTCCATAGGTGGAAAAAATGGAAATCAAATTTGGTTAAATTTCCCCCATAAAGTCAACCCTTTCACTTCCCTGTTTTATCAAGAGAAATATCTGTAATCATTTGCAGTAACGCCTGCTATGGGAATCTGGTACTGCAGTGGAGCCCTAAAATTCCATGGATCTGTATGGGAAACCTATTTTTTTATGGTTGGGATTCAGTCATCAAAGGGCTTCAAGCAACAGTGGGATGGAAGACCCATTATTTTTTACTAGTGGCTGTGGAAGGTGCCACAGGTAAAAAAGACTTTACATTTTTCTTCCAAATCCTTATAATGGAGTTCTCTAGTTTGAACAAATATTTTATTGGGACATCTGATTATGTGATTCAGTTACCAGGAAGATTTCTTGCTCCTGCATCTCTACCTTTTTTCTAAGCCTAGTATTTCAAATGTTATAGTTCACAGCTGTATATGCAGTTGATATGGCTATTACAGCTTTATTTGTTTGCATATAACAGCAATACATTTGTATGAGTTGATGTTAAAAAGCAGGATGTAAAGGGGACACCTTCAGGTTATTAGACAAAGATCACATGCGCTTAGAAAGGAATTTGTTTAAGATGGAAAACCCCAATAAAAAATTATTGGGGAAAAAAAAGGCAGATAACCCATTTAACCATCTGAAGAATTTATGTTATAAATATTTCTGCAATAGCTGACAAAAAATGACTTGTTTTCTCTATCATTTATTGCACTTATTCATCATATTTTTTAATGTTTTTGCAACCTTTGTTAATGTGTCCATTACATATTTATTACAAATAGATAATCAGGCAGAAAATTGTACATATTGTTCTGTCTCTTTTTCTATCATTCTATTCTATATCAAGCTAAAATAGTTTAACAAGGGCACTCTGAACCTTAACGTATAAACTTTTTCCTTCAAATCTCATTTAATTTTAAAAATAGTGTTTTTTTCCTGTTACGGACACACTTCACTTTAGATACTCACTTGAGTATGAAAACATGTGAAGTAGAGAGATAAGAAATATAATCAGATAGTTTAGGTGTAACCAAGTTTAATTGGTGACAAAGAGTCCATGAAATTAAAAGCCTGTCTTATGATGCATTCTAGGCCTCTATCTCCAAGCAGGATCTCAGCACTGTGTGTCAGCCAATCGTTATTTTAGTATAAACTTCTGTCTGTTAAAGTGCGTTCAGCACGGTGGTTGCTCAGTAAAGTTTCACAGATCCATCCTCGATAAAAGACTTGGAATTCATTTAGGTCATAGATCATCGTGCCTCAGATTTTCTTTGTGACTTTTATTTTGTACGACTTTATTGTATGTTTAAAACGTCACCCCAGTTCAAAAAAGCCTTAAAGTGAACCTAAACTTACAAAGTGAAAATTTGCTATCCTACAGTGAACATCTAAAATTTTTAATTGTGCTTAGCAGTACCCTGAAAAATGTACTTTTTCTTAAATTCTTATTGAAAAATAGCAACACACTGCCCCCCCCCCCCCCCCCCATATATGTATAGCTGCAGTGCTGTGGACTTTTTCCTATGACTGTTAATCTCATGGAATTTGAAGTATGATTTGGTGATGTCACTACTGGGTTGCTCACTGTTCTACTTGATGGAGAGGACACTGCAGTACAAGGTTCTCCCTGCTTATGCCTCATTTATTCTGTGGATCTGTGCTTTCTGCATGTCTCTGGCTCCCCCTCTAATTCTCCCTCAGCAGTCATCAAATCACAAGTCATCAGGGAGGCATCTCTAATACGGAGTATAGTGTAGAACAAGGCATAATATGTCAGTAATGGGGAAAAGACCACCTGTGTGGAGTCCACAAGCATACTTCCCTACTTTTGAACTTGAAAAATAGGGACACTTTGGGATGAAGAACATGTGATGCGCAGCAAGCTGTGGTGAAAATGGTTGAGGCTAAATTGCACTGCATGTTGGGTGTGGCCTAAAGGAGCATAGTTAAATAAAGTTTAAGTCTGACCATACATTATACAATTTTCTTGTGCAATTTTCCTCTAGATTTACCAAAACCATATAATATGAGGTCAAGCCTAAACATTTTTAATTTGCATGCAGTCAGGCAGACCCTTGCACTACAACGCTGAAGGTAAATTTCAAAGAAAATTGAACAAGAAAATGGTATAATGAAAATAAAAATAAATAAAATAAATTGAGCCTACATACTTTATACATAGTCTGCTGTCTTTGTATTAAAAAAAAAACGCATTACTGTGCTAAGAGTGAGAGTCCTACTTAAGCCAGCCAACGACGGCTCGAATTTCGGTCGGTATTGTAGGGACCAGCCAGGGGATTTAAACCATGTATGGGCAGGCTGATTGTGCCCACGCTGATCAATCAGTAAACATGGGTACAACTAGCTTGTTGGATTTTTCATGCGATTATTGCCAGCGGCTATAGCCACTGGCAATAATCACTGTGTTCTCCCGGATGGGATGGCACCCCACGCCCTAAAGTAATTATATTATTAGTACTCATTCCCCGACTAGGAGTTTGGGAAAGTGCACAGAGAAAGTTGGAGACTGTTGACTTCTGGACCTTTTTTTTTTACATATTATTGCGTTCCTAATTTGACCAACTAGTACATTGTGCCCTAAAACACTATCTGCAATGTCTGAAAGGGTACCCAACACCCCAGCTAGCAAGGTTATGGGTACTTTGCTTTGTAGAGCCTGTCTCTGGCTGCCAGACCTTGATACCGATGCTAGTCTCTTCTGCTCACTAGCAAACGAGCCATCTCTTTGATAGCTATAGTGTATAACAGCCCTGCACTGGGGGGGCACCCTGTCCAACATCAATTGGTTAGAATATTTTAACTTTATTCGGGAACCCCCTGTTTTCACTGTGCTTTTGCTTTATTTATAACTTGTAGTTTTAGAACGTTACATTTTGTTCAAGTCTCTACTTTATCTATCCATCTAGGTGTCCTCCTAGAGTTATACCTCCATGTACAGCAATGATACAGAGATAATAAAACACCCACAAAATCCAAACATTACATTGAGTTCTGCAATTACACAAGTGACATGATTCCATTTCGTATATGGAACTATGTGAGACTTGGGGCTCTTCACCAGTAAATTAAGTAAATCTAGCACTGCGAAAACTTGTAGGTTTCACATGACAGAACTTTATGAACCACCAGCACAGTCAAATAAAATCAATAGCCGGAGGATAAAAATGAACATGAAAGAAAAATAAAATGTAGACCAAAGTGTATGATCGAAAAAGCTATTTTACTGGAAGTCATGGCGCAAGGATGAGATTAACTTCGAATAGAAGAGAAGAGCCAGTTGAGTTCACAGAAATGGTCAGCAGAAAAAAAAAAGAAAATTCTCTGCGGCCAGATGGTCTATTTGTGGTAGACAAAGATATAAAAGATCAATTTAAAGCAAAACGTAAAAGAAAAAATATATAACGCAACTGCTAATGTAATCCAAGAAAAAAAAAACAACTGTGCTAAAGTCTAAAAGTCCTCTAGTTTTTTTACTAAGTAATGTGAGCTTAACCCCTGATTATATTTGAATAGTGAAACTGCATTGTTGGGTCACATGAATCAGAGGTGTCTCCTACCTCTGTTGAACTGAAGGCAGCATTCTGGGCTGCAGGCTTATTAGCTTATTGCACTACTGAATCTTTAAACAACCACAGAACTTTAATGGTTGCCAGTTATAATCCCAAATAAGAAAAAAGAGTACTCATAAAAGTATAAAATACAAAATTTATTGTGGTAACATGATTAAAATGTCATTAAGAAAATATCAAAAAAGTATATACAAAACAACTGTATACAACATTCTCCCATGTATGGATGTATGGCTGTACAGAGAAACCTGTTACGATAGCCCATCAATATTCACAACTTGGCTATTAGAAGAAATGGATATACAATAATCTTACATATGCAGGGCCCAACGGGGGAATCAAAGTACCATCACCAGAATAGATCGCAACGCGTTTCGCCAAAAGGCTTCCTCTGGGGATCCTAATGGTGCTGGGAGTTATGTAATGATTAATGTGTGATCCCAGATACTTGTATACAAACATCTAAATCAAAATTGCATTTCTCATTGAAGATCTATGTGTTTCCCGTTATGTAGACAAAAAGGGAAAACTATTTTTTGAAAAACGGATTTCGTACTTGTTGGTGCATACCTAAGCCAAAGTAAAAGACATGGAGTGTTTGATCAACAGCGTTGTGAGGAGAAGAGAACCGCATACAAACAGCTCAGGGAGGAGTATTAGAAATGGTGCAGCTAAAGAGGAGAAATCGCCCTAAAAAGATACTTTCCCTATCACATAGATAATACGATATATTTAAATCAGTATCTGTAAACTAATGTCTATAACAATTGGAGGTATTTCCTGAGGGGGACAGGAGGTAAATACAGCCACCCAAATAAAGGACTCACTTTTTAAGGTAAAATAAATGTAAACTCCAAGTTCACAGTTTGGGTGAGGATATACCTTCCCGAATGGGTGGAGAAGGGTTAACTGTGTGCTTGGCCAGTGTTTGTGTTTACTATGTGTGCTGCTTTTACTAGGGGAAGAAATACATTTTAGTATCTGGTTTGCAGGAATACAAAATCCATCCCTTCCCTCCTATCAGAATGGAAATCTCTGCCTACATAGGCAGAGCTCTGTTCTGAATCTCTGCTTGATGATCAGCGGACATTGAGTGCCTGGCACCTGCAGATTGGCTTCTGCTTTGAATAAACACAGCAAAAGCAGCCCGCCAGTTGGAGCTCATGCGCCCTCTGCAGGCAGAAGTGCAGTATCACGTTTAGATACGTGATCTAGCGCACAGCTGCCACCCTGTAGCAGTAAAACTGCTATAGGGCAGTCAGCAGGTGGTAAAATGTGATGTTTTATGATGCTTTATTTACATCTCTGCTACAATGACTAAAGTTTGCTAAAGCTACAACAGGCTTAACCAGAAAATTTTTCATTCATCTGTTAAAGTCTAACCAAACATGAAAACAAAACTGCAATTTACTGCAGCTTTCCAGTCATTGGATGACCTGGCTGCATTTGTATTCATTTTTCAGGCTAAGAACACTTTCAGCAAGTGCAGAAAATACATGTTGATCCTTGGTGTCCTTGCTACTTAGTGTGAGCTTAGAGTGACACCAAACTCCATTTTTTTTTTCACATCCATTGTTCAAAAATATCAAGTATACCATAGTTCTCTTTTTTCTCTAAACATTGTTTTAGACTTGTTTTTTGTTCTGTGCACACTCCAGATCCTCCACTGATGCACCTCATGGCTACTAGCTTAGAGTGAGCAGTGCTGTTATTTCTGGTCACATGTTCCATTCAATGTTTACTACAGTTCCCACAGAGCTGAATGTGTCTGCATTTAGATAGAGGTGTAGTCCATTTCATAGGTGAGCAGGAAAGGGCAGCTACATTTACTTGGGAGTACATGGAGAGAGAACATAGCCACCCTAGAAAAATTAGTCTGAGAATAGCAGAAAAATGCTTGCATTGAAGAGATGGAACAAAGGAAAAGGGGGATGGGAGGTAAACCCAATTTAAAAAAGCTACAAAAAAACAGAATGCAATCATTTCTAAATCTCAAAAACCCATATTTTATTAACAATAGAATTTAGAAAACATATTAAATGTTTAAACTGAAAAAATGTACCATTAAGAAACACGTAAGGTAGTTTTGAAACTGATGGCAGCAACATGTCTCAGAAAGTTAGGGCAAGGCCATGTTTATCACGGTATAGCATTCCCCCTTCTTTTAACAACAGAGAGATTAGTTGCTGGAGTTTTGGGATTCTTGCCTGATATAGGATTCTAATAGCTCAACAGTCCTGGGTCTTCTTTGTCAAATTTGTCGTTTCAAGATGCGCCAAATATTTTCAATTGGCGAAAGGTCTGAACTGTAGGCAGGCCAGTTAAGCACCTGGACTCTTCTACTACAAAGGAGTGCTGTTGTAATAGATGCAGTATAAGGTTTAGTATTGTGCTGCTGAAATATGCAAGACCTTCCTTGAAAAAGATGTCATCTGGATGGGAGCATATTCTGCTCTAAAACCTGGATATATCTTTCAGAATTGATGGTATCTTTCCAGATGTGCAAGCTGCCCATTTCCTACGCACTAATGTACCCCCATACCATCAGACATGAAGGTTTTGAACTGAGGGCCTAAAGATCACGGCATCTTATATTGCGTTTCGCCCTAATCACTTGTGCACAGAGATTTCCCAGAATCTCTGACTTTTTTCTTTTTTTGATGATGTTATGTACAGCCATGGCCAAAAGTTTTGTGAATGACACAAATATTATTTTCCCAAAGTCTGCTGCTTCAGTGTTTTTAGATATTTTTGTCAGATGGTGCTATGATATACTGAAGTATAATTACAAGCATTTCATACGTGTCAAATGCTTTTATTGACAATTACATTAAGTTTATGCAAAGAGTCAATATTTGCAGTGTTGACCCTTCTTTTTTAAGACCTCTGCAATTTTGCCCTGGCATGCTGTCAATCTCTTGCATAATCAAAATTTGGAGTTTGTCAGAATTTGTGGGTTTTTTTTGTTCTCCCGCCTCTTGAGGATTGACCTATGGGAATAAGGTCTGGGGAGTTTTCTGGCTATGGACCCAAAATTTTGATGTTGTTCCCCAAGCCACTTAGTTAATACTTTTGCCTTATGGGAAGGTGCTCCATCAGGCAGGAAAAGGCATTGTTCGTCACCAAACTGTTCTAGGATGGTTGGGAGAAGTTACTCTCGAAGGAGGTTTTTGTACCATTCTTTATTCATGGCTGTGTTCTTAGGCAAAATTGTGAGTGAGTCCACTTCCTTGGCTGAGAAGCAATCCCACGTATAAATGGTCTCAGGATGCTTTACTGTTGGCATGACACACGACTGATGGTAGCTCTCACCTTTTCTTTTCTGGACAAGGTTTTTCAGATGACCCAAAAAATCTGAAAGGGGATTCATCAGAGAAAATGACTTTACCCCAGTCCTCAGCAGTCTAATCCCTGTACCTTTTGCAGAATATCAGTCTGTCCCTGATGTTTTTCCTGGAGAGAAGTGGCTTTTTTGCTTCCCTTCTTGACACCAGACCATCCTCCAAAAGTATTCACCTCACTGTGCTTGCAGATGCACTCACACCTGCCTGCTCTCATTCCTGAGCAAGTTCTACTCTGGTGGTGCCCCGATCCCACAGCTGAATCAACTGCAGGAAATGGTCCTGGCGCTTGCTGGACTTTTTTGATTACCCTGAAGACTTCTTTGCAAAAGCAGTGAAAATGTTTTTTCTTGGGATTTCATGGGATAATTTTCATGGCATAGAGGGATTTTGCAATGAATTTTAATTCATCTAAAATTCTTCATAACATTCTGGAGTATATGCAGATTACCATCATAAAAACTGAGGCAGCAGACTTTGTGAAAATTAATATTTGTGTAATTCTCAAAACTTTTGGCCACGGCTGTACTGTAGATGATGATATATTTAAAGACTTTGCAATTTTACGTTGAGGACCTTTATTCTAAAATTGTTTGACAATTTTGTAATACAGCTTGTTGGTGAACCTTTGCTAAACTTTACTTCTGAGACACTCTGAGGCTCCTTTCACACGGGCGGTGCGCACGACAGAGTCCTTTCTGCTCAGCGGTGGATCGATCTGCCGATCCCCACTGAGCAGGCGGATGACAGCTCCATCTCCACTCTGTGTGCAGAGATGGAGCTGTCAGATCCCCACTGTCCTCTATGGGAGATTGGATGAAAACAGACCGCCTGATTGGATGAGAACAAATCCGATCCTCCAGACGGATGGAAAATAGGGTTTCTATCCGTCCAGATTTCACGGACAGGACCATATAGGATAGCAGCGGGTGTCAGCAGAGAAAGGGGTCTGACTCTCTTTTAGTACCAAATATTGTAACTGACCAGTTACCAATTAACCTAATTAGTTGAAACATGTTCTTCCAGCTCTTCCTTGCCTTGTCCAACTTTATTGAGACATGTTGCTGCCATAAATTACAAAATTAAGTTGTACATTTTCCCAGTTTAAACATTTGACATGTTTTCTATTTTCTATTGTGAATAAAATGTGGGTTTATGAGATTTTGAAATCATTGCATTTTGTTTTCTAAAGATTTTATACAGCACCCCCACTTTTTTGGAATTGGGTTTGAACATTCTAGGTATATTTAGTCATATTTTATTAACTTTATTTTGCATTAAAAAGGGACTTTAGTGTCACTTAAAGAGAAAGCAATGCAATCTTCCTTCTGTAAACTAGTGAGCCCCCTATCTTAAATCTAATAGGAAAAAACAAAGACAGACATGTTTAAAGTCCAGCCTGGTTGACATCCAGCTTTTCCTCCATGGATACAGTGGACAAGTGAGTGTAGCAATGGGGTGTATTTCTAGAAAAAAGAACAAAATGTGCATAGCAATTTGCCCAGTGAAAGTGCATATACATTAATTCTGTGCTAATGGCAAAATGGAGGCATGTATATCTATATATATATATATATATATATATATATACATCCTAAAGTGTGATATTTGCATGATTACCAAGTAAAAATATAAAGAAAAAAGTCTAACAAAAGAAAATGTAGCCACCACATCTAAGGATTGACAAACTGCAGTATATCGTTTTTTTGTTTTTGGGTTCAGATGTTCTTCAAGCAATTCTGTCCTTTACAGAACCTTTTTTTACTGAACCTCATCATCTTGTTTGCAATCTCAAAGAATGCAAGACATATTCCCACCACAAGACATATGAGAAAAAATGAATCAATCATCACTAACCAGTAGAAGCTAGGAGCTTCAGAACTTGCATGTGACCCAATTTGGTATACTAAATGCAGGAAAAGGATATGTTCTTTTCAGCTACTTGCAACATGTTGAAGCTGGAAAATTCTTCCCTGTGTAGAGGCTTTGTCACTGGACTGCGACTGAATCAGCATCATCTCTTTTCACGGAAGACTTTAAACATCTGATTACCCTGCTGTGACAGGTCCCAGGAGAAATAGATTCTTTATATGCATTGCTTTTTTTTTTCAACACCTTTGTCTTTTTTGTCTTTTGAAAATATTAGCCCTTACTCGAATTCCTTCATTTTTTTTTTTTTTCGTTTTTTTCTTTTTTGAAAATATCAAATAATATCACTCTGCAAAAATATCCTCGGGCATAACAATGAACTTGGGCAGGCATGACCAGAGCAAATCCTGCATCCCTTACTTAATTGTCTCTCTGGGGCCAATTTATATACATATATTGGAGCTTTACAGGAATAATGATCAAGGAATTTTTAATGAAAGTTCTTGAGTTGCCTTTTAGCCTGTGAAATAATTTGTCGCTGATCAATCTTGATTAGCTTATTCATCAAAAATTGTATGCGATCACAGAAGTGTAACAAAAGGTAGGCATGCGTAATATATATATACATATATATATATACACATATATATATATATATATATATATATATATATATATATATAAAAATCACCGGGCCATATATTATAAATGGGATCTACATTGCCCCAGAGCCACCAATTGGCTTTCAGTGTTTTTAGTCAGTAAGGGCATTTCCTTTTTTTTTTAGGATGTGATAAAAAAAAACTGTTAGGCTACATTACCTCCTGATGTTCTAAATACATTCAGAGTGAAATTATCTGCTATTATATACATTTTAAAAAGTCTGACCTAAGAGTGAATACTCCAAGAAATCTAGCCACAAAAAAATGTTATTTAGCTTACTTTGTTATTAGGGGTTTACTTCTAAGCAAAGTCTCACGCCTTCCTGCTTTCTGCGCAATAAATATGGCATTAATGCCCCAATGAAGTGCTCTCATTAGATGAAGGGATTTCAGTTGGCACCATCGTAGCCCAAAAGTCAGGCCTGTATATCAAAATGAGTAGGGTGCTTGGATGTTTTATGCCTAGCAAGACATTAAAGTATATCTAATGTCAAAACTTTTTGTCATTTTTTAGAAGTGTAGAGAAGGGTTAAAACCCCTGTGTCCCGTTGAGAGATATCTCTTCACCTCATGCCCCAGCAATACAACAAGAAATAAGAACAATCCCCTTAAAATGTGAAAAAATCCCATTTTACACAGTTCCAACTGAGACACATATAAATAAAGTGAAACCACAACCCCTAACGTGCAAACACCAGCAGTGCAAGTGAAAGAAAAATAAATAAATTGATGTTAAATAAATTAATAAATCAATCTCATTCATAAATTATTAGAATCACACTCCTATCACTAGGATTTTTAAATTAATAATCAAAGGATGAATATAAATCAATCAAAACATATATAATTAATGTGATAATGTATAGTCCAAAATTGTGATGAATTAAAAAAAAGTCCAAAAATTAGTAGAATAAGCAAGATCCCTATGAGTGAAGATTGATGTATCACCACAGATCACCACCACCACTGTGCATAATAGCCTCCACTTCCATCAGGTGGACACTTACCAAATGTAGATGCCCCCCACTCGCATGGTTGGGCCAAACAGCTGGTATAATAGTGTAATATGGATCCTCTAGATGGATTAGATCATCTCTTCCTCTATTGGTCATTCTGTGGGCAATGAGCTGTCAGGACCCACAGAGCTGGCATATGGCACTTTTCCACTGCAAGTACTGGCTCGGCTCTACTCGACCCTGCTTGGCCCAGTTTTCTTTTGCACTGCTGGTACCGCATGGTACGGTGTTGGAACGGTTCGGTACGGTTTGGTATGGTTTGCTTTTCCACTAAAGTAGTACTAAAGTTAAGTGGGTGGGATAACAACGATTCTCTAACCAATCAGTTGCTAGTAGTGACTGCATGCAAAGGATTGTGGGATATGGTACTGGTATGGTACCTCTTGGAACCACAATCGAGGTGGTACTGTTTTAGAGAGCCGTACCGTTCGGTTCCATGCAGTGGAAAAGCGCCGCCGTCCCGTACAGTACCGAACCGTTCCTACACCGTACCATGCATTACCAGCAGTGGAAAAGCACAAAAGCGAGCCGAACCGTTCGGTTCCATGCAGTGGAAAAGCGCCAATAGAGGTCTGTAGGGCAGCAGCATTTATATTAATTATACATTTTTTGCAGTTTATAAATTAGTGCGAGAGACAATTTATCAATCCAACTGAGACATGTGTACTCATTGGAAGATTTTCCTTCTCTTCCCATTCTGGTGACAACTCTAAAATTTTGGATTTCCCATTACTTTCTGTCTCAGTGACAATGGTCACCATGATAAATTGACAGTCTGAATTTCCCCATTTGGGACTAACACTAAACAATAATCTAAAAAAAAAAATGTTTTAGCTACACCTATACATTTTATATGTTTAAATGACTAGCTGATTCACCTTTATCCACTCAGTTCACTGCAGACCAACACCTTGACTTACATTGAAGAACATTTGTTGTTGCTCATAGCAATCAATCAGCAGCTAACTTCTTTGGGCAACATAATTTTCATAAATAGATCCCATAAACCCAGTGGAATTTTGGGTTAAAGGTAACCTTACAAAGACAAAAAGGGAAAACTTTAAATAATTTACTATTCCTTAGAAATAAAGGGGACCCTTTCATGAGAGATCCACCCAATACTTCTCTCATGACAGAGTCACTTTAAAGACTGTTCACATTTATTTATATAGGAGTTGGTCTTCCAAAGGTGTCTAATATAATCTCCTAATTTGCATACAAAAGTGCCAAATTTACCTGAATTGTTAAGCAAAGTGTTTTGTTTGTCATACAGCGCCGAGCAAAACCATTGACTGGTCACACTGGGATTGATTTATTAAAACTGACGAGTGCAAAATCTGGTGCAGCTCTGCATGGTAACCAAAAAGCTTCTAACTTCAGCTTGTTCACTTAGGCTTTCACAAAAAAAAAAAAACAAAAGCTGATTGGTTTCTATGCAGAGCTGCACCAGATTTTTCTCTCTCCAGTTTTTGTAAATTAATCCTACTGTTAGTTAAATGCTTAGGATATTAAATTGTTCACATGTCGTATATTTAACCACTTTAGCCCGGAAGGTCTTACCCCCTTCCTGACCAGACCATTTTTTGCGATACGGCACTGCCTTCCTTTAACTGACAATTGCGCGATCGTGCGACACTGTACCAAAATAAAATGTATGTCCTTTTTTTCCCACAAATAGAGCTTTCTTTTGGTGGTATTTGTTCACCGCTGCGGTTTTTATTTTTGCCCTATTAACAAAAAAATACAAACAATTTTGAAAAAAAAATAATTTCTGCTATAAAACACATCCAATGAAAAAATGTAAAAAAAATCAAATTTCTTCATCGATTTTGGACAATATATATTCTGCTACAATGCAACTGCTTCATCCCAATGAACGTATATTGATTGGTTTGTCCAACAGTTCTTGCATCTACCACATATGGGATAGATTTATAGAATTTGTATTTTTTAAGTTTTTTTTTTATACTAGTAATGGTGGCGATCAGCGATTTTTAGCAGGACTGCAACATAGCAGCAGACAAATCTGACATTAAGTTACACTTTTTGGGGATCAGTGACACGAATACAGTGATCAGTGCTAAAAATAAATGACAATGGCAGGGAAGGGGTTAACCTCAGGGGCAATCAAAGGGTTTAGTGTGCTCCTAGGGAGTGCTTTCTAACTGTGGGGTAATTTATGTGACTGGAGAAAAAGAGAAATCCATGTTTCTGCTTAGCAGAAACACAAGATCTCCATTTTCCTCCCTCACAGAATGATGATCTGCCTTGTTAACATAGGCCTCTCATCTGAACGATCGGCAGGTCCCGGCAGGCATCACAGCAGCCAAACCAGCTGATTGGCTCCCGCTGGGTCCAATCACAGCGGTAAAGGGTCGCTGGCGGCGCACGCCCGCACGCTCTAGACCTCGTGCAGGAAATCATGTACATGTATGTTATTTCATACAGACGGGCTGCCCTGTCACAGTATATATGCAGTTAAATAAATCATTCCAACTATAAAATGAATAGAGGTGTTCATTTATATTTCTGACAAATGTATCACAATTAAAGTGCCCAAAAATAAACCACTTTTCCCTTGCGCTCAGTGTCAAATGGAAAGAGAACTGCAGCAACGCAAAAAATTGAAATAAACAATATACACAAATCAAAATAAAAAATAGATGTGTGGTTTCTTTAAATAAAGAATAAAAATTGCATATCAATAATTCATAAACACAAACATATACATTCATATAAATAAAACTTCAGAATATGATAAGGTACATATAAAAATATATATAATGAATCCAGCAAATACTACAACAATGTGCAATTGACATGTTCGTTCAGAATAAATATTCAGACAAATGTTTTGTTATTCAGTGATTTGGATATATATATATATATATATATATATGAATCCCCATATTAAAGTACAGACGAATTTTACCGAATTCTCCGAATAACTAAACGAAATTCGGCCGAATTTCTGAAATTCGAATTTAAATTTGAGATGAATTTTACATTGAATTCAATTTGAATTCGAACTGTAAACATATTTTAGGCCAAGATCCAGGGATCCTCACTCCTTCAAAGTGGATGCCTTAATCACTCTATGGGATCAGTTTAAAGTGATTGATGCTTTCCCCTTCTCAAGCTCCTTCCTCACCTGCTTCAGAGAATAGAGAGAGAACACATGTTAGGTCTTTTTTCTCAAGGTATAATGTTCCATCCTGCTTTACTGCCTCTGGCTTTGATGGCAGGGCAGTTGAAGCCCAAGTCCAGATAGGGGTCTTTCAAACTCTTTGATTACCACCATGCTAAAAATCAGAAAGCTATTATCCCACAGGGTTTACCACCACGCATGGAAGGGGTACTTGCTTGGTGTAAAATGAGGAAACCTAATTGCAGGAAAGATCCCACGGCCTGCAACACAATGACAAACTTCGTTACCCTACATTTTCAAAGTTGACACTTTAAAAGCCCTTACAGATCATCAGTTTAGAGTTAACTGTAAATAATGGCCTTAGAATTATTGTGCCCACTCCGGTATGTGCAATAATATGTACAGTATATGTGTATAGAAAGTGTTGTTTTTGTGCCTAGATGCCTGACAGGGCATCTACAGCTGCCTGATCGTTTTAATTAAAAATCCAATAGTCGACAGTTGGCTTGTGGTGTGTGTGTCACTGGGAGTGTGTGCAAAAACCCAGCTGCCACCAATGTATGTCTTTTGACAGTGACAGTAAAACAGTTAAAGTTCAGGTTTTTACCTAATTGGGATGTTTTCAGACACCTCTAGCTTCCCATTGCATAGTTGGAGCCCTTGTAGAAGGGGTGGCTCACTTTGCACCACTCTCCATTTACTCCATGGTGTTGTGAGTCCTTTAGAGGCCACTATTCAAACCCTTTGAGACATTCCTCTTCCTCTTCTTTCCTACAAGGTTGCTTTTCTTGTGACAATCACTTTGATCAGGAGGATGCCTAAACCAGCGGCATTGTATGGAACCAATTCTTGTTCTCCACAAGCACAAGGTTGTTTTGAGACCTCATAACTTCTTTCTGCTTCAGATGATCTTGGCATTTCATTTAAATAAGCACATCCTTAGGTTTTTTTTTAGTTTTTTTTATTTGGCTCATCAGCAACTAAGGAGATGGCTCCCCAGTGCCTAAATATTGTTGGGGCTGTGCAAGTCTATCTGGCATCCACAGTCTTAATTAGTCTGTATGATGCTCAGTTTGTGGTTTATGGGCTTTTCAACTTCAGGTCTTCGTTTCCCAGGTCTGTAAAACTGCCACTTGATCTTCCGCACACAAGTTTGCCAAGTTTTACCAAGTGGGTGTGCAGGCTTAGGAGGATGCCAGCAAGAGGCCATGACTGTTAACTCCTCCTTTTTCTTTTTGTTGAAAAGTTTTCTTGGTGGGCTTGTTAGCTATTGATTTCTGTTGCCTGCCCCTCATGTGATTGCTTTTGGACATCCTGAGCTCTAAGTATTAACTCTCATGTGATGTACCATTAAAAAAAGTTTTTTTGACTTGCAGGAGGCAGGAACAGACAGGCAAGCTCTAACACTACCAGGAAGTGCCAGGGCTTTGTCATCAAATCAGCCCAGGATTCAGCCATAGCAGCAGGGTTTGGAGGCGGCTGTGTTCTTCTGTGTTCTTGATCCCCAGTATACCACTTGTCAATTCATGCTGCTTTCAAAACCCACAGATCCATCAGCCTAATTCTGTATCATGTATCCAATAAGTCAGTTTCATACAAATGTTTGTTGAAATTTTTGGCACCCGGGAGGATGCAGTATTTTCTTTTTTTACTTTAAAAAATGGGGTTACACCATAACTAAAGGAATTGAAATTGAAGTGGAAGGGCAAAGATATCTCTTCTTAATAACAGTTACTAGACTCATCATACACTTTTGATGTTGTTGTACTTAGATTGTTATAGGAACCTAATGCATCATGATGGGACACTGACCTTCAGTAGGAAAATAGTTAAAGCAGGCAAGCATTTTGGTGTGCTTTAAAGTTCTAACGTGAGGTCTTGGTCAAAATTCAGAATCTCACTACATGCTGCGGCTGATGTGTAGACACTGACAAGAGACTTGGACATTGAATCACTTCCTCAGTTCAATAGGTTTTCCCACATTAGGATCCTGCTGTGTTCAGCTATTGTGCTTCTCCTACCTTTTATATTGCTTTTTTTTATATGTGACAGTGCTTTCTCAACAAAAATGATTACATCTCATCAACTTGGAGGAGCACATAGAAGAAACTTTAAATGTCTTATGGCTGCTTTTGTAAGCTTTTCTGTGTCTCTTGGGATGAACACATACTGTCCATACTGAAAAGAAATACAGTTTACAATAAATTAGGCATGTTTTCTTTTCTTTTCTTTTCTTTTTTGCTAAAAAAAGATCAATACTAAGCTCCCACATCTAAAAAGCCTCATAACAAAACCCAATTGTAATATTTAGACAACTAAACCCTTTTGTTACTTTTTTGTGTTTCCATGTCTGTAAGAATGGAGTTACAAATTTTATTAGCTCAATCACTAGTGGTTGATTGCTAAAAGTCGATTAAACTCATAAACAGATGGAATAAATGGCTTCCTATGGTATAAGCGTTACAAGTAGCATATTGTAGTATTCAGTTGTGCACAATTGGAGCATTATATGAGCATGTGAGATTAATCACTACTACTTGCTACTTGTGTGGCTTGCACAATAGAGAGCCATTTGTTCCACCTGGTTAGCGATCAGTCACTACTCAGTGATTAATTGCTAGTGATTTTAGTAGCACAGTTGATTGAGTAAAATTTAGCCCTGTACCTATTCATATTTGCTTCTGCGGGTAGGCAGTCCTCTTATACAGTAAATCAAAACTCAATAGGTTTTAGATAAGTAGGTATTAAATAAAACTTTAGTTACATTTGCACAAGCACTTCTATCTCACGTGAAGCTTACTGGTAGTGTAATATAGGCATTCTTGTTTGACTATTGCAGACTAAATTTTACAACTGTACTAATAGTAGAAGAAGAAAGGAGGCGCTATCCCTCCAATTGACTCAAGCCATGGAGCACTAATCCTTCCACTGACACAAGCGATGGGGCAATATGGGGCAATATTCCTCCCACTGTCACAAACAGTTAGGCATAAAACTTCCCCCTGTCAGAAGCGATGGAGCATAATTCCACCCACTGAAGCAAGTGATGGGGCATAATTCATCCCACCGACACCTATAATAGTATAATTCCTCCCAATGGCAGCATTGACAGGACACAATTCCTTCCACTGACCATATGCGCTAGGTGATTTTTTTTTTTTTCACTCGGGGGCATTTTTTGTTCCCATTGACTACTGACATTGGGGGAAAATTCTGTTCTCACTAGTCACAGCCTGTAAAGAACAGGGAACTGACCCTTGGATCAGAAAGTTTTGGGACCCCTGGTGTATGGTATGCATCCCAGACTCAGGGGTTTCTAGGAAACAATGGAGCCAAATTTTAACTAGAATATTGTATGTACTGATGGTAAATGTCATTACATTGTAAAATTAGTTTATAGCAGTTGGTTTAATTTAAAAGGATAGCATTTGGAATCCCATCCCTTCTATTAGAAGGTTCCAAAGACAGGGCTACAGTCAGATATATGCTGGAAAAATAGCTTATGAAGCTTTCTTGTTCTATGTTCAAGCGGTGTGTATGTGCTATTTCTATACCTATCATTCCCATATTCATTTTGAACTCTTTTGTGTTATGGGTCTTGTGTACAAACCCAACATGTATGTACAGTGGTTACAGTATGTACAGTGGTTACAATGTACAAAAGTGTCTCCACTGCTAGTCTGTCTGTGTACAAAAGTGACTCCACTGCTTCTACTGTCGAATTTATGCTTGCCCTGACTTCAATCAAAGTACAACTTATTGTAAAACTTTTTATTTTAAGTTTTGGATAGAGTGCAGACAAATTAGAACCCTGTCAGGTTTTTGTTGTGGTAATGATTAAGCACACTGTCAGTGTGTGAAACGCGTCTGCCTTGTCACGATTGTCATATTTGGATGTCCAGTCAATAAATCTGGATTTTGACTCAACCTGGAGTGCTGCCAATTCCTTTTCCTTTATCAGATTTTTGTTGCTGTCTATGCCCCTGTTAGAGAGATTCAAGCTTTCTATTTTTTCTGTTTACCGTTATCACCTTAAGTGAAAGTAAAAGAAAACCTCAAAATGTGGGTTGTCCCTAAAACAGGAGTCATGGGGATATCTTCATGGGAACACTAGTTCTGGTGACAACCAGGGATTCCCTAATTTTATAGGGATTTTCTCTTACCTCCTGTTTTGGCTATGGGGCAGAAAACCTCCCCACTGCAACACAGATGGCAAAAATAAGCTTTACATGGGTTATAACGCTCACATTCAAATGAAAAAAAAAAAAAAAGTTTTGCCTTTAGTTCTACTTTAGTTCAAAAGTTTGAGGGATGAGATAATACAAAACATAAGTCTGGGATACCCCTATTGAATCTTGTATATTTTCTCACTAAAGTTTTCAGGGGCTCAACTCATTCACGTTGAATACAGTAGAATGTCATACATTTTACCGTGGTACTGGTTGGGTTTTGTACTCAGAGAAACTTCCTTGGACATGATTAGGTATTCTTTGTAAATTGATTTTTCACCACATTTACTAAGCTAAGAAAAAATTCCTTTGCAAATTGAACAGCCTATCTTCCTTTAGTAAATCAGTTCCATTGGATCTAAGGTATGATTATATCCTAACTAAGAAGTGGTTTTAATTATCGACAGCCACCAAACAATTTCAAACTTTCCGTGTAGGGATGTAACTCTACAAGGATTGCTGTAGAGTACATGTATATCAACTTTTTTTGCATGATATTTCCATTATTTACACTTTATTTTTTAATTTTTTTTAATGTGCACAGGCTTTGCTTACAGAAATGGTAAATTTTTCACATTTCTTCCATTGTATAGTTCATATGGAGTTTTTCAAGTTGCTTTTGTAGGCTAGCATTATTGGAGTGACCAGTCTGTCTTTACTGGATTTTCCCAGAATGTTGCTGGCAAATCTGCCTAAAGAAAAACATAGTTGTTGCACTTTCACATAATGTAAGCTGCATTCTATTTGCAATACAATTTCAATTTTGTTCCAGGATTTATGATACCATGGTCTGAAACATAATACCATGTTTGTTTTTAATGGCTTGGGTTTTCTACATGTGTACTTTCTTATATTATATGAAGAAAGTATTTGTGTGCTTTTGCCAAGTGGTTATTTTGATAGCATATTGTTCAAGTCTTTAAGACATGCTAGCTTGTTTTGGAATTCCTGTGCCAAGATGGTGGCGCAAAGTGTGGGCACAATAAAAAATTTCTATCCTCCTTGGCAGTTTTACCACCTCATTGCAGTGTAGCTAAAGTGTTATTTTTCCCTTTGCAAGTGTATGTCGCTCTTTTTTTAGATAAAGCTATCAGTGCATTGCCTTGCTTGGTGAGATTTTTCCACTATTATCAAGTTTTGAGTGTAGGTACTGTGCATATAGTACATCTTTAAAAAGCATCTTTCTTCTGAAAGTCTGTGAACATAGCAAAGGTAACCTTCCCCTACTCCTTCTGAGACCATAAACGGTGTATTAGCTGTGGTAATTCTCTTTGTCTTGCTTCAGTCAAGCCGCATGAAGACATTTTTATCAATAGTCATATGCCTTGTAGCTCCTGAGTCAATACACCAGGTGTGAAATGATCAGGCATGGTTTATGGAGTGAATACACTCTCATTATATAATGTGGCATCAATTTCTTCTTTAACACTTTGAACTCTTTGTTGGTTATCTTTTCTCTTTTGCTGATTCATTCTAGGCATCCAAACTCTGATGTTGGCCTTTCAGTGACTTGCCTTTTTGCACACAAATCATACACATACTTGATATTACTGATTTTATTCTAATTTATAGTTATTATGTAAATTAGGATTTTTATGCAGTTTGCAATTTGTGTTTTGTGATCAAAGGGTGGTTAGAATATCCTGTAAGTCATATGCAGAATGCATGGTTTTTGGCCCTTCGTCCCAGCACCCCTGCGTTTTATCTGCATTGCTAAGTAAAGGGATCTTCACTGCGGTACTCATGGCTATAGACTGAAGAATAGTAGAGGTTTTTTTCTTAAAGCAGAGCTCCACCCAAAAGGGGAAGTTCCTCTTGTTTGCTATCCCCCTCCCCTCTGCCACCACATTTGGCACCTTTCAGGCTGGGAGGGGGAGCAGGTACCTGTTTTTGACAGGTACCCGTCCCCACTTCCGGGTGACCTCGCCGCGACGAGGTCCCCCCCGAAGTCTAGCCCACCCTCCTCCTTCTCCCCCCCGCCGCCAGGCCATTCAGAAAGCGCAGCACACTTCGTACATGTGCAATAGAGAACCGAATATGAAGCCGCAAGACTTCACTACCAGTTTCCCTTACAAAGAATGGAGGCGGAAGCACCTGAGAGTTAATTGAGAAAACCTCTGGGGTGCCAATATCGTTGGATCACTGGACAGGTAAGTGTCCTAACATTAAAAGTCAGCTGCTGACTATTAATTTTGTGGTGGGGTAGGGGCTGGAGCTCTGCATTAAGTTATAAGAGCTGTTACATCTCAGGAGTTGACCATTTTTCTGTCACAGAAACATTCTGTGTACATTTGGGATGTAATGGCAGGAAGGCAACATTCAGGAAGCATAAGGCAGTTACTTTTATCCTCTTAAGACTAAGTTTGGGCAGGAGGAGAAAATGATTAAAATGCTTCTGCCAAGAAATATAAGAGACAAAATGGCAGGGGTTAATAAATGTGAATAGCTCCCAGATACTCTGACTATAGAAGCTTGTAATGTACTATGCATTGCACATTGTTAGTAATAGCTGCGTGCCATTTCAATAGAGTTCATTAAAAAAAAGTGAACAGTGCAATGCGCTAAGAGTTGTAATGCAGCGGCAGGTGGGATTGGTCTCTAAGAATGCATTATTGCTGAGTTGCCTTAAAAAGGTGTCCAACCCAACTGGAGGATTATCAGGGACAATTGGGAAACATGCATCCAGGAAAGGTAGTGGTTAACAGCTCATGTTCTGTTAAACAATTGTAGCCACATTTTAAAATAGATCACCACAGGTATTGAAGGTTTGAAGATGAGCAAGATATTTCACCACCTCTTGTTCTCAGTCAGATATTTGCCTGCGTGGGCCAAATGTGCTACATGGTAAAATATAGCTTTATTTGTTCTGTATTGAAGCTTTCACTAGCACTTAAATACCAACTAAAGAAGAGAACACTAACTAAGACACAGAAGGTGATTCTGCCAACTAGCAATGAACAATGATATCACACAGATGGTGTCTTGTATAGAGTGATCCAGTTCAGTGTTATACCAGATTCCTGCTGAACCTAACTGGATCTGGGAAAGCAGAACAATGTCAAATGACACTAAACCCTGGTATAAAAAGAAAAGAAAAATCTATTCAAGTATGTATTTTTAGCTTAAAGTATCCTCTATTGCTCTTAGCCTCCTCCAAATTTTTAAATGCCTGCTGTGATTGGACTTCCTACTAGACGGTGGCTGCATTCATTCTTCATGGGCCCACTGTATGTAGGAATGTAGCTACCCTTTCTTGCTTGCTTCCGTGATAGACTAGGAAGCATAGACTGTAGACTATAGGATTTGTAGTGTACACAGAGCAGTGCACATGACCGCAACAACTGTGCACTGATCGTTCAAAACAAAAATGAAAGTCGGGTGGGAGAAGTTCAGGAAGTCATAGAGGGTGTTAGATGAAGTCAGAAAAACACAGCAACGAACTATTTTATGAAAAAAAGATTACAGGGCCATTAAGTAGTGGATGTGTATGAATTATTTTTGAAAAAGAGGGATATTGTTTAGTGTCATTCTCTGTCTGAACCTATTATCCATTGTGGTGTAATACAGTACACACCCACATGCTATACATACAGTGCCCACATACAGTCCCCACACTATACACTTGAGATTTTTTTTCTGTCTTGTGCATTTAGTATTGATATTGGAGTCAGTTATGCCACATATTAGGGGACTGTGGGGGGTGCAGCACACAGAAGGTTTTTTTTTTTAAAGTGGAGTTCCACCCTAAAATGACACTTCTGTCCATCTTCTTGGTCCGGGTCACCTTAAAAAGAAATGGATAATCGCATTTTTTTTAATTTTTACTTACCTTGTATTAGAAGAAAATATACTTACCTTACTTCCTCTTCCTCCCCTCGGCGGCCACGGCCCGTCGTCACTTCCTGGCTTGCAATGATTCCTGGGAGCTGAACGTCATCGCTCCCAGGAATCAATGCGCCTGCACCGGCCCCGACGTCAGTTCCAGTGCGCGCGCGTCATTCCCTTCTAAACAGCTTCTGGGCATGCCCAGAAGCTGTGGAGGGATGACGCGCACGCACCGGAAGTGACGGCGGGGCCGGTGCAGTGCATCGTGGGACGGAAGAGGACGGAAGAGGATCGCGCTGGCTTCAAGCTGCCCACACCTGAGATGGCAGCGCTGGACAATACATTTTCATGGTAAGTATTTCTTCTTGCAGGTAAGTGCAACCCGGGACAGTTCAGAGGCTAGCCATTGTGGAATGCACTAGCCCTGACTGTCCCGGGGGTATTTTTATGTCATTTTTTTTTTTTTTTCTAGGTGGAACTCCGCTTTAACTTCATGCATAGAATGCATAAAGATAAAGAAACCTTCAGCCTTTGCAGCCACTTTAATTCTTGGTAGAATTTGCTTAAGGCAGCTTAATCCGCACTCTTACTTTTCTTGTGATAGGATACGGTCACAATATTTTTACAGATAAATTTATATATAAGGGTAATTTTACTTCATGTGGCCCCTGAAGGGCTTGGAGTTAAGGAAGTTCCTCACTATGGAGAGCACTTACGGGACCATGTTTGGCACATTCTCTGAATGTACAATGTCACCTCTGCTCCAAGTACCTGGCCGTTTGAATGCATCCAATCACCAAAGAGGAATGGAGGATTAGGATTAGGTGAACATAAGTGATCTTCATTCCCTCTCTCCTTATTATACTTTCAAGCCAGCCAAAAAACTAAAACAGTCAAATCCTCTACATCAGAAGCTATGCCACTGAGTTTTGCCAAAGATGGCAAGGTGAGCGCTCCTAACTAAAATATTTTTCTGGTTATGAGCCCCTCAGGTCCCTCTAAAGAGCTGGGGTAGGTAAAATGAATGCTATACATTTTGTTTAAAGTGGCTGTTTAGGCAAAGCATAAAAGCATTCTCAGGAGATTGCTAGGGGATGTGTGAGATGGCAGGAGATGTTTGTTTCACTCATTAGTGTTTTTTACACTGTTAACACTGCTCTTTACACCTGTCAGTCACTGGATTGCTATCCAGTTAATCTTGGAGCGTGCAATATTATAATGTGATACAATTATGGTACATTGCGGTCTACAGAGAGAGAAATGAGTCATGTATAAAAGGGAAGAGGGAGGTCCTCTACAGTCATATCAAGCTTATTCATTCTGTGTGCTGATCCTGATTAGAGTGGTTCAACAACCTCAATTATATTGTAAGTAGGAAAACTAGTCAAAAGGTCTCAGGTTTACTATATACTTCATATATACTTCTTGCATTATACAGACACTAAGGAGTTTATATACTAAAGCTAGAGAGAGCACAATTAGTCACAATTCTGCATAGAAACCAATCAGCTTCTAACCTCAGCTTGTTTAATTAAAGCTTTAGCAATAAAACCTGAAGGCTGTTTGGTTTCTGATTGGTTTCTATGCAGTATTGTGACTAATTTTGCCCTCTCTTGCTTTAGTAAATAAACCCCTAACTCTCAAATATGGATTGTATATTCAGCCCATCACTGTTGTTTCAGCTTTATTGAAATACAACTTAGTAGCTTGGTAATTTTAGGTGCACAACATGAATATTTTACTGTACAGGTTAAAAAGGAAGCAAACTCAGCAAACCAAGGTCCTCTGTCAACTAAATAAATACATATTTTGGGTCATAAGAGGGTTAGAGATGCAGTATATAAGAGATCTTTAAAATGTGTATCTCTAGGCCAAGGGTTTTCAAACTTTCTAAACAAAGGGCCAGCTTACTGTCCTTTATGGGGGCTGGATTTTGGCCATTTGGAGATAAATAGTCCTGACGTCAGTGGGAGTAAACAGTGCATCTTTGGCATTAGGCGGAGGAATAGTGCCCCATCATTGGTGTCAGTGGAAGAAATAGTGCCCCATTGTTTATGTCAGTAACAGGAATTATGCCCCATGGTTAGTGTCAGTGGGACGAAAAGTGCCCCAAGGGCCGGATAAAGGCAAGCAAAGGACCGCATCCAGCTCACATCGTTTAGAGACCACTGCTCTAGGGGAATTTTAAAAAAGTATATATCTATAGCATATGCAAAATTCCCCATGTTTATCCATTTAAACATTTAAACAAGTCTAGAAAAATAACTTTTAGTCATTGTGCCAGAATTATATTGTGGTCCAACCTCCGTCATTCACATGACACACAGGGGTTGATTTACCATAACCGGAGAGTGCAAAATCTGGTGCAGCTCTGCAGCATAGAAACCAATCATCTTCCATTTTTATTTGCCAAATCTGAATTGAACAAGCTGAAGTTAGAAGCCTGATTGGCTACCATGCACAGCTGCACTATTTTTTTTTGCACTCTCCAGTTTTAGTAAATCAAGTGCATTTTTTACCCTAAGTTCCAAAACATGTTGTGCCAGCCCTGTCGCTTTCACTTCTGATGCATTACAACAAACAGAGACCTCTCCTCATCTCCATAACCTGTCCTTGTGCACAGGCAGAGGGCACAGGAACTTATCAGCTTACAAGATTTCTGGCAAAATCAACAGGGTTTTTTTTTTTTTGTACTCATCAGACAGATGTAACAAACCACTTTTAATGGTATATTTGCAGCAAATATGAGATAAGAGATGGGAGATCAAATAGGAGTTTGCTTGAATTGTTATTGTTTATTTGCCGAGTTTTACTTTACCTTGCCAGTTTTACATTAATTTGCCAATTGTTTGGCAACCTGACATTTCTTAGGTTTGACTATTGACTTATTTATAAGATCCTGTCATTTACCACTTGTACCATCACCCAGACCATGTTGGGAAAAAAAATAAAAGAGACACATAATGAATGCACTGATATACATGGTCAAATCATACAGTTTTCTGATCTGCCTGTTTAATATCAGTATATATTAATCAGATGAAATTAGTAGAAAAGTATTCTTGTGATTAGGAGCTTCTAAAAACCTATGGAAGATTTATGCAAAATAATTTATTATTTGAAAAATAGTTTTTAATAGGGTTTGGAACTCCTTTAGCAAATTTTATGTGGCTCTGTCATATATATTGGAACTCTTCTGAAATAAACAAATAAATAAATAATAATACAAAAAAAAATGTGAAATTGATGATATAACAAGTGAAATACATTTCAAGCAATGAAAATGCAGCACCACACCACTGCTGCAAGAGCTACAGATACAGCTTTATTCCATTAAATGTCAGGGGTAAAATCCAAAAGAGTACACGTTTCAAAGAAGAAATCAGAAAAGCGTCCATAGATTTAAGGAGCCACTAAGTAAATAATACAATTCCAAATGGAAGTCCCAAAAGTGTCCTCCTGAAATCTAGGGACAAATTAGTTATTTGGATGCTTTACACATTTCAAGTTATTTCAGTTGGTGTTTTTCTAAAAAATGTGTATAGAATCCAAAATCGTAGCCAATGCATTTTGGGGGGGTCTAAGTGCCCCATCATCAGGGCTAGAAAGAACATAAGAAGATTTCCATCTCAATTTGATATTGATACAATATCCCCTCAACAGATATCAGATTGATATGGGATTCTTCATATGTTCTTTCTAGCCCTGATGAGGCTTAGACCCCCCCAAAACACAATGGCTACTTTTTTTGCACTGTACCACTGACTTTTAGTAGAATAAAGCTGTATCTGGACCTCTTAACAGTGGTGTGACACTTTAATATCAATTTTGTTACATTATACTACAAGCCAAGGAGGTTGTGGAGATCCTTTGGGGCGTAGAAGACGCTTGCTCAGGAACCAGATCATTTACACCAACATCAATACCCTAAGGCAAGGTTTCTCAACCAACGCTAGGGTTCCCCCTGAGGTTGCTAGGGGTTCCTTGAGCAATGGACAATTTCTGCCTCTCAGATAAGTTTCCAATGATACCATTGTTCCTTTTAGCTATCTGGAAGAGGGTAATTCTTCCCAATGATGACAAGAGTAAGGAGCATTCTTCCCACTGACTGTCACACTAATGTGTCATGAGTTGTAGATTTTAAATTTTTAGCAGGGGTTCCCCCGAGACCATAAATGTATTTCAAGGGTTCCTCTGTGTTGAAAAGGTTGAGAAAGGCTGCCCTAAGGTAACAAAACCAGTACGGTAACCCTATAGGTCCAGTGCAATCTTTCCACTTTCTTCAACACATAGGCTTCAAGTCCAGGGACATATTTACAAAGTGTTGAATTTGACATTCCCATTTGGTTAATCATCCCCTGTGATTAAAACACCAGGAAGGTTCACCTGTAGTAACTATTTGATGCTTGTCAAATTCCCTTATTTATACATATGCCCTATTGTTATTCTGAATATTAATCTCATATGGTATTTATTATATAACCCATCAACTGTAACAACACATTTTTAAAACAATATTTATTTTTTCATTTCTTTTTATTCTTTTTTGTTTTCACTTTTATATCCCCAGTCTACTGTATATTTGCACGTCTCTCTGCAGATTATCCAGCATCAGAATGTATCAGTCTTAAACAGATTATGACACTCATACATGGTGTGAGCACTAACCCTACTTTTATTGTTTGAGTTTGTTCAGTTTCCCATGCATTAAAATAGCTATTACATATAAAATACATAGCTTAGCCAGCATAGGTAATGCAAGTGCAATAAGACTGTCAAGTGTCTGCACAGCGGACTCTAAGAAATAGGAGTGAATACTAAAGCAGAAGATTGGAAATTGAAATTGTATGGTTCATAGCTTTTCACATTGGGAGAACTTAAAGGTCTCTGTGTCTGCTTTTTTAATTTTCTCCTGCCTATTATCACTTGCCCTTCTGTTAACTTAAAGACTTTTAAGGCTTACAAAAATAAAATATTCAGACATGGAAGGATAGCACGCATAATATTGGATTTCAATCTAATGTTATTTAAAACTGGAACAGTTTTTTCTTATTCCCCTTGCCAAACATATGAGTTGAAACTTGCTGGCCAGTCCATTGGACCTATTTATAAAGAAGGCGAGAACTTGAAATTATTTGCCATATATTTGTTTACCTGTTTTATGAGATAATTTCTAGGTAGCTTTCGCCATGTTTATAGAGGAACCATCAAGTTTCATGGCTGCTAAGAAACATAAGAAAGGAAACATCACTTAGCAATACACTTAGCAATATTGCTGATTGAAAAGGTACCTTGCCTAGTAAAGACTTGCATACCGATTGCACTGTATTGGGCAAAACAACATCTTTATTGGATTGTGTTACATATGTATTTCAATAAAACATCAAATAACATTAAGCAATTAAAAAAAATGCACCAGTCACAGATGAGCTATGAGCAATAATATCTCCAGCTTGCTTAATTGCTTATCCTAACCATCAGTCCTGGACAGGTATCCAATTAACTAGTGTCCATAGAGAGAATAAAGCAGGTAACATTAAAATGCTGGCAAGGTTAAATTTGCCAATAAGGAAGAAAGGATAGAATGGACGGAGTGTAGGGGCTTGCTAGGAGGATGGTAGGAATGCAAAGAGGCATGATCTCTACCCTTCAATACATTTGTAGGGGGTCCCACCCCTATTAGTAGAAATGGCCAATAACTGATATAAATGTCCACTTTCTCTATAGCAAGTAGAACAACACCACCTTTTCCATCAGCAAAGATTCCTTTTCACTACAGCTCAAAGAACAGCCCATCCAATAGTAAATAATCCAAACTAATCATTGAGAGTGAAACATTGCTTCCTGTATTGTGTACAAAATTGCTTAAAGTGGAAGTAAACCCATTCATTTAACCACTTGCCAACTGCCGCACGACTATTTACGTCGGCAGTCAGCCCCTCACAGGCAGAGTAACGTAGGGCTACATCGCTAGCCTGTGAGGGTTTTGGGAGCGAGCGCGCGCCGCCGGAGGCGTGCTCCCGCGCGGTCACGGATTCCACCCGCGCGTGTGCCCGGCAGACCCGATGTCCGCCGGGCATTCGCGATCGTCCGTGACAGCGGGAGAAAGGCAGGCGGCTAATGTAAACAAAGCCGCCTGTCATTATTCCCTGTGTAAGAATGGAGATCAGGCGGTTCTACTATGTAGGACCGTTGATCTGTTCTTACACTAGTAGCCACAGCCAATCACAGTTAAAAACACGCCCCTAGGACACACTTAACTCCTCCCTCTCCAATACAGTTAACTCCTTCACTGCCAGTGTCATTTTTACAGTAACAGTGCATATATAGCACTGATTACTGTAGTAATGCCACTGGTAACCCCAAAAGTGTCAAAAATGTCAGTCAAGGCTCCGATCTGTCCGCCCCAATGTCGCAGTACCGCAAAAAAAATCGCAGATCGCCTCCATTACGCGGAAAAAAAAAAACAACAAAAATGACAAAAATCTTTCCCTTAGTTAGTAAACGCAATAACTTTTGCGCAAACCAATCAAAATACGCTTTTTGCCTTTTTTTTTTACCAAACATATGGTAAAAAAAAGAATTGGCCTAAAATGTTAAAAATTTTGATTTTTACTTTTTTTTGGGGAATTTCATATTTCAAATTTGAAAAATATTGTTATTTTTGCAAAATTTAAGCTTTTTTTTGTTTATAGCGCATGATCAAAAAATCGCACAGGTGATCAAATACCACCAAAAGAAAGCTCTGTTTGTGGGAAAAAAAGGACGCCAAATTTGTTTAGGTACAGCGTTGCACGACCGCGCAATTGTCCGTTAAAGTCACGCAGTGCCGAATCGCAAAATAGGCCCTGGTCAGGAAGGGGGTAAAATCTTCCGGGGCTTAAGTGGTTAATTGTTTCAAAAAACAGTTACCATTCCTGGTATGCCAGAAATTCTAGCTGTCACATCGGTTGTGCTCGCAACCAAACTTTTAAACCATCCAATGGCTGGTGTCTTAACAGATCACATGTGCAGCATCATGGCAGTTGCAGATTAAACATAGGCCAAGATGGCAGCTTCTTTTGCTGAAAATGATAGGAGGGTTTACTTCCACTTTAATGTCCCTGAATTGCTTATCAAAATTTGAGGTATTTTCCTTAAGATGCTAAACAGAACCACAATGAAGATCACTATAAGCTAATTTATTGCGTATAGGATTAAGAGTTCAGATGGTAAAACCATTCTTATATGAAAATGCAAGGCTCACCTTTTAGGTAGCTCCCCACCCTCAGATTTTAAAAAATGCTAGGTTAACTCTAAGGGGGGTGTAAATCCTGAATCAACCTATGTATAAATGTACATGTATACTGCTCTTAGACTGGTAAAAATAGAGTGTAAGTGCCCAATTTTGACCTGGTTTTAACCTCTTGCAGTCTGTCGTATAGCAGAGCTCAGAATAATGGGAGGGAGAAGCAGCACAAGGAGCGCACCAGGTGTGCTGCAGTGCAAGGAACATGCTGATTGGAGAAAAGAGCAAAGTAAAAGGGAAATTAGATATTTAATGTGCAGCTTCTTCTTTCACTGTCCAATCACAGGGTGTGAGAGAAGAGGAGACCTGTAGGTGAAAAAGAAACTGCATTAGAGAAATTGCAGGTCCTCTCCCCTGCCAGATAGGACTGGACTGTATGGCAGAGTGTGTCAGTCTCAGGACTGGATGGACAGATATTAAAACCATTTTGTGGGCAAAAAAACTCTACTCTACAACTATATGTATTTTATTTATGTATTTATTTTTTGCCTTGACATTCAACTTTAAAATACTCGATTTCTATTTTGCTATGACAAAATTTACCGACATGTTATTGATTGTTACGTAGCTTATATTTTAGGCTTATTAGTCATTTATTTTGAAATCTCTGAAAACTATTTGAGCAGGTTACCTTAAATACAAGTGGATTTATGCAAAATAACATTTATTTGATTTTACCCATTATCCACTAAAAACAGAAAAATACTAGTTATTGTAAATGAGTGTGTATGAATTTCCACGGTTTTGTCTGTTGTCCTGGAATAGCCAAATTATTCTAGTTCAAAGTTAGTACAAATGAATGTTGGTGACATTTCAGATGAACCAGGCTTAGTATATCTCATTTTGATTTCTGGCCATAGAACGTGTGTTGTAAAGATCATGTGTTAATGTTTTATAAACAGGGACTTCAAAAGCACATAAAATAGAATATCTGTCTTTCTACTGGCACATTGCTTCCTCTCTTCGTCTCTTTGTAGAAATATCCTCGGCGCACAAATAAATGTGATATTTTCATTCACAGCTCCTCATGGACTTCAAGAGTGGCATGGCTTTCAAGATCAAAGCATAGCATAGAATTTAGGCCGGTTCAAATGTAGTCAAGGACAAGTTATTTAAAAGAAAAATACAGAGAGTAGAAAGCCAAGCTTGACTGGACTCAGATCATTTTATTTTTATGATGTTGCTGTTATGAGTCTCATTAGTTGTTGAGGTTGCTTCTCACGTATAGGAAGGAGATACAGTATGTAGATGGATCTGTAAAAACATCTGACTTTTCCGACTTTGGTTTCAAGAATATAAGGCATTCCAGTTTCTTTCGCTACAAATTCAAATTTCAGGGTTCTTGGATTAATAGATAATTTATTTTTTTCTTTGGCATCCATCAGTCTTTAAATTCCAGAAAAGTGTCTGGTATTTTCAGATGGCCGGTATTCTCAAATACTGTAAATATTAAATACTAAAATATTGTAACTTTTAGATTTATACAACACTGTGCAAGAATCATTAGTGCACAGTAGCTTATAGTACTTAGTTTGTAAAGAGGATGTATGGCCTTTGCAATGTGTTTCATAAATATGTCATTGAGTTTGGCTTTATGTAATTCAAGATTAAAAAAAAAAAAAAAACATTGGGCTCCATTCAAGAAATGCTATCTACAGCTTTAAGATCAGCGGTAAAACTGCTCATATCATTTTTTAAAAATTTTTTATGCAGTGCACTAAAAAATGCTAGTAAAATACCACATGCACTATCTTTTGAAGCGATGCGTTATTTTAGTAGTTAAAACTTCAGGGATTATAGTGATGGTACCCACTTGCGTCCTTAACTTGTTCCCATCCGCGCTACAGCCTATATACGGCTGCAGCGCGGACTCGAATTTTCGGGAGGCCGTTTTTAAATGGCCTCCCAGTGACACGCCCCTCGCGCCAGTGATCACCAGTGCCCTGATTACTAAAAGGTAAAAAAACATACAAAATGCCCCCAACAGTGCCCGCCATCAGTGTCCCCCATCAATGCCCACAATCAGTGCCCGTAGTGCTGCCAGTCAGTGCCCATCAGTGCCTGCTCATCTAGGCACTGATGAGCACTGACTGGCAGCACTATGGGCACTGAGTGTGGGCACTGATGGTGCTGCCCATCAGTGCTCATCAGTGCCGCCCATCAGTGCTCATCAGTGCCACCCGTCAGTGTCCATCAGTGCCATCTGCCAGTGCCCATCAGTGCCGCCTCTCAGTGCCCATCAGTGCCGCCCGTCAGTGCCGCCTCTCAGTGCCCAGTAGTGCCACCTCTCAGTGCCACCTCTCAGTGCCCAGCAGTGCCACCTCTCAGTGCCCAGCAGTGCCGCCTATCAGTGCTCATCGGTGCCACCTATCAGTGCCGCCTATCAATGCCGCCTATCAGTGCTCATCATTGCGGCATATTAGTACCTCCTCATCAGTGCCCATAAGTGCCACCTCATCAGTGCCCATAAGTGCCACCTCATCAGTGCCCATCAGTGCAGCCTATCAGTGCCCATCAGTGCCGCCTCATCAGCGCACATCAGTGAAGGAGAAAAATTTATTTTCAAAATTTACTCGCAGAAAATAAGAAAAACTTTTTTTTTTTCAAAATTTTCTGTCTTTATTCTTTTTTTTTGTAAAAAATAAAAAACCCAGAGATGATTAAATACCACCAAAAGAAAGCTCTATTTGTGTGAAAAAAATTATAAAAATTTCATATGGGTACAGTGTAGCATGACCGCTCAATTGTCATTCAAAATGTGAGAGCACTGAAAGCTGAAAATTGGCCTGGATGGGAAGGGTGTTTAAGTGCACAGTAGGCAAGTGGTTAACAAACATGAAATAGCTGGTTGTTAAGGAGACGGCACCTGCCACATCCTTAACAATCATGATTCCCCGCTGAGAGCCAGCATTAAATAAAAAAAATAAAAAACAGTGCGGGGTCTCCCCCGATCCATAACAGGTCTGGTATGAATTTTGGGGGGAACTTCATGCCAAAAAAAAATGGCTTGAGGTCCCCCCAAAATCCATACCAGACCCTTTTCCAAGCAGGAAACCTGACAGGACAGGAAAGGAGGGGGTCAGGGGGTCATTTGAGTGCCATACTAGGTCGTATGCCCTCAACATAAGGGGGGGGGTGCTTTGTGGAGGGACTCTTCTTCCCCACAATCCTCCCACACTCCTGATCTGGTGGTTGTGGGGTGTGGAGGGTGACCTATTAGAATCTGAAAGCCTCTTTAAACAAGGGGGCCCTAAAATCTTAAATCCCCCCCCCTATGTGAATGAGTATGGGGTACATAAGACCCTTACCCATTCACCAAAAAAAAGGCCAAAGTAAATAAAAACCTGGAGCCAGTTTTCTCAGCCAGTCATTTATTAACAAAATGGAATAAATAAATGTCCCCTGAAGTAAATCCACACACAAAAAAAATAGGTCTATACTCAATGCTTGGCTCCTGCCTACTGGTGGCTCTGCTTTCCACCCACTGCTAAACTAAGAGCTGGGAGCCAAGGGTTGGGTGTGGACTGTTACTTTTTTTTTATTTTTTATTCAAGTCAGTGGGCATCGTGTTTCATGATTTTATTTACAGGGTCCATTTATCTGGTGCTTTTTTGTATTTTTTTTTAAATAATGCACTTGTTAAAAACTGGCTCACTTTTGTTTTTACTTTGGCCATTTTAACGCTGAATGAATAGGGGTGTATCCCGTACTCATTCACAAAGAGGGAGGGGGCTTCCAAATTCTGATAAGTCACACCCTCTCAAAGGGCCTGGTATGAATTGGGGGGGACTCCACACTGTTTTTTCTTCTTTATTTTCTTCTTTTGTTTACATTCTGCTCTCAGCAGATGAGTCATGGTTGTTAAGGACACAGCGGGTGCTGGCTTCTTATCAACCAGCTGACATTTCATACATTCCTTAAATATTGCATGCCTAAACTGCTACTTATTTAATGTATTTATTGATGGATTTATTTAATTTATTTTAGTGAATTGACGTTAACGCTGTTTGATGTAGTTTTGCTTTTTAAAGACTAAGTTCACCTTTTCAGGCAGAATTTCACTTTTCATAATAAATAGAAGAAGCCATTTGTAATGTCATTATTTCTGCCCCAGCCATCCCAATGTGCTCCCCTCTTACTTACCTCATCTATAGAGGCTTTCAAGCTTTTAGTTTATTTGAGTGTTTGAAAAATTATTTTTGCTTCCATAATTTTCTGTCGATCATGTGACAATCAGGAAGCTTTGAATCCCACCATGCACTGCTTTGCTGCATCACAGATAAGGGTGTGATAGGGCGCGTTCACCACTCTGGACCACACCTCCCTCATTACTATACCACCTTGCACCCATTTTCTGTACAATCTGATTGTACAGTCTCCTTTAAATCTACCATCAGCTATGTAGTGAAAGAGCCAGTCTGATTTGATACAAATTGATAAATTGTTCAGGTGCGTCCTCCTATTTCAATGTTTTGGTAAATCTAAAGGAAATTGTACAGAGAATGTACAATCAGATTGCATAGTGTACAGTCAGATTTATACAAGTACAGAGGAGGGAGTGAACAGAGACACTCAGCTTTTAGGCCCTGTTCACATCTCTGCATAGCGGGGACTCTTATTCCCACATGCCGGGTTTTTTGGGGGGTTTTGGAGTGTTTTCATGCAATTCTACGGGCAAACGGATGAAAAAAGGATGTTGCTCATTTATATAAGATTTTTCTCCATTTCTTTTCAGGTCCATTTTTTAAACAGAACAAGTCTGAATTTTGTTCCATTTAAAAAATGGAAACGGATGAAAAACTGATGCAAATGAGTTATCATCCATTTTTCGTCCATTCTATTTTTTTACATAATGTTTTGATATAAATGTTTTAATATACTTTATGAACCAAAAGTTACCTGTGACCCAGATAGGGGTCAGCAAAGGAAGTGACATCCCCTTCCAAGCAAGCATGGCAAGAGATGTGTCTCATCAACACCTCATCAACCTGGAAGATGCCAGGCCTGGCCTGTGGGATAGCTCATGTCGTGACTATGGGGACAGTGTTAAAAATAAACAGCTCTGAAAAAGGTGTTTAACCGGTTTCCGACCGCAGCACGACTATATACTGCGGCGGTCAGCCCCGGCCAGGCAGAGTGACGTATGGATACGTCACTCGCCTGTCACTGACTTGAGAGCCAATTGCGGGCGGGCGCGCGCCCGCCGCGGCTCTTTCACAGACAAGTCAGTGCGTGTGATCGGCGGACTCGATGTCCGCCGGTCACACTACGATCGCTCCGGTGAAGGGAGAAAGGCGGAGCGGCTTATGTAAACAAGCCGCCCGTCATTCTCCCTGGTGTAAAAATGAAGATCAGACGGTTCTACTATGTAGGACCGTTGATCTTTGTTTTTACACCAATAGCAATGTCCCTATACAGTTAGAATCACGCCCCTAGGACACACTTAACCCCTCCCTCTCCAATAAAGTTAATCCCTTCCCTGCCAGTGTCATTTTTGCAGTAACAGTGCATATGTATAGCACTGATTACTGCAGTAATGTCACTGGTAACCCCAAAAGTGTAAAAAAATGTCAGTCAAGGGTCCAATCTGTCCGCCGCAATGTCGCAGTACCGAAAAAAAATAGCAGATCGCCGCCATTAGGCGTTAAAAAAAAACCCACCAAAAATTACAGAAATCTTTCCCTTTGTTAGTAAACGTGATAACTTTTGCGCAAACCAATCAAAATACGCTTTTTGCGATTTTTTTTACCAAACATATGTAGCATAAAACAAATTGGCCGAAAATGTTAAAAAATTTTGATTTTTACATTTTTTGGGGGGAATTTCATATAAAAAAATTTGAAAAATATTGTTATTTTTGCAAAATTGACGCTCTTTTTTTGTTTATAGCGCATGATCAAAAAATCGCATAGGTGATCAAATACCACCAAAAGAAAGCTCTGTTTGTGGGAAAAAAAGGACATCAAATTCGTCTAGGTACAACGTCGCACGACCGAGCAATTGTCCGTTAAAGTCACGCAGTAAAAAATCGCAAAAAACCCCCTGGTCTTTTAGCAGTCAAATCCTCCGGGGCTTAAGTGGTTAAGGCAATGATACCTAATTGGTCATCTTTAGGTTACAAGCAGCAGGAGAAGCGTGGTAAGTTTCTCCTTTATGCCTAGTGTCACACTAGTGTGACTTGATAATAGTATTTATTTATTTTCATCTACTGTCATCCAGCATAAAGAACTGGCAAACATGAATGCAAAACGGATGTAAAATGGATAAAAAACTGGTGTAAATGGCTGAAAAACTGACGTCAACAGAATCTGTTTTTTTCTTGGCTAAAAATTTGACTGAACAGCTGCTCATGTGAAAGGGGTGTTCCTGTCTCCTAAAGCCATAGTCAACCGCATCCAAAAAAAAAAATTCAGGCAGTTTAAGTCATAATGTGCCACTAGCAATTTATGACAGGCCTACTTGAAAACGAAGCCCTCCAGGGGCGCACTGCTACCACTGAAGGCGCTTCCATCTTCACCCAGTCTTCTTTCAGGGATTAGCTATCTCAGCTGGCGATGACGTCACTGCTTGTGGGAGTCGATGTTTACAGCGTGGCTCTAAAGGAACGGCACAGTATGCCGTTCCTTCAGAACACATGTGCCAGTGACGTCACCAGCTACATCTAAAGTAAATATCTCCTAAACGGTGCACGTTTAGAAGATATTTACAGTACAGCCTTATTATAGACTTACCTACTTTTTACTACTACTTTTTCTTCTTAGAACAGTTTTCATGTTCTAAGGTCCATCCAGGAAGTATTGGAGAAGTATTTTTTTTTTTATAAAACAAGCACTGAGACATGGGCTTTAGGACAGCTTTTGATTTTCTGCAAAATAAGTACATTGAAGCTATATTGGTACATAGGGGAGCTGACATTTAGATATAAAAAAATGGCCTTTAAGGTAAATACCGCATAAAGGCATAGTCATTTGACATTTTCAGTATCGCATGCAATATTTGGAAAAAAATGTGTCACGTGACCCAAATACCATCTGCAATTTTTCATGACATGGCCGACTTCTTCTGAGAAGTTCATATTTACATAATACATAACCAGGCTTTAATTCTTGCTTTGTGGCACTATGGTGTGGTGTTTTAATGGGCTCTTTGCACAATACGCACAATGCACAAAGTCCATGTCTGACTTAGTTAACTTTAATTCTGTGTGACTGAACTTTTATCTCATCAGCAGCAGAGTAAAGGCACAGAGCAACATAGAGCTCCCTCCAGAGGCTAATCAACCAATCTGTATATTAAAAAAGAGATAACCCAGTTGATTCAATGGTTTCCCTATATAGTTACATTCAAGGCATGTCATGAATGATAACTGTAAAATTTGCTTGTGCTCTCAACCAAACTGTCAAACCATAAAATGGCTGATGATCACTGGTGTACTTATCAAATATGCAGCACCATGGAAACTACAGATCAAAAGAAGGCTAAGATGGCAGCTTCCTTAGCTGTAAAGGATAGGAGGGTTTTGTTACACTTTAATTCAATATAAAATAAGACAGAATAAAATCTATGTCAAGGAACCTTTTTTTCTTAGAGTAGGGAAGAGATAGACACTTTGTTGAGTTTTTATTTTGCTTTCTGAGTCCCTGCTGGGTAGATTAACCTTTTCTGTTTGCCCTGGTGACCATTGTTATTGAGACAGAAAGTGACGAGAAACCTAATGTTGTCACCGGATCAAGAGGTGAAATACTCTAGCTGGGAGACCTGTTCCAGTGACAGCTCTCATATATAGGAATTCCATGCATTTTGGAGAGACTCCCTCTCATTTACAATGGCAATCGCTGCTATTCAGAGGGTGGATATGATTTACAGACATTTCGTGCAGTATGTTCGAAAATGTACCACTACATATTTTCTTTAACCTTTATTAAAAAAGTTTAATATATAAAAAGTGATTACACAAAATTAGCAAGGTGAAAGAACATTCAGTTTTGATGTTTTCATTTTATGGAGGCTATCCCAGTTAGAAATTGCAAATGTTGGAATTTAGTGTAGTGAGATCCTAATTTCTGGTATAGCCAATTCTGGCTAATCAGGTTCAATGTAGGAAAAAGGAGAAACTATACACAGTCTCTTTTTTTATACATAAAAAGACAAGTAAATATCCCCTGCGCTCAAAAAGCGCATGTAGGCCATAGAGGCATTGGCTATATCATAAGCATCAAAGGTCTTGCTGCCCTCTTGGGATGATGGGTATCCACACAAACTGAAAGCAAAAAGACAAGGGAAGGGTGCACCGACCTAGTGCAATACCATAAGATATTTATTGACAAATAGTTAAAACAACATATATTCTACTCACAAGAGTACGCTATACACAAGCGAAAAAGAGAGAGTCCCTTCGGCTGTCCAGAGACCACAGGACCGTGATGCTTAGTTGTGATAGTCAAACTTGAAGGTGTCCATATGGCTAACGCGTTTCGAGGGAGAACCCTCTTCCTCAGAGCCGTGATTAAGAATGACGGCTAGGTCTATATATACTGCCCGGCAACATGGACAGGACCTCCCACCCAGGTGGGCCCTGCCCCTCCAATATTACCTGCATACACTTGTGAACAATAGATTCAAAAACAAAGTACATAGAATGCATAAAATACACAATACATTTTCATATTAAAAATGGATATAAACATGATAATAGATTAATAATAATTTGAACATCCTTATCAAATGGCTGCAAAGACTCAAAATCACCATATAAAAACATATAAATAAATTAAATTAATAGTTCTCATAAAAAGTTCCAAAAAAAAACAAACTTTTTTATGAGAGCTATTAATTTGCTGCGGATTTGTCGGCTGCACATCCATGATGAGAATTTCCTGTTCCACCACTTCCCAAAGGTGCTCTATTGGATTGAAATCTGGTGAGTGTGGAGGCCATTGCAGTACAGTGACCTCATTGTCATGTTCAAGAAACCAGTGGTGAGATGATAGGAGCTTTGTGACATGGTGTATTATCTTGCTGGAGGTGGGGATCAGAAGATGGGTACAGTGTAGTAATAAAGGGATGGACATGGTCAGCAACAATACTTAGGTAGGCCGTGGCATTTAAACAATGCTAAATTGGTGCTAAGGGGCCCAAAGTGTGCAAAAAAAAAAAATATCCCCCACACCATTACACCACAAGCCCAAACTGCTGATACAAGGCAGGATGGAGCCATGCTTTTATGTTTGCGCCAAATTCTGACCCTACCATCCGAATGTCTCAGCTGAAATTGAGACTCTTCAGACCAGGCAAAGTTTTCCAATCTTCTATTACCCAATTTTGGTGAGCCTCAGTTTCCTGTTCTTAGCTGACAGAAGAGGCCCCTGGTGTGGTCTTCTGCTGCTGCAGCCCATCTGCTTCAACGTTTGATGTGTTGTGTGCTCAGAGATGGTATATTGCATACCTTGGTTGTAATGAGTGGTTATCTGAGTTACTGTTGCCTTTCTATCATCCAGAACTGAATATTCTCCTCTGATCTCTGACATCAACAAGGCATGTTCCTTCACACAACTGCCACTCACTGGATGTTTTCTCTTTTTCGGACCATTCTCTATAAACCCTAGAGATGGTTGTGTGTGAAAATCCCAGTAGTTTAACAGTTTTTGAAATACTCAGATCAGCCCGTCTGACACCAACAATCATGCCACATTCAAAGTCACCTAAATCCCCTTTCTTCCCCATTCTGATGCTCGGTTTGGACTTCAGCAAGTTGTTTTCACCACGTCTAGATGCTTGAATGCATTGAGTTGCTGCCATGTGATTGCCTGATTAGCAATTTATGTTACAAACCAATAGAACAGGTGTACCTAATAAAGTGGGCAGTGAGTGTAGATGACAAATAATTACTAAGTACATATGATATTAACCACTTGCCTACTGTGCACTTTTACCCCCTTCCTGCCCAGGACAATTTTCAGCTTTCAGCGCTCTCACGCTTTGAATGACAATTGCGCGGTCATGCTACACTGCACCCATATGACATTTTTATCATTTTTTTTCACACAAATAGAGCTTTCTTTTGGTGGTATTTAATCACCTCTGGGTTTTTTATTTCTTACGAAAAAAAAAGAAAAAGACAAAATTTTGAAAAAAAAAAGTTTTTCTTATTTTCTGTGAGTAAATTTTGAAAATAAATAAATTTTTCTCCTTCACCGATGTGCGCTGATGAGGCGGCACTGATGGGCACTGATAGGCTGCACTGATGGGCACTGATGAGGTGGCACTTATGGGCACTGATGAGGTGGCACTTATGGGCACTGATGAGGTGGCACTGATGAGGAGGTACTAATATCCCGCACTGATGAGCACTGATAGGTGGCACTGATAGGCGGTACTGATGAGCACTGATAGGCGGCACTGATGAGCACTGATAGGTGGCACTGCTGGGCACTGAGAGGTGGCACTGCTGGGCACTGAGAGGCGGCACTGATGGGGGGCACTGATGGGCACTGAGAGGCGGCACTGATGGACACTGATGGGTGGCACTGATGGACACTGACAGGTGGCACTGATGAGCACTGATGGGCAGCACCGATGAGCATTGATGGCCAGCACCATCAGTGCCCATAGTGCTGCTAGTCAGTGCTTATCAGTGCCTAGATGAGCAGGCACTGATGGGCACTGACTGGCAGCACTATGGGCACTGATGGGGGGCACTGATGGCGGGCACTGTGGGCACTGATGGTGGGCAGTTATTGCATTTTATTTCCCTCTTGTGTAATCAGGGCACTGGTGATCAGTGCCCTGATTACATTTCTCTGTGTCCCCTAACCGCTGATCGGATCTCCTCTTCCTCACACGCAGTCTCTGTGTGAGGAAGGAGAGCTGGCAATGAGAGATGATCTCATATGTTTACATTTGAGATCATCTCTCATTTGACGTTCCGATCACGTGGCAAATGGCCGCTGTGATTGGGCATTCACCACGATCTGTGATTAGCTGTGTCCAAGGGACACGGCCGACACAGATTTTCCCCGATGCGCGCACGCGGGAGCGCGCAGGGAGCCTGTTACTGGGAGGCCGTTTAAAGACGGCCTCCCGGAAATTAGAGCCCATGCTGTAGCCGTCTTTCGGCTATAGCGCGGGCTGGAGGTGGTTAAAATGGACATGCGGATGTTGCATGACTTTAAGGGCTCTTTCACACGGGCGATCCGATCAGATCCGCCTGTCAGTTTTTTAGGCGGATCTGATCGGATCCTCCATGCAGCTCTATGGGGCAGCGGATGTCAGCGGAGACACCTCCGCTGACACCCACTGCCATCCGTATCCGATCCTGCCCGTGAAATCTGGACGTATGGAAACCCTATTTTTCCATCCGTTCAGGTATCGGATCAGATTGGATGAGAGCGGACAGGCGGTCCGCTCTCATCCGATCCCCCATAGAGAGCAGCGGGAGCTGTGACACCTCCCTCTCCGCACTGCAAGCGGAGACGGAGCTGTCATCCGCCTTCTCAGCGGGGATCGGCGGATCGATCCCTGCTGAGCAGCATGGATCCGCCTACGGAGGCGAACCGTGTGAAAGAGCCCTAATTAAGCTAATTTGAGGATCCTCTAATGGCTGAGGTGTTTGAATCTTGACAGTCACATCTTGATGCTTAGTGCTGCCAACTAATCAAATATAAGTCATCTCAAGCACAAGATCCTGTTTTAATCCCTACTTCAAATGCAAACTGTTGCTCAAATACTGCATAGGTCAACACTGAAGCCTATCCCTGCAGGTGAAACCTACACAGAGGGGCATCTCTAGGGAAAATGTGTACAACAATATTGCCTCTAGGACTCTGTAAAGAGAATGAAAAAATATAAGGAGGAAGATTGTGAATCTTGTTCATCTAAGTAATGACTGTTAAGGTTCATTGGGGAAACACTTTTGTGGCGACAGAAAAAAAAAATGTAAACAACACCCTTCACCATGTTTAGGCACCTACAAACATAAATGTGCACAAACCATAAAATTACCCCACTAATATTAATTAGTGGAGTAAGAGCAATAATTATAGGCCACCATTGTTGTAAAACTGTGAATTGATGACCTGTAAAGGCATTTCAAGTGTCGCCTATGGGCAATTTTGGGTACCATAGTTTGTCATTATTCCACAGACATACACAATTATAGCCACTTGCCTACTGGGGACTTTTACACCCTTCCTGTCCAGGCCAATTTTCACTGTTCATCGCTGTCACACTTTGAATGACATTTGCGCGGCCATGCAACACGGTACCCAAACAAAATGTTTCTTTTTTATATTCACACAAATAGAGCTTTCTTTTGGTGGTTTTTAATCATCACTGGGTTTTCTTCTTTTGCTAAATAAACGAATAACGAATGTTTTAAAATTGATGTGCGCTGATGAGGCGGCACTAATGGCCATTGATGGGCACTGATAGGCTGCACTCATGGGCACTGATGAGGCAAGACTGGTGGCCACTGTAAAGGAGGCACTGGTGGGCACTGATGAGGCTGTACTGATAGGTGGCACTGATGGGCACTGATAGGTGCCACTGATGGGCACTGGTAGACGGTACTGATAGGTAACACTGATGAGGAGATACTGATAGGCACAGATTGCCAACATTGATGGGATCGGATTGGCAGCACTGCTAGGCACTTATTGGCAGGATTGGTGGGCACAGATTTGCAGCGCTGGTGAGCAAAATTTGGTAATATATTGTGCTTATGTGCATTAAAATTATTTTACTGTAAATATATTGCAGCACCATTCTATTCTATAGGGTCTCTGATTTCAGAAAATATTAAATGTTTGGGAGGGTTTAGGTAATCTTTGGGCTTAAAATTTGCATTTAACGTCTGAAAAAATATATAATAACGACTGTGACAGCAAAAAGAATTAAACACGTATCTGCAAGATTCACCCCCACTGAATGTTTGGTGAATGTCAAATCCACTGCTTTATTACTATGCCTGTGGGGTTATAATACATTACCAATATAACAAGGCAACATAAACAGCCATTCTAGGTAGACAGGGAAAGCCTCATCTTGAACATAAGTTATTTTGGCCTTTCCCGTATGGAAGTTCTATTAATAAGAGATTGATGAGGTTAAAAGTTCAATCATCTCTTCTTCCAATAGATAAATAGATAGGATTATTTCTTAAGAAAAAGCAATCAGACAGTTTACATTGGCTTGTAAATGCTCTAGTAATGGAATCGGTAGATGGGTTATGTCGGGATTCAGGTATTAGGTGATGATTAAGGTTGACAGCAATTTATGCTATGAGCCTCGAGGGTTAGGGACGGCATTTTTCTAAGAATGTCACATTTTTCTATAGTTTAACAATAGCCAAAGGGATTATTTACACATATCTTGGTCAGGTTGAAAAATAGGCCATGTAGTCTTACTGTTTTTTTTTTTCATATATTCTATTTTTCTAACTAAAGCAATTTAGTCAATCAAACAATGTGTTGTTTTAAAAGGGGACTTCAAATCTAAATGCAAGACAAAACATGCAAAGAAATATGCCACAAATCAGAAAACAAAACAAAGAGTTTTCATTGTAAATCTACTTTTGTTATGAAAAAAAAAAAAAAACAATCCTCTGTGGGTGATCAATGAACTTTGCAAGGATTTTAACAAATTTTGTTGCAGCGCCCTTCCTTTTCCCAGCTCTAAAATAAAATCTGTTAGTTTTACCAAATCTTATACAGATTTATTCTGAATGGGGGGAGTCTAGTTCATTATAATCACCTGGTGCACTTTTAGTGTTCTGTTAAGAAAAGTTGCAGTGTATGCATCCCTTTATAAGTATTTAACCCCTGTAGATTATCTCACCAAAACGAAAATTCCTGTTGCAGGGGATACCAACATTTTGACTTGTATCTTAGTGCAGACTTCTGGGAAAATCAGTGAGCCAATCACACAAGCAGGAAATTACATTTCTGGGGGTTTTCTGTAAACCAACTGTGTAAAGAACGCTTTAGTATTGCCATATTTCATTGAATTTTACAGAAAATTAGAGCTGCAGATTAAAAAGAAAAGATAATTTTTAATAACAATACACTACAACATGGCTTGTGTAGCAAGTGTACATAAGCCATATTGCAGTGTATTGTTATTAAAAAATATTTTTCCTTTTTAATCTGCAGCTCTAATTATATACAATGAGTACATGCTGTTTTATTTATTTGTTTGCAATATTTTTTCCCCCCAAAAATAGTGTTATCCTTTCAAACCTCCATGTTTTTAAATAAAAATCAAAAAAATACAAAGCACCAATGCAAAATGTAAAAATACCTCCTAAAATACTAATCCCATTAACCACCACCATAAATCGGGCTCCATGCTGGGAAGGCAACCCTCCTTTAGTGCTAGTAAACCCATAGACTGCCAAACCAAGGAGTGTGCCTATATTTAGAAATAAAAAAAAAAAACACAAAAGAAGCAAAAAAGCAGTGGAATATCCATGCAGTGGTAAGCTACAACTTCTGTTGCCTCTGTCACAAAGGAGCCAACATCATTAATTATGCATCAAACTGGAAGAGAAGGGGTGAAAACCCTCTTTGTTACTGGAAAACTACTTTGCCTCCTAGGATGGTGACTGTTCAAGAACCAATCTAGTAGTAGCTTTCAATTTTCTCAAATTTGCTGGGGAGATTGGTAGCTTTGACAAATCTAATACTGTTCTAAAACTTGGCTGAACTAGTAACAGTACTGCAGATTGGAAGCATCATCGTCACATTTCCAAGGGGCTAGATTTGTCAAAGATGTACATCTCAAAAAATTCCCTTTCACAGATAAAAACTTCACCAGAGCCTGATCATCATGCTGACTGTGAGCCTTCCAGTGAATCTGTAAAATGTGAAATAAGATTACTGTGCTGTGGAGCAGAATAAAGCAATGTAGATAACTTTTTTTTTATATACCATGGCAGTACTCAGCCTCAGCAGTGGAAGATCTGAAGGCTTTCCAAATTAAAAAGACATCTAATCTCGAAGTAATTTTTAGAGTTCTTGGAGGATTTTGGTAAGCTGAGATACTTTTTGGCCTCTTTTTTATGTTCAGCACTGAGATTTCCCTGCCATAGTTCTTGGCTCTGTTCCTGCTCATCTTTATCATGTATTGCCCATCATAGGTGAGTTTAATCTTCAAAAGTAAAGGGTTGTTGCTCAGACCAGTCAATCCACCCATCATGTGGTGTTGTTTGTATATTTTTTGCTGTTAACATTTTTCTTCTAAAGTCACCTAAGGACCCTGAATTTCTTTCATGAAAGTTATTATACTTCTACGTGTGTGTATGTGTGAAAGAAACCTGTCTGCAAAAAGCCACCACTTCCTTGATGAAAAGAGTTGTTCCTCGTTCCTTTCTGATGACATTATTGGTTTCTGTTTTAATATTATTTATTGAAGGTTTTCACAAAAAGTAGAAAAATGACAATGAAGATTTTAAGCAATACACAATTTCAACAATATGAAGTGCTCATATATCAACAGTAGAAAAAGTTTGCGTTATCATTCAACAAAAAAGAAAGGAGTAGAAGGCATGTAGCCCCAAGCCTTGTGTTAACTAAAGAGTATACCCTCTAAGGCAGTGCTCTTTGGCATCCCCGAGTCACTTAGTTGCGGGCATATGAATAATTCTTGAGCATTATCGGTCAAACAATTATATCTTACAAAGAGGCTACAAATACCCAGTCAAATCAATATGGAAAATCGTTGGCAAAAAAAAAAAATTTGCAATGATGGAGTTCAGGATTAGCCCTCCACCAATGGATGAGAAGGTTCCCTCCTCCAAGGGGAGGGGACATTCTATTTTCCGTTACTGGAAATGCATATGCAGAATATTTCAAACACTCAAATAAGATAGGAGAGAGAAAAACGGAAAAGAGAGGTGGAAGGAAAGAGAGGGGGGGGAGGAGTCACCAGAAGGCATAATAGTCAGGGATGGTCCGGGAATCATTAGTCAAGTATCTGATTCACGAACCCCAGACATTTTCAAATACCGTAGTTTAATTTTGTCATTTAGAACTGCCAGGAGCCTTTCATTGATCATGAATGAGGAAAGCTTGTGCTTAAGCTGGTCAAATGGAATGGCAGCTGATCTCCAGTTTCTAGCTATGGTGATTTTAGCAGATACAAAAATGAAAGTGAGAAGTCGTCTCTGGATTTTTGAGGCTTCATCCACCTTGCAACAAACCAGGGCATGTTTTGGAGATTTGGTTAGATTGATTTAAGTGAGAGTAAAGATGAAATTGTAAACTCTGATCAAAAATCGCCTCGCTTTGGGGCATTGCCATCATATATGTTATGCCATTCTTTTGTGACCACAGCCTCAACAACACTTTGGAGAATCTCCTGGGACATAAGTAGCCAATCTAGCCAGCACCATGTAGTATCTCAAGAGTACCTTATAGTTTGCTTTATTAATGGAAGTATTGAAGAGTAATTTTGATGCTGTCTGTGTTATCGAGTGCCACTTCTCAAATGCAAAGCTTTCCTGGATGCCTTGCTCCCATTTGACCATGTAATCCTGTTTGGCTGTGGTATGCGTTAGAATAGTATACAGTTCAGATATACAGTATGACCCCTAACCTTATTAAATTTATGACATAGATATTCCATGGGTAACATAGTTACAAGATCACATTAGCGAGATAGAGTATGTAAATATCTCTTTAATTGAGTGTATTGAAAGTGTTCTGAATCTGGTAATTTGTTTTTATATATTATGGTCTACTTGGTCAACATGCTCCTATGATTGCAAAGGTCTGCTCTGCGTAATTATTTGTCCAACATTTGAATGTGCGGGAGATGAGGCCCAGGGTGAAATCTCTGTTTCTCAGCAGGGGAGCCAATGGGCAATGCGGAAACTGAAATTTATGGGATTTACAAAGTCTATCCCATATGCTGAACGAAAGAGAGAGAGAGGGGCATAAAATTAGAGGCCAGTCTTGCACTGGTAGCCACATAGCATGGGAAATAGCATGGGTCTGGACAAAACAGAAGTGTTCCACTTGCATCCACAGTGAGTGGGGCTGATGTGAATGAAATCTGATTAACTGAGCTAGCTGGGCGGCATAGAAATATTTGAGCAAATTAGGGACTCCCAGACCTCCCTTTTGTTTTGGAGTATATAATGTACGCTTATTCGCCCTAGGCCTCTTGTCCCCCCAAATAAACAGAAAAAATCTTTCTTAGGAATGCAATCAAATCAGACCGAACCAAGGCGGCTGGTATAATGCAAAAGAAGTTCAGATCCTTGGCAGAATATTCATTTTTATAGAGTGCAGTCTGCCAAATTACGATGGGGGATGGAGTTGCCAGATAGCCATATCTGTCATTAAACATTTACAGTTGCATCTCAGAAAATTAAATATCACCAAAAAGTTAATATATTTCAGTAGTTCAATTCAAAACTCATATATTTTAACCACTTAAGGACCAGAAGGTTTTACCCCCTTAATGACCAGGCCATTTTTTGCAATATGGCACTGCAATATTTTAACTGACAATTGCGCAGTAGCGCGATGCTGTACCTAAATAAAATTGATGTTTTTTTTTCCAAAAAGTGTTTTTTTTTCACCACAAATAGAGCTTTCTTTTGGTGGTATTTGATCACCTCTGCGATTTTTATTTTTTGTGCTATAAACAAAAAAAAAGCGACAATTCTGAAAAAAAAAAAAATATATTTTTTACTTTCTGCTATAAAACATTCCCAATAAAAAAAATACAAAATTCAAATGTTTTCATCATTTTAGGCCAGTATGTATTCTGCTACATATTTTTGGTAAAAAAAAATCCCAATAAGTGTATATTTATAGGTTTACAAACTAGGGGAAAGATTTATGTCTTTTTTATTTATTTATTTTACTAGTAATGGCAGCTATTGGCAATTTTTAGTGGGACTGCAACATTGCGGCAGACAGATCAGACATCTAACTGACATTTTTGATACTTTTGGGGGGACCAGTGACATTACTACACTAATCAGTACTAAAAATATGCACTGTTACTGTACTAATGACATTGGCAGGGAAGGGGTTAACACCAGGGTCGATCAAAGGGTTAGATGTGTGCCTAGGGGGTGCTTTCTAACTGTGTGTGGGATGGGCTCACTGGATGAACACAGAGACCTGCGTTCCTAAATAGGAGGAAAACATGATTTCTGTGTTCATCACTCACAGAACAGAGGTCTGCCGTGTTCGCAACTGCCATTCTGTCTCCAGGGGAAATGATTGCAAATGCCCGGCAGCCATAGCGGCTGCCAGACCTGCTGATTGGCCCCCCTCTAGCCAATTGGTACATGTACATCGCTTCGCGTAACAGAGCTGACCTGCTGCAGTAAACAGCGGCTAGTCTGCAAATGGTTAAATAGGTGTGTTACACACAGAGTGATACATTTCAAGCATTTCTTTCTTTTAATTTTGATGATTATGGCCTACATCCAGTGAAAAACCCAATATTCAGTGTCTCAGAAAATTAGATTATTGAATAGGAAAAAACAGAAATGTTGACTTACTGAAAAGTATGTCCATGTACCGTATAGTATGCACTCAATACATGGTCAGGGCTCCTTTTGCATTAATTACTGCATTAGTGTGGCATGTTATGGAAGCCCAGGTTGTTTTGATAGCAGCCATCAGCTCATCTGCATTGTTGGTTCTGGTGTCTCTCATCTTCCTCTTGACAATACCCCACAGATTCTCTATGGGGTTTAGGTCAGCCGAGTTTGCTGGCCAATCAATCACAGGGATAACATGTTCATTAAACCAGGTATTGGTGCTTTTGGCAGTGTGGGCAGGTTCCAAGTCCTGCTGGAAAATGAAATCAGCATCTCCATAAAGCTGGTCAGCAGAGGGAAGCATGAAGTGCTCTAGAATTTCCTGGTAGAGGACTGAACTGACTTTGGACTTGATAAAACACAGTTGACCAACACCAGCAGAGGACATGGCTCCCCAAATCATCACCGACTGTGGAAACTTCATTCTGTGCCTCTCCACACTTCCTCTAGACTCTGGGACCTTCATTTCCAAATGAAATGCCACATTTTCCACAGTCCCTGATGATTGAGTTTCACTTTTGAATTTAATTACTGAAATAAATTAACTTTTTGATGATATTCTAATTTTATGAGATGCACCTGTATATAGTTCAGGATAATTCCCAGGGTATAGAGTCTGTAAAGAGGGTGTCAGGCATATGCCCAAGTAGGGGAGAGCCTCAGGTTCCCAATCAAACTTATGTGAAAGTTGAAGGGCTTCTAACGTGCTTTCCTGTAACAATGAATGTAATGCCTGGCCATTACTGTTTTATAAGATGTTTTAATTCCACATTATCTATCTAACACTGAATCATCAATTTTTCCAACCCCACAGATGATTCATAGGGTCAATAGTCCTGTAAGCTGTTCTGTGCCCGAATATACAGGAGCAGATAGTTATCCAAAATGGCCATGCCTAGAGTGAAATCGGCAACACAGTGTATTACCCTGGATGCAAATTGTTTTATCAAAGCGATGCTATTTTAATTACTGAAATGCTGCATTTCCAAGCTCCCATTTCTGCTGCAGACTATTAAATAATATGGACCCACCCACTGTCAAACACCGTACATAGCAATATGTAGCACAGATTTTGTAAAATGCCCCTAAAATGATTCTCCTAGACAATTTAAAACCTATTTCACATCCATTTTCTGATGGTTTTAAAGCAAAGCAATTTTTATTCTTTATCAGCTGGTCTTACAGGATAGACTTGTACATGTTTTCAGGCCTTTTGAACTTTAGCGGAGTACTGAACTGCATTCAGTGATTTTTGATTGGATTTCATGAAACAACAAATGGGGAGTGGAGAAGAATATTAAGTGACTTCGCTGAACACTAGCTCCTTCAAACTCTTTTTTTTTGTTAGCATCTGAAACTTCTGCGCTTCATCTACTTTGCATGTGACTGTTCAGCTGTATAAAAGCTGCTTATGTTCTTAACATGGATGATATGTAGGTTTATTGTAGGAGTGAGAGAAGCTTATTTTATTCTTACACCTGTCCCTGTGAATATAAGATTTAGAGCAATATAACAAAGCAGAGATCAGGTGCTACCAGAACCATTGCTTCTATTTATCTTGCGTATTAAGGTATATTAAGGGTCTATTGACAGCAGTGTTGCAAGAACACCGAGATAAAATGCTAACATAATAGCAGATGTACAATGGTGAACATAACTATAGTATGGGCCTGGATCTCTTCTACGCTATTCATTCAAGCTGTCTTTCTATATTGAATAGAGCTATACAAGTGCTATACAATTGAACAACCTTTTACTTTTCCAGTACAAACCATTTTCTCCAAAGCTCTTTCTTTGGGTCTAGCTCTTTTTAACTGCTCTGCGGACCAATTTGTCTTTAAAACTTAGCCAAAGAATAGGCTTTGTAGTTAGCTCAGTAAATCGACTGTGAATATTTGAAATGTGTATATTTTTTTATATTGAAAAATATTTTTGCATCCAGCACAACAGAATTTTCTAGGGTTTATTAAAGCCCAAATAACTTTTTTGTTTGCCTTGCATAGAGTGGAAAAGTTTATTGCCTATTGGGTAGATATCCCTTCATTTCCTGTACTTGTGGAGTTATATGGACACGAATAAAAGAAAAGGCGCCACTCAGTGAGGCAAGTGTAACAGATTTAATGACTCACATTAAAAACTTACATGAAGGCAGAGATAGATCGTCATGGCCCGGCGTCCTTACTGATCCAAGGTGTCCCCGTCCTCAGTGCTGCCAGGCATTAGTCTGAAGAAGGAGCTCTTGTGCACATGCTCCGAAACTGGTCACCGCCCATCCCATGTCAACACGGCCGTACGGTCTCCCTGTGAGGTATGTGGTTCACCGCAGCCTTGCTCTGATCTAGTTTCCTGATTGGTCAGGCTGCTGGCAGCACTGAGGACGGGTACACCTTGGATCAGTAAGGACGCCGGGCCATGATGTAAGTTTTTAATGTAAGTCATGATGTAAGATCTCTGCCTTCATGTAAGTTTTTAATGTAAGTCATTAAATCTGTTACACTTGCCTCACTGAGTGGCGCCTTTTTTTTTATTCTGCTTGTATGTGGGACTTTGCTTCGGCCCTCCAAGAGCTGCCCTCGAGGATAGCACTGTAACTGTGCATTTGGGACATCTACTATCAGTTTGACTGTATTCCATCTATCAAGACTTCCTTGCACCGAAGATTCATCCCCCAGCAAGAGCGCCCATACATCTCTCTCTTTTTTTATATGGACATGAATGGAAGATGGGAAATCTCTACAATACTGCAACAGCACTAGGGCCTCTTTTACACGGGCGTTCCGTATGTCTGTATATCACCCGTTCTGTTAGCGGGCGATATACGGACATAATGCATGTCAATGGGATTGCGGAGGTCAGCGGATGACCATCCGCTGACATCCGATTTGCGTCCTTTTAGTTCTGTTCCATTTTTTTAGAACGGAACAGAACCCTATTTTTCTATTTTAGAAAACAGAAAGGACACAAAATCGGATGTCAGCGGTGTCATCCGCTGACATCCGCAATCACATAGACATACATTATGTCGGTATATCATCCGCAAACGGATGGGATGATAAGCGGACATACGGACCAGATGACACAAGTGTCCGTAAAAAAAAAAAAAAGTGCCGGAGCGAAATACGGTCCGCTCCGTGTGAAAGAGGCCTAAGAATGTTTTTTGTAGAGAGGGGAAGAGCTAGAACCTGGCAGGATTGTTAGGTGTTACTTCCTGCTCTGTGACACCTGTCCCCCATATTTCGCATTCTGGTGTCACAAGAATTAAAGGTGAGGGGATATTTCCCCAAAAGAATCAAAACCAGAAGCAAAAGCTTAGAAGACATTGTAATCCTTTTCACTCTATTCAAAACTAAAGTAAAAAAAATATATAATTGTCTGGTATTGTTTTTTATCAAATTGTGATAAAGAAGAAGAACAACCTAATTCTAACCCTTCTATACAATTGTGGTTTAAAGGACTGCTGTCATCAAAATTATTTTTTTCTGTTAATTTTATGTTATTGTTGCATATAATGAGAGTGTTCAGTGTTCAGTATATTATTCTTTATTGTCCTTTTTGTACAATTGTGTATTTTACAATATATTCACATGCAGACCAAGCTGTTTAACTAAAGTGACAAGGGTTGGGACAAACTATAATACTTTCAGGAGTGCTTGAGCAGATGTAGATTTTTTTTTTTGTAATAAAACCATGTGAATAAAAGATAATTATTACAAGCATCCCAGCAATGTTAAAGCTTGTTTCACCCATGTCACTTTTAATAATGGCATGTGAAATAAAATGAAATTAATATACTGAATATTAAACACATAATTATTAGAATACACAATTTTTTTATGATAGTAGTCCCTAAGTGGTTAATACATACTAAAGATATTCTCTGCTGGGTAGACTTAGAGGTTTGGGCAGGAATTCAGTAATGGAATCTCTATCACACTGTAGTTCTATGTAAAGCAAACGGGTGCGAATTGAGAGTCATTTGTTTCTAATGACATATAATTCATTCCCCATAATATAACTAATCAAATTCACCTGAATTCCAGTGATAAAATACTGCCCTGGGGCTCCTAGCAACTAAGCATGCCTTTGACCGAGGCGTTTCTTAATGACAGAGAGAACAATATGCAGTGCTTACTCACATGAGATACTAATAGACATCCCCTAAGCCCAGCCTATCAGCTGCCCTGAGGTTGGTGTGAAGTTTTCATGAAAAATTAATGTCCCGCTTCACTAGTATAAATGCAGCCTGGTGGATTACATTTTCTTCATTAACAATTTTGCTACCTTGTTGATATATATATTATACCAGAGAACCACTAAGCAGAAATACATGGTGTGGATTAAAAAGATAATTTCACCTATCAGTGTTGTAGAGCAGCCAAAACAATTTAGCACTATCCCTTGGGGTTTATGTCCTGACTTTAAGAATCAAGGTGCCAGTCTTCCCGAGGTGCTATTGTAGACCCCAATATCTCCTTGACCTATTTTACACAGCAGGTGTGCAAATCCAGGAATCCTTAAGAGATGTCAGGAGATTCAACTCTTCAGTATCTATCTAATAGGCAATGTTACTTTTGGGTGGGTTACTCCTTTGGGGTTATATTTTGGGGGAGCTTATCTCTTAAATATAGGGATGAGGTTAGATTTATGATGGAGTGTACTAGGGATGCACCGATACCACTTTTTCCAGCAACTTGTATGGGTACCGATACTTTTTTTAAGTACTAGCCGATACCAATTACTGATACCTATTTCACAGGTCCCCACTGTGCCCCCCTGCACTCCTGTGATCCACTGTACCACCCAGAATGCTTGTCTTTCCCCTTCCTGCACACCTGTTCCCCACTGTCCCCCCCACGCACCTGTTCCTCACTGTACCCCCCTAACCCCTCTTCCCCACTATAAAGCCCCCCTCCCCACACACAAACCTTTTCCCCACTGTACCTCCTACATACCTGTTCTTCACTGTGCCTCCCCCCTGCAAACCAGTTCCCCACTGTACTACCTACTGCTCTTCTGCTGAAGATCTATGTGCAACATGCTGCCATGCTGACTGTTCTTTTCCCATTACCTGGGAGGAGGTGGCCTCAGCTGCAGAAAAGCAATGCTGCTGCCTGTTCTCCCGCAATAGATTCGACAGTCTGGGAGGAGGTGGAGGAAGATGATATCAGAGCAAGGAGTCCAAAACAAGCAAGCCGCTCAGGTGAGGCTGTTGATCAGGTGCGAGTCAGATCCGTAATCCAGATAGCACTTAAGTGATATCAGAGCAAGCAGGACTTGTATGCAGGGCATCGGTTGCACTCGCCTTGCAGTTCCCTTCCTCATGCCGCACATTCAGCTGCTTGCTTCTCTTAATCCCGGCTCTCTCCTCTCGTGCTCGTGCTGCACTGCAGGCTGGGATGGAGTGGAGACCCAGCAAGAGAGCGCTCTGATCCTACAGGGAGCCCTAGCAGCAGCTGCCCCTGGTTTTAATCACATTTATCTGTCAGCGGGAAAGCCCGCTGACAGATAAATGAGCCATCAGTTGTTAAGGACACGGCAGCCCCGCTCCTTAACAACCAATGATTGCTGCATTCTTTTGTGTACATTTCAGTTGTCAGTGGGAAAATCCCACTGACAGCTGAAAGAACCAAGCCAGTAGGTATCAGTTTTAAATATAGTGCATTTGTACGAGTATCAATATTTGTGCAAATGCTTGGTATCAGCACCGATACCGGTATCAGTGCAAGCCTAGGGGGTACTACATAGAGGGCCTTGAAAAGGAATTCATACCTCTTGAAATTTTCCACATTTTGTCATGTTACAACCAAAAATGTAAATGTATTTTATTGGGTTTTTATGTGATAGACCAACACAAGGTGGCACATAATTGTGGAAGTGGAAGGAAAATGATAAATGGTTCAATTTTTTTTTACAAATAAATATCTAAAAAGTGTGGCGTGCTTTTTGTACTCAACCCCTTTACTCTAATGGCCCTAACTAAAATCCAGTGGAACCAATTGCCTTTAGAAGTCACCTAATTAGTAAGGACTCCATGTGTGAATTTAATCTCAGTATAAATACAGCTGTTCTGTAAAGCCCTCAGAGGATTGTTAGAGAACCCTAGTGAAAAAACAGCATCTTGAAGGCCAAAGAACACACCAGACAGGTCAGGTATAAAGTTGTGGAGAAGTTTAAAGCAGTGTTAGGTTTCATTTGAAAATGGAAAGAGTATGGCACAACTGCAAACCTACCAAGACATGGCTGTCCACCTAAACTGACAGGCCCGGCAATAAGAGCATTAATCAAAGAAGCAGCCTAGAGGCCCATGGTAACTCTGGAGGGGCTGCAGAGATCCACAGCTGAGGTGGGAGAATTTGTCCACAGGACAACTGTAATACATGTACAGTACTCCCCAGACCCCAGATCTAGCCTTTATGGAAGAGTGGCTAGAAGAAAGCCATTATTGAAAGAAAGCCATAAGAAGTCCTCTTTGCAGTTTGTGAGAAGCCATGTGTGAGGGACACAGCAAACATGTGGAAGAAGATGCTCTGGTCAGATGAGACCAAAATTGAAAATTTTGGCCTAAAAGCAAAACGCTATGTATATCGGAAAACTAACAATGCACATCGCTCTAAACACACCATCCCCACTGTGAAACATGGTGGTGGCAACATCATGTTGTGGGAATGCTTTTTTTTCAGCAGGGAAAGGGAAACTGGTCAGAGTTGATGGGAAGGTGGATGAAGCCAAATACAGGGCAATCTTAGAAGAAAGATTTGAGACTGGGATGGATGTTCACCCTCCAGCAGGACATACAGCCAGAACAGAACTACAATGGAATGGTTTAAATCACAGCTTATTCATGTGTTAGAAAGGCCCAGTCATAATCCAGACATAAATCCATTTGATAATCTTTAGCAAGACTTAAAAATTGCTGTTCACAGATGCTCTCCATCCAATCTAACAGAACTTGAGCTATTTTGCAAAGAAGAATGGGCAAAAATGTTACTCTCTAGATGTGGAAAGCTGGTAGAGAGACATACCCAAAAAGACTTGCAGCTGTAATTGCAGTGAAAGGTGGTTCTATAAAGTATTGACTCAGGGGGGCTGAATACAATTACACGCCATACTTTTCACATATTTATTTGTAAATAAATTTGAAAACCAATTATCATTTTCCTTCCACTTCACAATTATGTGTCTCTTTGTTTTGGTCTATAACATAAAATCCTCAAAAATTACATTTACGTATTTGGTCGTAACATGACAAAATGTGGAACATTTCTAGGGGTATGAATACTTTTTAAAGGCACTGTATTAGAGTTAGGGTTAGAAAAAGGCGTTTTGTTATCCTTTCTCACCACCAAAAACCTAGCACAGGGTTAGCAACACCAAAATCTAACAATATGACTTAAAAATATTGCTGATGTCGTCTTTTTTTTTTTTTTTTTGCACAACTTCCCCCCTTTTGCAAATAAAGGAAAATGCCTTTTTACTGGCATGTCAAGGGTAATCCATTTGCTGCATTGGGCTCACAGCGTGTTTTAAGACATTTGAATGCAGCTTGCTGGTCTTTGCAGCTGCTTGCTCAACCACAACCTTTACCTTTGAGATTCCACTGTCATTTTGGGTCAAAGTTGGGAGAAAGAAATCTAACTAATGTATTTTGGGGGTTGCCCCATGTACCTCCCTCCAGTAGTGTGTGCATGGAGCTGCTTTAAAAGGAGCCATCAAGACATGCCTACACCCCACTTGATCTGGGCAGCCTTGTTTACTTGGTTCCCTGTGAGTTCTTTGTGAGCGGTAGATGCAAACTGCTAGAGTAACATGGAGGAAACAACCAGGTGAACTCATGACAAGATAATAGCACAACATCGCCAAGTATATATTGTATAGATCAGCAATTGCAGTGCCATCTGTCATGTACATATTTGCTGCAAAGGAACACTGCAATAGGGGAATATGGAGGTTACCAATACAAGTCAGGTCACTGACTCATAAGAAGTATGCAGATTGCCAATTCTTAACCACTTTACCACCTGAGGATTTTGCTGTCTTACGTCCAGGCCACTTTTTGCGATTCGGCGCTGTGCGACTTTAACTGACAATTGCGCGGTCGTTCGATGCCGTACCCAAATGAAATTTGCGTCCTTTTTTTCCCACAAACAGAGCTTTCTTTTGATGGTATTTGATCACCTGTGCGATTTTTACTTTTTGCGCTATAAACAAAAAAAGAGCGTTTATTTTGAAAAAAATAACAATATTTTTAACATTTTTTTATATGAAATTCCCCCCCAAAAAAATGTAAAAATATTTTTTTTTTTACATTTTTGGCCAATTTGTTTTCTGCTACCTATGTTTGGTAAAAAAATCACAATAAGCGTATTTTGATTGGTTTGCGCAAAAGTTATTGCGTTTACTAACTAAGGGAAAGATTTCTGTCATTTTTGGTGTTTTTTTTTTAACGAGTAATGGCCGCGATCTGCGATTTTTTTTGTGGGACTGCGACATTGCAGCGGACAGATCGGACCCTTGACTGACATTTTTTACACTTTTGGGGGTACCAGTGACATTTCTACAGTAATCAGTGCTATAAATATGCATTGTTACTGTAAAAATGACACTGGCAGGGAAGGGGTTAACTTTATTGGAGAGGGAGGGTTTAATGTATGCCTGGTGCTTACTGACATGTGTGGGGGGAGAGAACTAAGTGACAGAAGGACAGATCGCATGTTCAGCTATGCAGAACATTGCAATCTGTCACTCCTTGTCACTTAGGAGATCCGCCCGCTCTGTTTACACAAGCGGGCGGATCTCCAGACTCGATTCCCCGACGATCGGGGAAGAGCAGCGGCGATCACCGCCGCTCCTCCCCTGGCCCGACTCCCGCTGTGACTGAAAACAGCGGGAGCGTGCCTCCGGCGGCGCGCGAGTGCAGCCTACAGGGGGAGGAGTCTAGCGACGTAGGTCTACGTCGCTGGACGGAATCGAGCCACTTTGCCGAAGTACAGTCAACGTGACTGGTCGGCAAGTGGTTAATGACGTTGTCACCTTCTTGTTTAGGGCAGAGTGACAGAATCATCTAAAAATCTGTCCCCCCCCCCCACCTGATAGTGTATTGTGACGGGGAATTGCCCACTCAGGCCCAAGCGCTGTTACATTAGGTTGGTAGCATGCTCCACCATACCTGGAAGCCCTTCTCTGTTAAAACAATGGATTTTGGGTTCAAATGGGCAGGGAGGGAGCATTGAAAAGCTGACTATAGCTTACTGTGGGGGCTATCAGGAAACATTGTCACTTTCTCCTGAATGGATAGATGACTATGTCTATTTCAATTTATACCTCTGCATAATTGCTTCAGTGTCTAAAAGTACTGAAGCCAGATATAGCCAGGCAGTTATAATTTTCCCAAAGAAGCTTAGCAATGTCAGGCTCCATATGTCCCTCAGTACCGGTCTCCTTTAAGCTGGTCACACGTGTTATAATCCCATTTCACAATCTTCCAACAATGTTGTAGTGTGGAGGTCCTATGTAATTGACTATAAATTGAATATCTTTGTGCATGAGGGCAAAATAGTTTCTGACAAATCATATAGAGATTGTGCAATTCGATTTTAGTGTGTAAAGCTGGCCATACATGGATAGAAAATAGTTCGAAAAAACGCTCGATAAGCCTGATCGTTCGACTTTAGAAACGTTAGTGGGCGCATTTCCATTCTCGAAATGCAATGTTTTATACCAACAGGTAGATCTGTCATGTCAGAATTTTGTTTTGTAATCAAGCGATTTTCTAAACATTAGTAGGAAAATCGATCGTAAATAGTTTGAAAAAACGTACAGCACATGTGCATTATACAAAATAAGTGCAGCGCTAATCACTTCTAAAGAAAAGTGTCCATATCCAAGGAAAAGACATAGGTGCAATCTTCTATTCATATTGTGGAGACCACCACCAACACCCAATCACACAGCCTCTTACCAGTTAGCATAGACCCTCACTACAAAGGTCTATGGAAGCGGTAGATCATATATAAGGCGCAAGTGGCAATGGAATCCTTACAGCGTTCCTCCTCAGTACTCCTCTCTATTGGTCTCCATAATCAGAATATATCATGCAGAGATAAACAGGACACTTCTCATAGTATAATCGTCATAATACCACAGATGGATCGACCTTTGCAGGTCTAACACAGCCTTTTTTGCAGCATTTTCAATGCAATCAAAGAGCGCCTTTTCTATGGGATGACACTTTTGACCCATCTGTTGTTTTATGATGATTACACTATGAGGCCGCTCCAGTAGACGTCTGATGACGAAATGCGTAGGTCGGAGCTACGTACGCCACACGTCACTTCCGGTCTGAGGGGTTTGGAGCCGCGGCACGCGGAAGCGTCCCGGCGTCCTATCTACGGCTGATGTGATCGGTCCGAATTGTAAGTTTTTCTGCACTTGCTACTGTATATCCTATGAACTACTACGCTATTGGGGTCCCGTATCTTTCTGCTTGAGCACCACAGATCAACATATCCAGAGGGAGGCAGCTCCCAGCGTGGTCCGCCGGGCTGAAGGAACCCCTGATTGAACTATTTTCCCTCTGTGGCTATATATCCACTTCCCTGGCCCAGAAGAGGAATATTGGTTGAGAGTGTTACCGATTGGTTTCATCTTTTAGGCACCTCACTCACAATACACTCTGGGTTTAAAATCACCCATTCACTATAATTTATTACACTTGGAAGGTGTGTTTTTAATAAAAAATTTGTTTGCTTACTGCTATTGAGATTTTTTAACCACTGTTGGTTCACTATTATTGCAATTTTGCACATTTTTTTCACTGGCACTGCCTTTAGGCAATTATATATTATGATGTTTTATATATTTTTTATATAATGTTTTTAATTATATGAGCAGTCACGTATATTATTTATTTGGCACTGTGCACTTTGTTTTCTGGGGGGTACTTGCTAATTCACCTCCTGCACCAATTCTTTTTTGCACTTTATTTATAATATTTATTTGGGTGCACACACACTTGTGTAGGGGTTACCATTCCCCCTTTTTTTATAAAAACTGCTCAAACAGGTAGCGCCTCATACAAACTCCTCTCTCTTCGTACATATCGTGCCCCTGGTCCTCCAGGGGTTGGTTTGTGGCTGCTTACACCTGTATTTAAGGATTTTTTTACACTTTAGATATTCCATAGCGCTGGTCACCTTTGTCTTTTACACTATGAGAAGTGTCCTGTTTACCTCCGCATGATATATTCTGATAATGGAGACCAATGGAGAGGAGTACTTAGGAGGAACGCTGTGAAGATTCCATTGCCACTTGCGCCTTATTTATAATCTACCACTTCCATAGACCTTTGTAGTGAGGGTCTATGCTAACTGGTAAGAGGCTGTGTGATTGGGTGTCAGTGGTGGTCTCCACAATATGAATAGAAGATTGCACCTATGTATTTTCCTTGGATATAGACACTTTTCTTTAGAACTGATTAGCGCTGCACTTATTTTATATTCTTTACGATCGATTTTTTGCAAAATTCAAGATTTTGTGTCAGCTGCTTTTTATATTATATCTTCCAAGCATTTATGCCTGGCGCAGCATATTATTACTCACACAGCACATGTGCTTTGATCGACAGAAAATGTACCAATAATGATCGATAATACGAATGGAAAACATTTCGATACAAAGATAAGGTTAACACACAGTCATTCGACAGATCTTTATCAAAAACAAAAGATTTTCTATCCATGTATGGCTAGCTTTAGACTAGTTTTTTAAAAAGGCATATGATAGAATTGCGAGAACAAACCAGACAACACAGTTTCGTTTTTTCAGGCATGGTGAAAATGGACTCTGCACATGGAAGAAGGTTAGAAGGTTTCTTACCATATCCCATCATAGTCAGAATTTAAAAGCAAGATGTGTCATCTAAGCAGCTTGTTGTAGTGAAAAGATAAAACATATTCACGTTAGGGTTAACAAAAAAAAAATCTTCAGAATAGATAATTGAAGCTATCATTTTGTATTACTAAATGGGCAGACTGCCTTTGATGAAAGCCACTCTTCCATTCCAAGTACATCTTGTTCTATAGAAAAGAAAGTCCTTTTCTTTGAACAGTTGCTGTACATATTTCAAAAAAAAAAAAAAAAAGTTTAAAAAATATTCACAAAATTGAGTATTTTTCTTTGCCAGTTCATGTCTCTTACGTTTGTTACAACATTTTGCTTTTTGCCAATTATTTAGGTTAACATGCATTCAACTTTAAATTAAATTAAAAAGCATCAACATATTTTCGTAATGTCTTTTGATAATTTTGCCCATGAGCTATGAGATAGGTATACACACCGCACCTTTGATTTTCAGTGTGCGCATTAATTATCTTCAAGCGGGAATGCCTAATAATTGACTTGAAATTGAAATAGCATAAAAGTATGGGGACAAAGAACAAGAAAGGATCTTAAACCAAGGCCTTGAGCTGAACAATAAAAGGCTTATATTAAACATAGACAAAAGAAAGATTATATTATACAGGCAAACAATATAACCAATAATTGCCCCTAATAAAGCCATGTAATGGTAACAATGCTGTGGAGCGAAGCTCAGAATTCTGAAGGGTTAGTGACAAGTGTGTATGAATGAAATAAAATAATATTGATGTTTTTCGGCATAAAAGCATAGTGCTCTAAAGAGAAATATTAGGCATGCATAAAGAATTAGTAAAGTTAAATAAAAAATGTTCTCTATTGACGGTGTATTTAAAAAAAATGAGGTATTAATGAAAACCAGTAACTTCTTCCCAACCATAGGAGTACGCAGAGCCTAGTGCTTGTTTATGATCACTGTTCGGGAGGGGTCGTAAAATTTGGACACAAATAAAAAAGAGAGAACAGAGCAGCGCCACCTGAGTGTAGTAATAAAATAATCCTTTATTGGTATAAAAGGTAATGCACTCACATGAGTGATAGGAAAGCAGGCTTTACAGCAAGTCATCCGATCCGCTGAGAGGTTTAGACAGCCCTGGGTCCTGGCTGTGTCATTGGCTTCTGGCACTCCCTGGTGTCCTGTCGGCGTCACAGCTCCTCCCTCATCACATCCCGCGGAAGCGGAGTGGTGCTAGAGATCGGGGCACGCGTGCCCAAGGCTGTCTACACCTCTCCTGCCTCCCCTGCAGCGGATCGGATGACTTGCTGTAAAGCCTGCTTTCCTATCACTCATGTGAGTGCATTACCTTTTATGCCAATAAAGGACTGTTTTAATACTACACTCAGGTGGCGCTGCTCTGCTCTCTCTTTTTTATTTGTCTACCATGCACAGAGTCCCCTCCTAACTCTGATAGAGGCGGCGGCCACCCAGCCATCCATCTCTACATAGACTCTACTCCATGGACTTTGTATCTATATACACCTGAAACATGTATCATTATTGTGTTTTTTTATTATTTTTTGATTCTCTATATCTGTTTTTATATCTATTTTTTATATTTGTTTTTATAATTCTCCCCTCACACTGTGGGTTTAATAGTGCTGGTCCAGCATCTGTTACCATATATATTTCTGTATTCTACATGTAACATTTGGACACGTGTCTTTTGTATATGGTTTTTCAGGTTTCAGGGTAGAGAATCTAAATGGGTCCTTTCACACGGGCGATCTGATCCGATCAGCCTGTCAGTTTTTCAGGCGGACCTGATCTGATGCTCCATGCATTCCTATGGGGCAGCGGATGTCAGCGGAGACATGTCCGCTGACACCTGCTGCCATCCGCATCTGATCCTGTCCGTGAAATCCGGATGGATGGAAACCCTATTTTCTATCCGTCTGGTGGATCAAATCGGAAAGGAATCGGATGAGAACAGACAGGCGGTCCGTTCTCATTCGATCTCCCCATAGAGGACAGCGTGGATCTAACACCTCCGTCTGCGCACACAGAGCGTAGACGGAGCTGTCATCCGCCTGCTCAGCGGGGATCGGCGGATCGATACCCCGCTGAGCAGAACAGACCTCGTCGGACGGCGCACCGTGTGAAAGGACCCAAATGTATAAATGGTATTAACTTGACTGCCATTGTCAGCATGTGGCTAACCTTTGACAGTGATCATGTTTGCACAGTACATACCCCCTTCCTAGGCAGTGGGGAGCATGATGAGACAAAACATATTTCGTTCCAGTACACAGAATTCTAGGTGTTGTATTCTACAGCAACGAGGTAAAAGTGACTGGATTGATTCCAAGTAGAGTTTCACTAACTCTATTTTACAATAAAGTTGAAACACAGGGTTGAAATACATACTGAATGCTTTATCTCCCAAATAATTTGTCATGATAGCGAGTCATTCTCATGATACATGTACTTCTACCAGTATAGAAAGTCACAATGCTACTTCCTGATTTAGCACTACTGCTTCTTAGCTGGTCATACAAAATTCCAATTGCCATATTATTGGTGTGTGACCAACATTAAAAGAGAAGTATGGAAATAGTTTTCTTTCTGGAATCATACCTACCTAGGTGGATGCAGTTCGCTCCAATGCTGCATGTGTCCCCCCGCCGGCTCTAGGCTGAGAACCGAGCGATTAAACACAGCTGATCGCTCGCTTCTCAGAGCTCCTTGAGCAGAGAGCTGGGGACTGTTTTCCTGGAGATTCCAGGAAATACAGCAATAGTCGTCCTCCGGGAGTGCACTAAAACTGTCAGATGTACATAATAGAGATAAGCCCAGGAGATGTCATGCATCTCCTTGGACTTAACGTGTTACTAAGCTCATAACAGTAAAATCAGTCTGTATATGCAGTAAAGCATACTTATTATACTCACTGTGGAACCTAAGGGGTTAATCTTCCACAAAAGGCTATTGATCCTGGCTCCTCTGATTCTCCCCTTCTTCCACTGTTTCCTGATAATTTCCTAAAAACACAGAATCTATGGAGTCAGGCTGCACATGCTCAGTTTGGTGTGTATTTTCCTGGGAGAGTGCATGTGATCAGCACAGGGCCTATCAGCGCTGTCCAGACAGAGGGTCAGGGGTTTTGCAGTCTTATAGGACAGTCAGAAAACCTGCAAGCTCCTACAAGCTTTAACCAGTGCTTGGCTGGACACTGCTAGAAGTCACAAGGCTGCTCTAACTGCTGATGAGAAAAGGTATTTAGCAGCTTTAATTTACTAAAATAATTGTATTTCCATGTTCTGTGTACTGTGGGAGACCAGATATAGGGAATGCAGGCTCCTGGGTTTAGTAACACTTTAACTCATAGTGTTTTTTCACTTTTTACAAAGGAGCTGAATTCCTGGAATTCAGCTGTAAGTGAACATTTAACTTTGCCCTCCATGGGTAAAAAAAAGGGTCACTTTAAAGAAAAAATTTAATATCTTTTTTTTTTTCTAATTTTGCTGTATGGTGTGATCTGTCAGAAATATACACTGATCAGCCATAACATTATGACCACCCACCTAATATTGATTATGGCCCCCTTTTGCTGAAACAGCCCTGACCCATTGAGGTATGGACACCAAAGTAACATCCACATGAATGGCAGGACCCAAGGTTTCTCAGCAGAGCATTGCCAAAAGCATCACACTGCCTCTGCCGACCTGCCTTCTTATACCGCATCCTGGGACATCTCTTCCCCAAGTAAGTAACGCACAGGCATCCAGCCATCCACATAATTCAAAAGAAAATGTGATTCATCAGACCAGGCCTCCTTCTTCCATTGCTCCATTCTGATGTTCATGTGACCATTGTAGAAGCTTTTGGCTGTGGACATGGGTCACCATGGGCTTCACAACCCCATACACAACAAACTGCGATGCCCGTTTTTTTCTGCTTTTACCACATCAACTTCATGGACAACATGTTCACTTGCTGCCTAATATATCTCACCAATTTTCAGATGCCATTGTAACAAGATATTCCCTTTACCTGTCAGTGGTCAAATTGTTAGGCCCCATGCACACGGGGCGTTAGAAAAAACGTACGTCAAAGTTAGTTCTGACGCCGGAAAAAGCAGCTGTAAAAACGTGCTTTCAGTAGCTTTTTCCATTGGCGTTATAGCACGTTTTGACACGTTGCTTTTAGCAGCGTTTTTTTTTCTTCCATTCAAAATCAATGGTTCCCTATGGGAGCCTATTGATTTGAATGGAGGTCGCACCGCAACACCGCAAGTCGGATCCGACTTGCGCTGTGAGAATCTTGAGGGGGAACTCCACGCCAAAATGGGAAAAAAACGGCGTGGGGGTCCCCCCCAGGGTTCCAAACCAGGCCCTTCGGGTCTGTTATGGAATTTGAGGGTAGCCCCATGCCGAAAAAACGGCATGGGGTCCCCCCCAAAATCCATACCAAACCCTTATCCGAGCATGCAGCCCGGCAGGCCAGGAAAGGGGAGGGGACGAGCGAGCGGCCCCACCCCCCCTGGACCACACCAGGCCACATGCCCTCAACATGGGGGGGTGTTGGTGCTTTGGGGCAGGGGGAGCTCTGCACCCCCCACCTCAAAGCACCTTGCCCCCATGTTGATGAGGACAAGGGCCTCATCCCCACAACCCTGGCCGGTGGTTGTGGGGGTCTGCGGGCAGGGGGCTCATCGGAATCTGGAAGCCCCCTTTAACAAGGGGGAACCCCAGATCCCGGACCCCCTCCCTATGTGAATGGGTATGGGGTACACTGTACCCCTACCCATTCACCCCATAAAAGGCAGTGTATGGAAATAACGACAAGAGACGTTTTGGAAAGTTTATTAAAAATCTTCATCCGACTCTTCTTGTCTTCTCCTCTCCGGGGTCTTCTGCTCTTTTGCTGTCCGCCCTTCTAGTCTTCTCCTCTCCGGGGTCTTCTCCGGGGTCTTCTGCTCTTTTGCTGTCCCCCTCTTCTTGTGTTCTTGTCTCCGGGGTCTTCTGCTGTCCCCTCTTCTGCTGTCCTCTCTTCTTTTCTTCTCCTCTCCGGTCTTCTGCTCTTTTGCTGTCGGCTGTCTTCTTCCTCCGGTCCTCCTCCGACGACGTCTCCGCTGATTATGCCTATCTCCGGTCTCTTCAGCTTATTATATAGCCATTAGGGGCGTGGCCCCGATGACGTCATCTGGAGACCCCGCCCCCTCATGTCACATATGACGTCCATTCAAATCAATAGGATCCCATAGGGAACCATTGATTTTGAATAGAAGAAAAAAAAACGTATAACGTGGCTTAACGCACGTTAAGCAACGTTATAGCAAAGTTATTCAGCTTTTAGCAGCGTCAGGCGTTTTTAACGCTGTAACGCTGGTCCTCAGAACGCGCAGGTGGTGGGTTCTTGTTGCAGCCTAAAAACGTCTAAGCCACTTACAGCTCAAAAACGTCTGAGTGTGCATGAGGCCATAGAATAACATGGAGGGGCGTTTTTAGGCTGCAAAAAGAAAACGCCTGACGCTGCTTACAGCGGCGTTAAAAACGTCCCGTGTGCATGGGGCCTTATAGTTGATTAGTGTATTATTGCAAACTTGTAAAACTACTGAACAGTCCACTTTAGGACAAAAGTTTCATGTGGGTTGAAAAATTTTCCCGCATGCACGTAAAATAATATCTTGTAAGCCTATTGCCAGCCAGCTGTAGCTTAAAATGGTCAGTAGCAAAGCAACAAAGAGCAATTGGCTTAGCAGCGAGGAGCCAGAAGAGAATTTTTCCTTTCCCCTGCTGTAACTTTTGCCAGTTGCCTGGATCTTTAATTTTTACAACAGTAAAGCAAATATTACATGAACCCCCCAACAATATCTTTATTAGCATAATGCACAAAACTTGGCTCTATAAAACTCTGAACTGCAAGTTTTAGAAGTGAACAACAAGCCTGTCCTGAGAATCCTGAGCCGCCTGGGAACTCTGTACAGTACATGAGTTTCACAGCCTGTGCCTTGTATCAGCTGTAAAGGAAATTTTATATTTTTCATGAAGACCTCTTCTTCTGAACTTACAACTTACTTTAGCAGTTCAACCACAAACCTCCAACTCCCTGGCAATGCAAAAATCATACTATGAAATATTTCCTATTCAGAAGGTCCTTGTAACACAATTTCTTTTGTGAAAGTGTTTCACATATTACTGTAATTGCCCACTGTATATTGGTCATATACCATAGTGCCAGTTATTTATTTTTACTGCCTAAATATTTGCTGGTACATTTAAGGCAGATTTCCCTCTGGATCTCAACATTTCAACTATTAAGTTGTAGAGAAGCTGTTCAGGCAGAACACATCTGACCATGTTTTATTTAAGGATCCTTATTGAAACAGTTATAAACACTGGTTTATAGTACTCTAGCATATTTCATCACCACTAAAATATTCTATACAGTTAAAACAAACTACAGGGGGTATTAAGTGACATTTGAAGTAGCTGTTTTATTTGATGATTATATTTTTAAATACAGATTTGTGTATTCTTACTCTACTAGAATTATTTTTGTTACACAAAGCAATAAGAATCCTTGCTGAATATCTAATACAGAAAAATAAATTACATTATAAGTCACTTAGAGTGTGTATTGTTGATTGTGAAAGTCCATTGACAGATCTCAGAATGTGGATTGGAGAGGAGTACTAAGCACAGTTACTGCACCACCCGGCTCCCTTCACACACTGACCTTCTCGACAGGCTGGGGCTCTGAGCTCCATCTCTGGCTCTCATATGATGCCAGCACACACTTGTGCCACAAAATACGGCCTAAACCACCATTTTTCAAGTAGTAGGGGGTCACCCTGCTACATTCGCCATGTCCATGACAGTCTGGGCCCACAGGAAGTGGGTTTGATGGCCCTGTATGTCATTTAACCCAGATCATGCTGGATCTTGGAGCAGTAAAGGGGTAGGGCTAAAGATAAGGTGGGTCCTGCACCAAGGTTTTTTTTTTCCTTTTTTTTTTTAGTGGATGCAAGGCAGCAAAATTAACAAAAACTATAGTTCTAATTTAACCACTTGCCAACAAGCCACCGTACATATACTGTGGCAGCTCAGCAGGTTCCCGTGAAATGATGTACCCATACGTGGCTTCACAGGAGCACTCATGGGGGCACGTGCGTGCCGCTGGAGGTGCGCGCGCGTGCCCATTCGCCAGAGGGGAAGCTGATCTGTGGGTCCGGTGGCCGTGATCGCTCCCCATGGAAACAGAACGGCGGTCTGCCATTGTAAACACGGCAGACTGCTGTTCTGTCAGCAATAAACACATAGCTCCTGTGTTCCTCCTATTTAGGAACACAGGTCCCTGTGTTCATTCCATAAGTCCATCCCTCACACAGTTAGAAAGCACCCCCTAGGGACACCTGTAACCCTTTGATCACCTCTGGTGTTAACCCCTTCCCTGCTGTGTCATTAGTACACTAATAGTGCATATTTTTAGCACTGATTACTGTAGTAATGTCACTGGTCCCCCCAAAAGTGTCAAAAATGTCAGTTAGGGATCCGATCTGTCCGCCGCAATGTCGCAGTCACGCTAAAAATCGCTGATTGCGGCCATTACTAGTAAAAAATAAAAATAAATTAAAATGAAATAAATCTTCCCCTAGTTTGTAGACGCAATAACTTTTGCGCAAACCAATCAATATACTCATATTAGGAAGTTTTTCTAACAAAAATATGTAGGAGATTACAGATTGGCCTAAAATGGTGAAAAAAATAGATTTTTACTTTTTTTTTTATTGGGAATGTTATATAGCAGAAAGTGAAAAATATTGTTGTTGTTTTTTTTCTTTTAGAATTGTCACTGTTCTTTTGTTTATAGCGCAAAAAATAAAAATCTCACAGGTGATCAAATACCACCAAAAGAAAGCTCTATTTGTGGGGGAAAAAACAACATTTATTTTGTACAGTATCACACAACCAAGCATCTAGCAGTTAAATTAATGCAGTGCCAAATCACAAAAAATGGGCTCATGATTAAGGGGGAAAACCTTTTGGTCCAGAAGTGGTTAAAAGCTATCTTTGAGCATTAAAAGTAGATATTTTTAACATTGACTATAGAATTTGATCAATTTTAAATTTTTGATGGCTGTTACATATTTTTATGTAATGAAAATCCTTTTTCACGTGTATTTATGCTCTCTTGGTGACACAGTAAGTTACTGCCACTTGTACCAGTCTTCTGAAGAGGAGAAGGCAAAACATTTACTACAGAGATTCTCCTCCGGGGATGGGTGAAACTCTAGGGTTACTCCAGAGGTCATTAGGGATTTCTTGAGCAGTAAGCAGCAATTAGTGGCCATCATCATTCTATTGACGATGTTTCTCTGCTGACCATTGTGAAAGGAGATACAACAATTTTCACTATTTCTTTCCTGTCCATTAACGTCATTCATTTTATTTTGTGTGATAATAAAACAAGTATGGACTTCACATCAGAGAAGTGAATTTCATTACTTTTTTTTTTTTTTGATGATTATTATACCTTACTGATCTTGTTGAGGTACTGTGATTAATACTAGGGATGCACCGAATATTCCGCGGCCGAACATTATTCGGCCGAAAATAGAAAAAATGGCACTTTCGGTATTCGGCCGAATAAGTCAAAAGGCCGAATAATTTTGTGCCGAACAATAGGGTTGAACGATAGTCGATATGATATCGACTATTGTTCTGTGGCCGTAGGCGATATTCATATCGCCGAGGTCACGATATTTACAGGGGGAAGGGACTCGGAGGAGGACTCACAGACTTCCGTGAAGCCGGGACACTTCAGCGGTGAGCATACATCCATTACTCACTCGTGCACTGCAGCCCGCCCCACACATTCAGTGAGTCTTACTCTCCTCCCTAGTTTTTTCAATGGCACATTCAGGAAGCCAATCACGCCGTGATTAGCTGCACAGCGAACCAATCACGCGTGCCTGCACACCTGATTGGTTCCGCTGTGCCGCTACTCACGGCGTGATTGGCTTCCTGAATGTGCCATTGAAAAAACTAGGGAGGAGAGTAAGACTCACTGAATGTGTGGGGCGGGCTGCAGTGCACGAGTGAGTAATGTATGTATGCGGCTGTGCTCCTTTCCAGGCTCCTACTAGTCAACCTCCAGCCTCCTACTACCACCACTATGAGAGACTGTCACTATAATCTGATCGAGTCCACACTGACACTGACTGACTGTCACTGAGTAATTGATGTTACCACATTAACCCTGACCTGCCCAGTGCCCTGTATCTGCAATTAAAATTTACAAGGCTGCCTGCATGCTTCCTGATTTCCATTCCCAGCATCCTTCCCAATCCCTACAGTGTCACTAACATTAACCCTATGGTACAAGGCTGCAGTGTGCACTGAATCCCACTCCCTACAGTAACATTTAGGGAGAGAGAGAGACATGAGAGGACAAGAGAGAGAGAGAGAGAGAGAGAGTGAGAGGACAAGAGAGGGAGACACACGAGAGGACAAGAGAGAGGACAAAAAATTGGCAAAATAAATGGAAAAAATGCAAAACACCGCTTTCGGTATTCGGCCTTCGGCCTTCGGCCAAACATTTTATTATTATTCGGCTTCGGCTTCGGCCAAGAATTTCATTTCGGTGCATCCCTAATTAATACAATTAATTAAGTGTTCTCTCAAACCTGAAAAAAAGTTTTGAAAGGCTGATCTAGAAAGAAAAAAGTGACAGGACAGACTATAGCTAAAACCATTGTTAAACCTCAGATACCTATGCCTTTCCAGCTCTGTCACTGCAGCTTTATTTCTTTTTTTCTATGATTAAAACCCTGCTTGTTTCACCTAACTAGCTTGCATCCTAATGCTGGACTTGCACATTAATTAATTCTGCATGGATGTCTTTAAAGTTTTGTTGGAGATCAAAGGTCATTCTTTTGATGGTGTTACAAATGTGCTAATTTTTATCTTCAATTGAAATTATGATAGTTTTCCAATAAATTTACTTTGATCATTTTTTTTGCCATGATTTAAAAGATCAAATAAAAAAAATAGTTTGATTGTACCATATATGCTTCAACTCCATACAAAATCACAAAGCTTCCAGTGTGCTTGATTGCTTTATTTTGAATTCAGCCCTCAAAACATCGATTGAAAGTGATGGAAACATGCCCACAAATGTTTCAGTTTCTCATAGATCTGATCTGTATATCCTATTGGTTGGACTGAAACACGAGGGAACCATAAAATGCAAACATTAACTGCAGGAGCGTACACAGAATTCATCATTAGTATGCAAGATACGTTTATTGTCTAGCTTTCCTAACCTGCTCCTTTTTAGCATTACGTCTCCTTCTAAATGACAGGTGCATTTTAGGGGAAAACAATACACAAAGAAATAAAGTGAAATTGGCTTTTAAATTTATTTCATAAACAGAGCCTAAAGAACAAGTACATTTCAATATATTTGAACTCTGGGAAAGTCACTTCATGTGCTTTGAGTTTGAAGCCTATTTCTTTAAGTATACATCTAGCACCGTAGATGCACCCTCTATGTTTCTCCTAGTACCCATTGTGATGGAAAACTGTCACCACAACAGGCAATGAGCGAAAATCTTTCCATAGGGACAGACTGCATCAGTGACATAAAGTATATGTAGTTTTTTTTGTTTGTTAACCATTTGTCTACTGGGCACTTTCATGCCTTTCCTGCCCAGGCCAATTTTCAGCTTTCAGTGCTGTCACACTTTGAATGACAGTTACGCGGCCATACAAAACTGTACCCAGTCCCAAACTGCATTTTTAATAACTTTTTTGAGACTGATAGAGCCTTCTTTTGGTGTTTTTTATTCACCACTAAAATGTTCACCACTAAAAATGTTGAAAAAAAAAAGCTTTTCTTAGTTTCTCTAAAATTTTGTAAATAAGTAATTTTTCTCCCTCACTGATGTCCACTGATAGGCTGGACTGACGGGCACTGATGAGGCTGCACTGATATGGGCACTGATAGGTGCCAATGACAGGTGACACTGATAGGCACTAATAGGAGGCACTGATGGGCAATAAGAGGAAGCACTGGTAGGTACTGATGAGGCTGCACTGATATGGGCACTGATAGACACTAATAGGAGGCACTGATGGGCAATAAGAGGCAGCACTGGTAGGCATCAATGATGGCCACTAATTGGCATCGTTGATTAGCACTGTTGGGGCTGCACTGATCATCAGGACACTGTCCTCTTTCACACTGGCCAGTTACCGGTGTTCTGCCGAAGACTCCAACTCGTCAAAATCTCCAACCACATCACTTCCGGTGACTCTCCAGCAGCAATGATTATAGAATTTGACAACTTGGCTGTTTTCACAGAGCACTGGCAGCATATTCACTATGGTACAAGATATAACGAGTGGACATTGTTAGTACACCCGATAATAACCAACAACATGGCTGCCTCCAAGGCGGCGACAACTTTTTTCCTCCTTACCCGATGTTCTGTCAAAACAGCCAACTCGTTCTGTACCATAGTGTATACGCTGCTGGTGTCCTGTGAAAACAGCCAACTCGTCCAAATCTGCAATTATTGCTGCTGGGGAGTCACCGGAAGTGACGCGGTTGGAGATTTCGACGAGGTTGAGCTTTCGGCAGAACACTAGCTCTCCTCTCATGCACTGTCAGCATGAGGAGAAGACTACTGATAATGGCCAAATTAAATTTACAGTGTGATCAGCTGTGATTGGACACAGCTGGCCACATGGTAAAGGGCCTCTGTGATTGGCTCTTTACCCCAATCTGTGATCAGCTGTGTCCAAAGGACACAGCGGTCACAGAGTGCTCCCAAAGTGTGTGGCACTTTGCACAGACACCCTGCCCGAAATGTGTGCCTGCACTATAGCTGTCATAGCGTGGTTGTGAAGAGGTTAAAGAGATGTGCTCTTTTTAGGTTTCTGGAGCATGAACTAAAGGGTAATCGCCTTAAAAGGACACAGATAGCATAGATAAATAAATATTCTTTACTCTATCCAGAAATGATTACATACATTAATGTGAACAGTATCCCAGGATGGATGATGGATAAATAAAGGGTAATGGAAGGTCTGAAATACCTGCTTGTCGTTGAGAAAATGCTGGTCTTGTTACATGCTTCAATGCCTAGGCACTTAGTCATGTGATCACCATTGAAAGGAGAGATTTAAGTTCAGATTAATAGAGCTTCCTGTTCAAAATATATTATATAACAAATTGACATGAGGCCATGCCTCAAGGGAACTTGGAGCAGTATTTTCTCCAAAAATTTTCAACTATTTATCAATTCCAGTGAGACTATACATATAGCTCTGTGTGGACACTTGAGTACAGGTTCATTTTAAAGTATATCTAAAGCCAAAAGATTTTTTATACAGTAGAGTAGGAGATTGTTTAACAAGCCATCTTCGCCAGCTGCGTCCCATTGGTCCTGTAAACATAAAAATTTTCTTAAAAATGAGAAAAATCCACCTGAACAGTGGTCACCGAAACACGTGTTCCTATTGGAAGACTTCCCTTGTATCCTGTTTTAAAATAACAGAGTGTTTACAAATGCCTTTTTTCTCAGACTGTTCCATAGATATTGCTCTTCTTGTATGACACCAGCCATCAAGGATTTTCTGAAACCATTTGGGAGCATTATAACCTCCTGTTGGAACCTAGCTTCAAATATAGACCGTGAGGGCAAAATACATTTTATTGCACACAAATTCAAAACTTTGACACCACTGCAGTCGTCATCAAAAATACTATTTCTCCATTGGTCCTAACAATATTTTTCTATATATAAAGAAGTGGGGTGGTGTCTTTCATGTCATGGCTAAATTATGCTCCAGGTTAGACCTGCTAGTCATGCTAACCCTCTTTTTTTCCCTTAGCGGTAAAACCCATGCAAATGGCACAGAGGCCAAAGGCTTTCTCTTCTGCTGATAGAAACTGCTGCCAGAAACTCCCTGAGGTTACAATTCAGGGTGCAGGCTAAATTATTTCAGTGTAGGAACGTGCTTAATTATATGGATTACTGAATAAATTGTCAAGTGTAAGGAATTATTCTGATAAATTAAAATACTAATTAAACAGGCTGTTGCAGAATTTTGAGAACATTATAGGGTTCCGCTTCTCCAGGTAATTTGCATATCCTTCATCTATGAATTTAATTTTGAAGGGCTTCATTTTTATATTTCAAAACCCCTTTGTTTCACATAAATACAGAATGAAGGTCTTACGGTGGCCACTGCTTTCAGTGTTCCAAATTAGTTCTACTTTTATTGGGAAAAAGAAATTAAATTTTAAAATGTTTTTTTTTTTCCCTCTATTCAGGATAAATTGTAGGCAGGCAATTTCTGAAAGAGGTGGAAGAGATTTGATTTTAAATTAATGAGAAGAATCTCAGACTTATTTTACTTTGTACTTGAAAACGCTTGGAAATATATATTTTTTTTTCCTCCCTTTTCCCCCTTTTTTTCTTTTTTGCTTACTTTACTTATAGTAAAAAAAAATATCAAAGAACCAAAAAAAGCTTGTTTACTAGGGCATTACAAAGAGCACAGATAATGTGCTAACAATTGTATTAGTCTATAGCAACTATTCTATTATTTTGTGGTCAGAAAGGTAAATTGTGCCAAATATTTTAAATGATTTGTTATGGGTTTTTGCTTTTTGTTACTTATACTCACTTTCCCTTTCATAATGAAAGAAAGGTGAGTTAAAGCTGCTGGTGGGGTTTCTATTAACCACTTTACCACTGGAGTATTTTCCTGCTTTACGTCCAGACCACTTTTTGCACTGTGAGACTTTAACTGACAATTGCACGGTCATGCAACCCTGTACTTAAACGAAATTTATGTCCTGTTTTTCTCCACAAATAGAGCTTTCTTTTGGTGGTATTTGATCACCTCTGCGCTTTTCATTTTTTGCGATATTAATAAAAAAAGATCGAAAATTTTGCGGAAAAAATTGACATTTTCTAATTTGACAGTTAAAAAATATCCAATATATTCAATTTTTGTCATATATTTAGGCCAAAATGTATTTAGCTACATGTCTTTGACAAAAAAATCCTCAATGAGCGTATTTTTAACCGCTTTAAGACCGGAAGATTTTACCCCATTCCTGACCAGTCTATATTTTGCGATTCGGCACTGCGTTAATTTAACGGACAATTGCGCGGTCATGCGACGCTGTACCCAAGTTAAATTTATGTTCTTTTTTCCCCACAAATAGAGCTTTCTTTTGGTGGTATTTGATCACCTGTGCGATTTTTAATTTTTGAAAAAAAGAGCGACAATTTTGAAAAAAAAAAAACAATATTTTTTACATTCTGATATATAACATTCCCAAAAAAAATTAAAAATCAAAATGTTTTAACATTTTAGGCCAATTTGTTTTCTGCTACATATTTTTGGTAAAAAAAAAATCATAATAAGCGTATTTTGATTGGTTTGCGCAAAATTATAGCGTTTACTAACTACAGGAAAGATTTGTCATTTTTATTGTTTTTTTTTACTAGTAATGGCAGCGATCTGCGTTTTTTTTTTTGCGGGAATGCGACATTGCGGAGGACAGATCAGACCCCTTGGGTTTAATGTATGCCTCATGCTTACTGACGTGTGTGGGGGGAGGGGATTGTGTTGTATGCTGAATCCTGTAATCTGTGACTGTCTGTCACAGAGGAGATCCGTCCGCTTTGCTTACACAAGTGGGCAGATTTCCTCACTCGATCCCCGATGATCACCGCCTCTCCTCCCCTGGCCCGACTCCCGATGTGTCTGAATACAGCGGGAGCAAACCTCCGGGGGCATTGTCCATCGACGTAGGTCTACGTCGCTGGACGATAACGAGCCACTTTGCCGCAGTACCAGCTCAGTGAGGGGTCGGCAAGTGGTTAAAGTGATCCCCTGTTGGGAACAGAGAAAAATACCCATTACTTATGAGTATAGGGGCATGTGACTTTCTCCCATTTGACAGTGCTGGTGCTTGGGGATTGGCAACTCAGCCTATTGTGTTTGTAGCTTGAGCTATTAGGCTCTTCAACCAACAGACTTTTTTTTAGCAAGGTCTTTTAGCAGTTTAACTGCTTGCCATCCGGGCCAATTTTATCTCACATACGTGTAAAAATCACATACATGAACATGTTTTTTTGCTAAAAAAATACTTTGGATTCCCTTACATTATATTTTTATTGGAAACAAAGACCCTGGAAAATAAAATGGTGGTTGTTACAAATTTCTGTGTCATATGATATCTGCTCAGCAGTTTTACAAATGCTAATTTTCAGGAAGATATACGTACACCTAAATTAATTTTTGTGCACACAAACACAAGAAGATGTTATGCTGAGAAAATACACTGCTCAAAAAAATTAAATGAACACTTTTCAATCAGAGTATAGCATCAAGTCAATTAAACTCCTGGGATAATAATCTGGTCAGTTAAGTAGCAGAGGGGGTTGTTAATCAGTTTCAGCTGCTTTGGTGTTAATAAAATTAACAACAGGTGCAGTAGATGAGCAACAATAAGACAACCTCCAAAACGGGAAAGGTTTTACAGGTAGAGACCACTGACATTTGTTTTCCCTACTCATCTTTTCTGAATGTTTTCCACTAGTTTTGCATTCTGCTAGGGTCAGTGTCACTACTGGTAGCATGAGGCGATACCTGGACTCTATAAAGGTTGTACAGGCAGTCCATCTCCTCCAGGATGGCACATCAATATTTGCCATTGCCAGAAGTTTTGCTGTGTCCCCCAGCACAGTCTCAAGAGCATGGAGGAGGTTCCTGGAGACAGGAAGTTACTCTAGGAGAGCTGGACAGGGCCGTAGAAGACCATTAGCAGTCTGGTCCTTTGTGCAAGGAGGAACAGGATGAGCACTGCCAGAGCCATACATTATGACCTCCAGCAGGCCACTGGTGTGAATGTTTCTGACCAAACAATCAGAAATAGACTTCATGAGGGTGGTGTGAGGGCCCGACATCCTCTAATGGGCCCTGTGCTCACTGCCCGGCATTGTGGTGCTTGATTGGCATTTGCCCTTGAACACCAGAATTGGCAGGTCTGCCACAGGTGCCCTGTGCTTTTCAAAATGAGAGCAGGTTTACCCTGAGCACATGTGACAGCCGTGAAAGGGTCTGGGGAAGCCGTGGAGAACATTATGCTGCCTGTAACATCGTTCAGCATAACTGGTTTGTTGGTGGGTCAGTGATGGTCTGGGGAGGCTTATCCATGGAGGGACGCACAGACCTCTACTGCCTAGAAAATGAAACCCTGACTGCCATTAGGTATAGGAAAGAAATTCTTGGACTCATTGTCAGACCCTACACTGATGCAGTGGGTCCTGGGTTCCTCCTGTGCATGACAATGCTTGGCCTCATGTGGCGCGAGTATGCAGCCAGCTCCTGGAGGTTGAAGGAATTGATATCATTGAATGGCCCCCATGCTTGTGTGACCTAAATCCAATAGAACACCTCTGGGACATTATGTTTCAGTCCACCTTACGCCGCCAGGTTACACCTCAGTCTGTTCAGGAACTCAGTGATGCCCTGGTCCAAATTTGGGAGGAAATACCCAGGACACCATCTGTTATCTCTTTAGAAGCATGCCCTGACATTGTCAGGCATGCATAAAAGCACATGGAGGCCATACAAACTACTGAGTACCAATTTGAATTGCTGCAATGAAATTTCAGCAAAATTGACTAGCCTGCTGCATCATTTTTTCACTTTGATTTTCGGGGTGTCTTTGAATTTAGCACTCTCTAGGTTGATCATTTTAATTTTCATCCTTTGATTCTAACACAGTGCATATCAGTATAGATATCCAGCATTTTATTTCTCTCCATTGAGATCTGATGTGTTTTCAAAGTGTTCCTTTAATTTTTTTGAGCAGTGCAGATACCTAACACGTTATGCTTTGAAATTGCACACAATCATGGAATGGCAACAAACTGCAGTACATTAAAAGCCTTTACCAGGAGGTCTGGCACTAGAATTATTGCTCTCACTGACATTTGCAGGGATTCCCTCCCATATGTGGTGAAATCCCCATCTACATATGTGTGCAGGATCTACACCCATGTTCACATTTGCACACGAGGAGATAAGGGTGCTTTCATTTTTTTTATTTATTATTATTTATTTTATTCAAATGTACTTTTTTACGCTATCTCTTTAAATAGTTTTTTTCCTTGGATCAACTTTATTCCTTGTGATAACTTGGACAGTGACAGATATTCTTTATGGAGAGATTTGGGGTTTATTAGATCCCAAATCTCTCTTTTGCCATAAAAAGCATCTGATTAAACCACGATTAGTTTGATCAGATTCTTGCATAGCTGGTAATGGCTTTTTTACAAGAATGCTTGGACCAATTTTACAGGAAAGCTCATCGCCGGATGCAAATTTGGTGCCAGGATCATTACTGCAGCTGCAGTCAGAAAGTGGGTAAATTAACTTGTAAAAGGAGCCTAGAGCTTCTTCTACTTGCTGGAATAAATACATATCTATTTGTGTTCAATTAACCTGACTTGAAAGAAGAATCTAATATTTTAGAAATGTATTAAACAAAATACTATACATTTCTTTTACATTATTACATTTTATTTTGGTTTGTGTAGCGTGGAGAAGTTTTAGAACACTTGGTCATGTTTTTATTGCTATTCCTGCCTTCCTGTCATAATGGCCACCACACCTTCCACTTCTTGTATTTTCCTCACAGGCATATAAAAATAAGGAATGTTTTCCTAATATGCTCACAGACAGAAATAAAATCCAGACAGAAATGTTAACTACTGACATAATTTTCTTTGGCTGCAGTTCTATTTTAAAGCTGAATTCCAGAAATTCAGCCACTTTGTAAAAAGTGAAGGCATGCTATGAGTTAAGTCCAAGCAACTGCATAATATCTGCTAAGCGTATCCCTTTTATTTACATTTAACATGTTTATTGCTCTGCCAAGAGACACTCTGGGGATTTGAGAGGAGAGAAACACACAGAGCAGCTATGCCTGCCCCTCTTCTCTGCTGCCCATTCACAGAAGCCTTTGTATTTTGTGAATGTGTTCACATACTACCAAGGCTTTTGTGATTGGGCCTGAGGAGAGAAGGGGAAGGCATAGCAGCTGCAGCGACTCTACTGTTCAAGATACAGAGCTCAAAAGGATCAATGTCACTCTGCCAGAACTGCAGCGATAGCGATAGCTGGCTTCCGGTAGTACTATAGAGCTAAGCCGAGGAGGTGTCATTGCCCATTCAGGTAAAAGTGACAGTGTATTTGTAAAGTGCTCCTCCTGTCCCAAAAACCCTTATACTCATCTTACTAGATCTCCCTCCCTGCTCCTGCTTCCATCACAGCTGGTAATAAAATCTGTGGTGTCAGATGGTGTCAAACAAAAAAGGGATGCCTCTGGCTCTACTGTCAGTGTGACAGAAGTCTCTTCACTTCATCAAAAGCTACAGATAAACAAAGTGCATAGGACAGCTGTCACATGGACAACAGGGCTTCATTGAGTACTCTAGGAGAGTTCATCTCTAAGTGTAGTCTGCAGCAGTGCTGAGTCATCAATGTGATAACTCAGTGCTGCCCTTCATTAACATAATTGTCATTGCTAAAACCTGGCTTCAGAAATACAACTCCCTTCCAGCTGGAAAAATTGGGAGGGTATATGCACGCTATGGACTAATTGGTAAATAATATATATATATTAAAGCTGCTGCCTCCACTACAACAGCTACCTAGGTAGATGTTAAGGTATAATAGAAATTGTAGTGGGTGTGGCACTGCTTGTGATGGGTGTCTATGTCCCTGAATTATGATGTGTGGCCCATAGTATATCCTTCCATTTGATATTGCTCAGAAATCGCTTGCACCAAAAAACAAAAAATAATGTTCGATCTCAAGATCCCTAATATTCATGTGATGTGCCGGTGTCTTCACTCGTGCTCCCCCTTTGCATACTCCACTCACCGGAAAGCTCTCCTCACTAGGGGGTATCCAGCATTCACAGCACCAGTGGCTGTATGTTATTTCCTTTATGTAAATGGATGGCTGTCAATCCTTGTTCTTATGCTCCATTAGCCCCCGCAGTTTCATACCTGGGAGACTGGAGACTGGTGCTCTGGCCAAAATGCCTTTGAAATGTAGCAGTAATACTCAAATACAATGAAGCCAGTTACATAGCAGGATACAACATGTACATGCAGCATACATACTGTGTATAATGGCTACATAGCAGGATAAAGCATGTACGTGTACATACAGCATAAATACTATGTATAATGGAAAAATTGGGAGGGTATATCCACGCTATGGACTAACTGGTGAAAGTGGAGGCAATAACTTTAATATATATATATATATATATATATATATATATATATATTTTTTTTTTTTTTTTTTTTTTCACCTTGAATGCCACAACCCTGGCAAAAGGAGGACACCAGAAGTCTCAAAAGATATAGCCGTGCTTTTGAGCAAATTTTGTGTAAAGCTAAATCCCCGCAAGACTTCACCCTGTATAAATTTGCCCTCACAAAATATTTTTCCTCTTTTTGTGCGGTTAGACAGACTTATTTCTTCAATCTTAGTAATACCTTCTCATTCAGTCCTCGTCATCTCTTTTCTATGTTTAACTTTCTACTTCGTCCCCCACTGCCCCCACCAACTAACTCACTCACTGCCCAGGACATTGCCAGTCATTTGAAGAAAAAAGATGCAATTTGTGATGAAATCTCCACTGTCCCTACTTATCATACCATGTTTTCCACCACACCCAATACTTTCCTCTTGACCCCGTTACTATAGAGGAAGTTGCTAAGCTTTTTCTTGATGCTCACCCAGCCCCCTCTCCCCTAAACCCTGTGTTCTCATAACTACTCTAGTTACCCTCTTGCTCTATAGTATTCTTTCTAACAATTTTAATCTATTTCTCTCTATCAGCATGTTTCTCTTCCCTTTAAACATGCACTAGTCAAACCTTATGCTTGAAAAGCCTCACTGGCCCCAGTCATAACAACTTAAGAACCATCTCCTTGCTCCCATTTACCTCCAAACCTCTAGAACACCTAGGGTATAAAAGTCTGACATGTTACCTCGCTGATAACAATCTTCCTAACTCCACTATGGCTTTTGCCTGCAACACTCCATATAAACTGCCTTACTAGAACCCACTAACAACTTCATAACTGCAAAAAACAATGGCTATTACCCCATATGCAAACAATTAGACCTTTCTGTTGCCTTCTGCTGTACAATTGACCACTTGCTCCTCCCCTTTGGCTTAAATTGTGGTCCTGTTTCCAATGCTTATTATGACTAAATAAAAAAAAACAACATCACAATATCCCTGTAGCAATGCGCATATGCACTCATATATGAATTATCCAAGCACCAGGAAACAGGACACTGAAAAGTATGGACCATTTTCTAAAAAAACGAAATTGTCTGTTTAAGACCATAATACAAAGATGTATTAACCACTTAAGCCCCAGAAGATTTTACCCCCTTCCTGACCAGGGTTTTTTTTGCGATTTCTCACTGCGTGACTTTAACGGACAATTGCGCGGTCGTGCGACGCTGTACCTAAACGAATTTGATGTCCTTTTTTCCCCACAAACAGAGCTTTCTTTTGGTGGTATTTGATCACCTGTGCGATTTTTTGATCATATGCTATAAACAAAAAAAGAGTGTCAATTTTGCAAAAATAATATTTTTCACATTTTTTTATATGAAATTCCCCAAAAAATGTAAAAATCAAAATTTTTTAACATTTTCGGCCAATTTGTTTTATGCTACATATGTTTGGTGGGTTTTTTTTAACGAGTAATGGCGGCGATCTGCGATTTTTTTTGTGGGACTGCGACATTGCGGCGGACAGATCGGACCCTTGACTGACATTTTTGACACTTTTGGGGTTACCTTAGACATTACTGCAGTAATCAGTGCTATACATATGCACTGTTATTGTAAAAATGACACTGGCAGGGAAGGGGTTAACTGTATTGGAGAGGGAGGGGTTAAGTGTGTCCTAGGGGCGTGTTTCTAACTGTGATTGGACATGGCTACTAGTGTAAAAACAGAGATCAACGGTCCTACATAGTAGAACCGTCTGATCTCCATTTTTACACAGGGGAGAATGACAGGCGGCTTGTTTGCATTAGCCGCCAGCCTTTCTCCCTTCCCGGCGAACGATCGCAAGTGACCGGCGGACATCGGGTCCGCCGGTCACACGCACTGACTTGTTAGGGAACGAGCCGGGGCGGGCGCGCGCCTCAGCGGGCGCGCGCTCGCCCGCTATTGGCTCACAAGCGAGTGACAGGCTAGTGACATACCGTTACGTCACTTTGCCTGGCCGGGGCTGACCGTCGTAGTATATGTACTTGCGGCGGTCGGCAAGTGGTTAAATGCAACTACATTTGGGACCTGCACAAATTGTCTTTTTTGCTAAAAAAAAAAACAGGTTGTTTGAGTAACCAATATGGTCAACAGCTGTATTTAAAGCCCCTTACACATGGCCTGCATGCCGCGCATCATTGGCCGGTTCTGTAAAAAAAACATGCGACATTCGGCCCATGGGCATGCAAGTCGGTTCGACAGATGCCGACTGTTTGGCCGGCTTCTGTCGGATATGCATGCTGAAAAACCAGCAGCTAATCGGCTCTCGACCAGAGTGTTCTGTTGAATAGTTAGTACAGTGGCTCCGACCGGAGCTGACAGTTTTTTTTTTTTTTTTTCATTTAACCCACTGGGTTGAACGAAAATAACTCATAGTGTGTACCAGGCTTATGTCTGCATATTTTAAGACACTGCTGATCAAGTTGCCATTATCTAGGGCTTGTGAAGCATATCTTTGTTATGGTGGTTACATTAAGCTTAGGCACACTGGGTCTGCTTAGAAGGTATTGTGCATGTGTGTAGCAGATGCTAATGGTCTGATACAGCTGCCATGAAGGTATTGTGACATTAATAGCTTTGGAGACTCTGGAAAAGTTTTCTGACATGCTAATCACAGTAGTTGAAGCTGCTTTTAGCTTTGTCTTAAAGTGGAACTATAATGATTTTTTATTAATACGGTATATAAATATATATACGCGTGCGTGCGTGCGTGCGTGCGTGCGTGCGTGCGTGCGTGCGTGCGTGCGTGCGTGCGTGCGTGCGTGCGTGCGTGCGTGCGTGCGTGCGTGCGTGCGTGCACACCTTTGGCTTGATAGAAAAGCAGCTTGCTTGTCTATAGAAAAGCCTCAGACTTATGGTAAGAGATTGTGTTACTACTCTGATGGTGTATTTCAGCTTTGTAAAGATCTGTTTTTTTAGCACAGTTATCAGCTGAAATAGCATATTAGAGCTTCGGCCATTATAAATAAGAGAAATATGTAGAGAACGACTATACATTCTCTTTAAGGGCCTGGAAAACCTCTTTACTGTAATAACTGTGGATCTGGGGATGGAATATAATTGGAATATTTATGGAAATAATATAGTAGACATTTTAATGATATGCAGATATAAAATAAATAAAACAGTGTGTTTCTAAAGATCTGAAAAAGTTATATGGTCAAGTAATATTTTTCTTCTTATTTTGTTCATAGCTGCCAATAAGGACAAGCTGGAAAAAAGCACACAACTTAAAATTCTGCAGACAGGAGTTGCAGAGGTACGATTTCATGTTGTATAACTTTCTTACACTCTGCCTGCTATATACAAGAGAGAATAATATACTGCTTTTAAAGTGTGTCTGTTACTCATACTTAATGGAAAACATCTTTTTTCTTTGTTGAACTGAAGAAATAGTAGGCCACTTATTCTGTCCATTGACCAGGGCTCACAGGGACTGTTGCACACGTTATTATATTCTCCAAGGCAGAGAACAAAGGAAGGAAGATACATGACTGACCAGGATGCTCTCCAGGTGGTAAAAATCAACTTAACTTGGAGCACAGGATATTACTCAAAAAGTTTGGAATTTCTGTGATAACCTTTATTGGTTAGCCTAAATTATTAAAGTAGCTGGTGTTCAGGATAACTTATATTCCAAATTATCTGCATTAGTCATTGGTTAACACGGTACAATACTCTACTAAAGCACAATATATAGGAAAACCCGTTTACCTATTTATGTTGTGGGTAAAGACTTGTAAAATCAGAAAGGCATACATATAGTAGATGTTTTATTATATCTAACACCTCAAATAAATTTGACCTTTAGCATTTGGAGACTTTGCTGAGCTCTGCTTGTCTAATTATTTTGTTGCTTAGACTGGGGATCCAGAAAATATTCTTTGTTAATTTGCTAAGAATCATTTTTATCGCTGATGCACAATGTCGGAATTTTTGACATTTGCCCTGCCTGTCATATACTATTGTCTAGTCTTACCTTCCTGAAATGCTTTTTATGTATGGTCTGCGCACTTGTCTACTTTCTTATGCCTGTGTTAGGCTCTGTATAGAGGTTCTATGTGTACCAGTTTTTCTTGACTTTACAAAAACAAGAGAGGGGCAAACCGACCTCGTGCATTACCACTAACAGGGTTTATGAAAATCCAAAAGCAACATACGTTGTACTCACAAGCAAATTATGCACTTTTTGGCTCTGAGGAAGAGGGTCCTCCCTCGAAACACGTCAGCCAAGCCAGACATATGCAGATACCAGCACGTCATCCAGCACCACAGGAGTGTCCTGGTTGTTTTGGAGACAATCGGTTCCATTGTGTTTACATGTGTGCAACCATCATTTGTTTGTGAGTACAATGTATGTTGCTTTCAGATGTTAATAAACCTTTTTAGTGGTAATGGAGGTCAGTGCGCCCCTCTCTTGTTGTTTTTCAGTGAATTTGGATACCCATGGCCCTGAGGGGATGGCAAGACCTAAGGTGGTGCCTACAAAGACCACATAAGATAATTTATCCTTTGTCACATACTACTGGAGCGCAGGAGAATTACTGTTTCTTGACTTTACACCTGTTTGTGAAGAAGCCCCAAATCTCTCATGGCACTAGCTAATCTCCAGATCCCAAGCCACATTCTAGTCCTCACATACATTCAGTTTCACAGTGAATGGTATGGCTGCTTTGAAACTATAGTGGGGCCCAACATACAAAGAGTAACCTTTGCTATGGGAAGATGGAATCTACTTCTCAGCTTCTAGGACAGGAACTGACAGAGTTTTTTAAATTACCAGAATTATCTGCTATAGCACCAGATTCTTACATTGTACTTTACATAGTGTATGAAACCATTTTTAATTAGTTCATGCACCTAATGGAACAACTGAATGCTTCTGCTAGTGTTGAAGAATCATGCATACACCCTGTTTCTCTACATTTGTGTGGGTTTCCTTTAGGTGCCCTGGTTTGTTCTCTGCAAAAAAAAAAAAATGTACTTGGTAGATTAAAGCTCACCTCTAGGCACAATCAAATTTTTATACAAATGGAGTGACCATTTAAGTGTCATTACATTGCTCAAGTAATGCTTCCTTCCTCTTGCAACTACCAGTGTAACTTATCCTCCAGACAGTGAGGGCAAAGCACTACCTGTGGAAGTGACCGGTCACCTCTGCTTGCTCTGTGTGCAGGGTGACCAGTCTTCTCAATGCCCTTTTGTAGTTTCTATTCAGGCTGTGCTGATGTGAAGATCTCAGTACCGCCTACATCTGTGATGTTGCATATTAAAATAAACTCTGCTTGCGCCCACCTAGCTTCACCCAGACCCACATATCTTTGCCCAGCTCCTACTAAAGCCAATCCCTTTCTGCTTATCTCTTCAAATGACACTCACCACTCTAAAGGCTATCCTCCGATTTTTCTCTCTCTCATGCTCAGCGGTCATAACCGTTTTTAGTTGACAGTGCATAAATGTTCACGAAATTTGTCGTCCGATTTTTTTTTTTTTTTGGGACATTTGTTCCTAGACTTCCGGGTCGTCAGCGACTTCAGATCATGCACGGTCTTTCGTATCCGATTTTTCACAGACGTACTGCGTACACATTAAACGAAAATTGGTCGTCTGGGGACAGACAATAACAATTTTGGTGTTTGTCCCTCCGTTTTTTTCGTTGAAAATGTCGGCATCGGCTGCTGAAAGTTGTGTACACACTAGCCGAAAATCGTACGATTTTACCTTGGACGGGAATTTTTGGCAGATTTTCTACTAGTGTGTACCCCACTTAAAGGTCTCTGAAAAGGGCACATAGGAAATGTAGTTCTACAGTGTACCCTATATGCAAAATATGACATGGGAGAGTTGCAGAACCCTCTTTCCAACTTGTACTTTTCTGTCCAGTGACTAAGGTTGTCATTGGCCATCAAAAATGAACATTACACGGCTTATAAACAATGTAGGGAAGAATCTTTGTGCAGTCCACAGTATAGAGATGGCACAAGGGTGAAGAGCAAGAAAAGATTGAACCTGGAGATGAATTTTAACTAGCACTTCACTAAATTAGCTTTAGAGTACAGTAGCGACATTAGACTATGAGTTCCATTGTGGAAAGGAAATTATTTGAACAGGTTTGTGTACATTGTAAACCTCTGTGTGATATGTCAGCATTATATAAATAAGGCAAATCAAGTAAATAAATAATAAAATATATTGCATCCTGTTAATTTGCAAGATTTGTAAAACACATTCTAATCTCTACAGAGCAGTTTCTTATAAAATGTCCACAAATTAGTTTCCAGCCCATCTAAAATTGTTGCAGCCAAAAAAGAAAATATTTCATTCCTCGTTAACACATGAATAAGCAGATACAGTCAGTCTCTAGCAAACAATAACAGGATTATCTTGAGAACTGTCACTTTACTGGAAAACACAGCGCTGCCCAAATTTTCATAAAAACACAACAGTGGATAGAATTCAAGATCAAGAGTGTGAGGGCGAAGGGAAATCTGCATTTGTGGTAATAAATATTCAAATTTGTCTGCTCAGGAGATTGAAATCTAATCAAGGGTCTATTGATGCACTCACTAGCCTGCCTCAGCCTCTCTCCCTTTTTTTTTTTTTAAGCAAGGCGTTTCATCTAAATTGGGTTTGATATGGAAATTTGTCTCTTTCCAAGCCCTTCTGGCCACGAGCATGGTGGGGTACCAGCAGAGGTATCCAGGACATCAGATGCTGCTATTGGTCGCTTCTGTTATAAATGGAATAAAAGCCAAAACAAAAGGAGAAAATCACGAATAGCTACTCGATGGTCAGAACTGCAATTAACTCTTCCAGTGCTTTTTAGGCAAGGAGATGTCGTGATTGTTGTTTTGCCTTTTTTTTAACCTATTTCTTAGCTTAATGAAGTTGTTTAAAAAAAAACAACAAAAAAAACAGAAGTCTTTGCATTAAACTTCAGGCAGATAAATGAAAAATAATAATAATTGAATCTGCTTATATGAATACATTAAAACATTCTTAAAGTGAAACTAAACCGAAAAAATAATTATGAGTAGACAACTTATTTTTTGGCGAAGAGGCATGCTATGTCTCCTCTGTAATAAAACAACGTATACCTCTGCCTGCTCACACTCATCTAAAGAATGTACAAATCAGTGTACATTCCGGGCACACCTCATTGATAGAAGAAATTAACTCCCGTGCACATGTGTGAGAGTTATACCATTCTGGCCTGGCCATTCTACATACTTGAAGACCCTATACTTGGTAGAAGACTGGGTGAAAATGGCAGCGATAGTGAGGGAGCAAAGGTGGTGAGTTTAGTTCCCCTCCAACAGGGGTGGAAAACCTACGGCCCGCGGGCCGTATGCGGCACACTAAATCATTTGGTCCGGCCCCAAGTGCTGCTAAGTCTGTGTCTTTCTCAGTTGAGCTGTCAGAATGGAGCCGATGTTTCCTTTATAGTTCTGTCTCCTTCCTTACAGTCTGAGTGAGTTACAGGCGGAGTGATATCAAATGCACTCCACCTGTGAGGAGACCAATACAGGAAGCATCGTCTCTTTATTTCTCCAGCGCGGCGTCGCTCCTGAGTCTCTAGCCAGCATTTGCCACCAGCAGTACCCACAGCAGTACCAGCCAGCACTACCAGCCTGAGCCAGCAGTATCCACAGCAGTACCAGTCAGCACTGCCAGGCTGAGATAGCAGTACCCACAGCAGTACCAGCCAGCAGTGTACCAGCCTGAGCCAGCAGTACCCACAGCAGTACCAGCCAGCAGTACCAGGCTGAGCCAGAAGTACCAGCCAGCAGTACCCACAGCACAGTGCCAGCCAGCAGTGCCAGCCTGAGCCAGCAGTACCAGCAGAAGTACCAGCCAGCAGTACCAGTCAGAATTACCCACAGCACAGTACCAGCCAGCAGTTCCAGCCTGAGCCAGCAGTACCAGCCAGCAGTACCCACTAGCAGGCCAGCAGTACCAGCCAGCAGCACCCACAAGTACCAGCCAGCACCCACAGCAGTACCAGCCTGAGCCAGCAGTACCCACAGCAGTACCCACCAGCTGCTCTTTTACTTACCACCGCAAAGAGTCGCATGTGCTCCAGACTGACTGACGCAAACCTGGAAAACCAGTTGTGAATAGCAACATCATCAATACTAGCTAACCTCACACACCTCACCAAAGAGAAGCAGTTCCAGCCATCAAATTAGGGGTGAGTTACTTAAATGTTTGACCAAATATAACAGGCTAATTTTTAAGTTGATAATTTTGTACGGCCCTCCGAATGATGTTATATATATATCCAAATGGCCCTTGGCAGAAAAAAGGTTCCCCACCCCTGCCCTCCAAATTCATTTTTGAGTACTCTAATTTCTCTTTATATGAATTTCCTGTGATTCGTTGCATAGAGAGGAAAGTAGATGTGTGAGTGGATCAGGCTGTACAGTACTGCACCATGCTGCCAGTCTAACAGTGGGAGTTTGATGACACAAGGAAAAAAGCAGCATGTACAGGGGTGATCTCATCAAGCAGAAACTGGTTTGGCGACCAAACTATTGCTTATTACTACACTCCAGTCAAATCTGAAAATTAAACTTTGGGATACACAAAGCAATACCCTACCAGCTTTAAGTTCAGGTTCTCATCCGGGCATTGCTAAACTGCTTCGGCCTACCACACTCCCTTTTATAGGTATGGGGTGATCTTAGACCTTGCCTTCTTGTGAAGCTGCAGACCTCTTGCTACCTCTCATGTACAAAATGCCTGACATAAAAACTAGCGATGGAGATTTTCAACAGTCACTAATTCCTTTTTGTAAGTTCCGCGCTATCTGACTCTGGCTGCAGCATCTGCTAGATAGCACTAATCGGTCACCGATTGATTTCACTTGCTGCCTGACATTGCTGCTGAAGGTGACATTGTATATCCTGCTATGCAGTCTGGCAGAAAAGCCTGGATCATAAGACTGGCCAAACAAAATTACAAATCTTTTGGCTTCTAAGTAATTCCATATATACACATTTCAAATATGAATTTAGCTTTTTGCTTGCAGTGCAACTTTAACGTTTAGAGTTAACTTTTACTTGTAATGTTTGCTGTGCATTCTTTCTCTGCTGTACTAAATATATTTCTTTATGTTTTCATTTTTCTCTGCTTTGTTTTTTTTTCCGGTTCCTACCTCATTTTACCATTTTTATAGCTATAATGCGGGTTGATATACTAAAAGAGTAGATATTGTTTTCCTAGCAAAATGAGTATTAGGGAATAGGGTAATGCTATCCTCTCTTCATTATACTATGCTGTATGTACAGCCCTACCCACAGTTTACAGCCCATTTATAAAATGTAGGCCATGTTGTGAAGGCTCCATTGCTCTATGAAGTGCTGTTATTGGAGATGAGTTGGTCATGTGACTTTGGTAGATTACATGACATAATCCATCATAAATCGTAGCGCAAAACTGTGCAAATAAACTAAAAGTTACAAATGTGACAGGTGAAATTTAAATACAAATGATTGCTACAAGCAAGTGCTCAGTGAAAGTCCAAGGGAAAAGTTCCAATGTTGGTCCATATAAAGTGCTGAAGTGCCTCACAACTTCAAATTCATGCAGTGAACTATGCTTATCACCCTCTTGTGCTTGCACTTACCAAAAGATGTGGACCCCGTAGCAGTATTGTATGTGGGCTGTATATGGTAAGTGGGAGGATGTACCTTCTCATGTATCTTGTGGTTTGGCACTCATAAATAGAGAAGAGAGAATCCCAATAGTGTAATATAGCCTTGTTTATTAGCAGCAATTATTATAATTACACTTACAGTGTTGCAGACAAAGTATCGTATTGGGTAAAGCATAAAATAGCAGGACGGTCAATTACTCAGTCCAAGTCCGTACCGCGAGGTGGGCATGGTATGCAAACTTCCGCATGCGTTCCACAGCTTAGCCGGACATGACGTCACTGAGGAACAGGTATCTACATTGACTTGTTTCACCACTCCCACAGGGCGTTATCAAAGATAAAGATTCCTGGTTACTCAGCAAGTTAAATAGCCATGCGCGGAAAACTTTCACATGACCCAAATATAATGTCCATTAGGGTGTACTCGGCTTCATAGTCAACACAGTGGCCTAATTCCTGTCCACATATAGACACGGTCAGCTCCATAATCACCATGTAGGCTCCTATTTAACTACATTTTCTTGTTGCCAATCAGCCGAGGACCCTAATGACATACCACTTATAAGATAAAACATGTTACATTGGAATGTTTGTATTCCAGACATAAAAACCAATAGATGAAGAAAATATATATTGATGATAGTAATATTTTTCAACAGCAGCAATGGTGATTTGGTTTTAGGATTTATTTAGCGTGGGTTTTTTGAGTCTAGGTTACATGACAGGCTCTCCTGCTGGCTTTTTTTTTTACTCTACTCCTATTCAAATCTGCTGTGCGTCAGTGGCTTCGTAGTCTTGAAGTCAGCAGAGCACAGTGGTCATTTGTAAAGTACACTGCTTTTTAAATGTCCTGCTAAGTGTACAAAATGTACAAAATGTATCTGAGTTGTCACTGGTTCTTTATAAGTTTATTGAAAAGCAGACAGAAGGCTTACTATGTTTTCTGTGCAGCTGTCACAAGAGTCCACAGAAAGCTACTAATCTTGCTTAGAGCTCGCTACCTTCTGACTGCAAGTGGTCATTATTATATGTTTGTATGTAATATTTATTCTTGGATGAACAATTTTCCAGCTCCATTTTGAACCTCTGAATAGTGTTAATAGGAAAATGCTGCGAATACTGTTTGCGCTATATAAAATCCTGCATAATAACAATAATTTGATCAATGGTAATAATCCTCCTATATCTTCAATAGGACATGGCATGCAAAATGGCCACTCAGAGACTAGCTTTTAGAGGATGTGAGCTGCTGATAGAGATAATTAGTACTTTTATTTTTTATCACAGTTGGGATATCCTTAGCTTTCAATAATGAACGCTGATGTCCAGGTAGATAAAAAAAATGCAAAAATGCAGCTGTGTATTCATTAGTATATCTTTTTTGTACTTCAAACAGTAAAAGTACATGATGTTATAGAAAAAGTGTGCTGGATAGATAAAGTAAAGCTGCAAACCTTAGAAAAAAATTGAAATAATGAAAAATGAAAAAGCAGGTGCGCTAAACTTATGAGGGTCAACCCCTTCGGGTTGAAATGAACCAATAACGTGATTCTAATGATTGTTGGATAAACCAATAATGATACAAAAGTGACGTGGTATCGAAATTATCAGATAAAACCAATATTAAGTGCCACAGTGCATATCTAAAATATAACTGATGTGCTAATGGGTCAAATGAAACAGTGCATATATGAATCACACTTGTACATAAATGACAAAAAGTATAACAGTATAGGTAAAGTGCAGTCCAATCCAAACAGAGTCCGTGTTGTAATGTGATATAAATGACTCCTCAGTGTCAAATTCACAGCAACTAGGGTGCAGGTGATTCCACCACCATATCTGGATTGGCTCCTTACCAGAGAATGGAAATGTAAGGGCGTATAGATAACAAAATCCAGATGAAAGAGATTACCCAAGTAGGATACCAGCTGTAAAACACCACTCAGAAGGGAGGATGAGCCTCTTACCAGATGGCTAATGGAATAGAGCTATTCACACACTCTCCTGAGGATGAATGGTCTCCTTTCGTGGTAACCTAGGTCTGGATATGTCCCCTCTGGTGCCTTTGAGTGTCTCCTCTGCTGCCACTTCCAACAATGTCTCCTCCCTACTTCCCAGGGTTATTGGTTCATTTCAACCCAAAGGGGTTGACCCTCATAAGTTTAGCGCACCTGCTTTTTCATTTTTCATTAAAAGTACATGAATTTGACTTAATATGAACCCCCTGGAGTACTTGTACAGCAAAGCTCAGAGAAGGGAGGAAGAAGCAGCCAACTGTACAACAATGTTTTCCCCACACTGTTTTTGTCTCATCTTTCCCTTGTAGGGATTATGTGTACACCATACTTTCTGGGTGGCAGTAGTTGGACGAACAACAAGCCTCGCCATGCTACTAGCTTCCTTATGGTGGCAGGGTTTTCAGTTTTGTGTTTGATTATTTCATGCCATGTAACCCTTATAGTTGCCTACAGAATTGCTGATACCCCATGCCTATGTCTCTGTACAATGTTGTAATCCTCATACTCTAGGCCATGTAATTGTGAAAATTGGTAATAAAAAATAAAAATAACACAACTATCATTCCTTTCCCTCATACCAGGGTGCTATATGAACTCCTGGACTCTAATCTCTCTTTTAAACCCCTCATTCAATCATTGTCTAAGTCTTGCCACCTTTACACTGTAACGTTTCCAAAATACGCCCCTTCTTTACCAATGACAACACCAAGCTTCTAAGTCATTCTCTCATCTTGACCATTGTAACTCCCTCCACTATTGTTTACCTCCACACATTCTATCCCCTCTGCAGTCTATCATGAATGCTTCTGCCAGGCTCATCAACCTCATCAACCCATGCCTGCTAATCCTTTCACTGGCTTCTGCTCGCCTAACAACTAATTTACTTAAAAATACTAATAACTGCATACAAGGCCATTTACAACTCTACCCCAAACTACATTATCAACCCTGTCTCAAAATATCACCTATTATCACAGCAATTGTCTCTGATCCTCTCAGGACCTCCTGCTCTCTAGCTCCCTCATCCTTTCCTCCCATGCTCATATCCAGTACTTCTCCAGAGCCTCTCCCATCATTTCAAACTGTCTTTCTTATGCCCCATACACACGTGCAGATTATCTGCAGACTTTTGTCTGCAGACTTACCTTTTCTATGTAGTGCAAGGGCCTGCCGGATTGCATGCAAATTGAAAGTGTTTAGGTTTGACCTCATATTATATGGTTTTGGTAAGTCTGCAGACAAAAGTCTGCAGATAATCTGCACGTGTGTATGGGGCATAAGTCTATTCGCCTGTCTCCTACTCTGTCCACCTTTATATGATCCCTGAAAACTCATCTGTTCACAGAAGCCTCTCCTGCATATCTCTAAACTCTTAACTTGCACTTTCTCCATCATCCCCACGCAGTTATTACCTGTTGTATCTGCTTGACCCTTCCTATTAGATTGTAAACTTTCACAAGCAGGATCCTCCTAACCATCCTATCTTGAATTGTATTGTACCTGTACTGTCTCCCTTGTTTCCTGTTGGTGCTGTATAAGTGCTATATAATAATATTCTTCTAATACAGTTTTGAAGAGGTTCAACAGCACAAGTCTATGCCTTCTGATCTACTGCAAACCATCTCACTGAATCACTGCACAACTCAAATTGCTTATGTTACTTTCTTCTAAGATACATTTCCATAACCTATTCCCTTGGCAAAACTCTGCCGTGTTTATTATCATTTGTAAGTTATATATGGTAAATCTGTGAACCAGCTAATAAATACGAAACCCAAAGGCTGTGCTTTCAATTAGTAGTAAGTCGTAATACTCACCATAAACAAAACTGGCTTTTATTCCTTTTAATATGGATTTATTTTAATAATTTAAGTTAGAAAGGATCAGATAGTTATTTTAGTTAGTGTAGAGCCGAAATTAAAACTATAAAAAAAAAAAAATTGGCTACAGTAGGGCAGGGAATGATTCACTATTTATTTATTTTGCTCCCCAGTAGGGGAATCCCCAAATCCTGATCCTTCTTTCGGCTTCAACTTTTTTTCTTTTTTAGAAAATTATTATTATTATTATTATTTTTGACATAAAAAAACAATACAAACAGAACAATGTACAACCTGGTAATAAATCTCACCAGGCTGGTGAGCCTAACTAACAAAGAAACTAGCTAGGTATAAAAGAGAGCTCCCACCCCCCCCTCCCCCCTTTCCAGTAATGCAACTTTTCATAAAGTGCATAAGAAAATGAAATAGGACAATTAGCCCTCTCAGTTGGACACATCACTATAACAGAGCATTAACTTACATGAAATCAGTAAGGATCGCTGGGCCAGGGCTAGTAACTTCAGCTCACATAGGAGAAAAAGACATCAGAGCTGTTACAGTAACATTCAATCAAAATTCAAAAGATTCAATCAAGGGTGTCAGTGGCTGAAAGCCAACACTGCCATACTTTTTCAATCTTCAACATTTTTGTTTAAGCTTTTTTAATATATACTTGAGGAGAATCAACTAGGGGCCATTGATACCATACTGCTGGTGTCTCCACCGACTAGTTGATTCTCCTTATGTACAGAGGGAGTTGCTCCAATAAAGTTAGTGGCACCAGCATTATGGTATCACTGGCCTCCTAGTGCTGTTTCCATAGAAACATATAGAAAATGTACTTGGGGATCAAACTCTGTTAAATTCCACCCAAGTTGCATACATATTCTAATACCTAACTCTAACCATTTTATTTGTTTTAGATTATGGTACGGAAGAGTATATTAAAGTAGGGAAGAGTAAAAATTTTCGTCAGGTACTTATTTCTGTTTGTAAACTAACAAAGGAAATGTGCCCTTACTTCTTATTCCTGTGACACCCATACAAAAAGGTGTGTGAAGTTGTCACCAGAAGAGCCGGAAATAAAAACTTTGTCAAAGGTTCACTCATTTAAAATGGCATTTAGAGATTAACCATGTTTTCCACTCCTCACAAAACATGAAGGAAAATGTCCTCAATAAGGACACAAAAGGCAATGAAAACTAGGCAGGTGCTGTATCCTGACCCCATTCTATCCAAAACAAAATAGTTGGGCTTTAAACAGCAGGTGCATTACTTAATAGTTCAGTATCTTAACATACTGTAGATGGGTTTGTAATATAATGACTTGGACTGGGACATCTGTATGTATGGTCAGTCCCAGTTGCAGGTGGTAGGATGACCAGTTTAGATCCCTTTCAGACCAGGACACTTTGCTTCATCGCACATGCTTGAGGTGTAAATTTAATGGACTAGAATACAATGAAAGCAAAAAGTTACTTCATTTTTTTTTAGCAAACAGTATCACAACGCACATTGCATGTTGCAACACAGCTCCATTAAATGAATGGCACAACAAAGCACCACCATATACACAGTATGCGGTTATACGATAGTGTAAACCATCCAATGGACATTGGACTTGAATGAACACTATGGTGGTTTGCTTTGTTCTCCTGCTGTAATATAATGAAAAAGATAAAATACAGAAAGGGATAAAACGTTGTAAGACAGCAACATAGGCAGAGTTGGAAAATGCTGCTTGACTTGTGTCTATAAATGACAGTAAATCTATTATCTCAGCTACAGAACACAGTAGTGAGTGGAATAAATGACATGAACGTGTCAATGACACTTTTATTTGGGCATATTTAATAACAACTAGCTTTATGAACATATTCTCTGTGATGATATCTTTATCTTCTGTGTATCAGATTTTTTTATATACTGTAATTTTACATACTGCTATGAGGCAAGATTTTGTCAGTCTCTCTGTCTATAATATACCACAGAGTGCACTGATGTACGGTTTTCATGGGAACTAATGAGTTTTCAAAATAAAAGGGAAAGTATAGTGTAATATCTAGGAGTGTTTACCTTAAAGTGTAAGTCCAGGCAATACCTACCTAACGCTAAACCTGCTCTCTGCCACATTCTACTTCAAATCTATCTAACCCTATAAAGCAAAAATCGCTCTACTTAGCTATTCTGCAGCTGATCCGGTCTGGTCTCTAGCGGCAGAAGCTGTGTGCTGGAAAGGACCGACAACGGCTGAGAAATGGCTGGGAAGTGACGTCACCCATAGAGTTACTATCTTCCACTGACAGCTGATGCTAAGAACAGACCAGATCGACTGCAAAATAGGTAAGTATAGCAATATTTGCTTTACAGGGTTAAATCTATTAGGTTTAGAATGTGGCACAGAGCAGGTTTAGCGTTAGTTAGGTTTTTACCTGAACTTCTACTTTAAAGAGGTTAAAAAAAAAGAAAAACCTGAAAGACAAAGGCATAATGAGCTAGTATGCATCGCATACTAGCTCATTATGAAATACTTACCTTAGAACAAAGCCCCCGCCTTGCCGTCCGCTCCCCGTAACATGGTAGAGGTTTTTGGCCGTCCTTCTACCTGGTTCACGTCCTCCGGCCATCTGATTGACTGAAGGCGCAATGACATCACAGCTGTTCACAGTGGCCGTTCCTTCAGAGTGCATGCGCTGATGATGTCATCGGCTGCATGCAATATAAATATCTCCTAAAAGGTGCAAGTTTAGGAGATATTTACACTCCCTATAGGTAAGCCCTATTATAGGCTTACCTATAGGCAAAAGTCATTAAGGGGGGTTTACAACCTCTTTAAAGTATATGTAAACTCAAAATGTGTTTTTCAGTATGTTTTGGCATATTGCCTCACTGTATACAGTTTTATAAGCAAACAATTTTTTTGTTTTTTTGTTGCAACCTTTCTTACATTCTTGCCAGTAACAGCTTTTCCTGTTGCAAGCTGATACTGCTAAGCCATTGTCTTGCAATAGGCAGCAACTTTGTCAGCCTATAGTGTGAGCAGAAGGAGCTCAACAGCCAACAGAAGGAGCTCAACAGCCAACAGAAGGAGCTCAACAGCCAACAGAAGGAGTTGGCTGTTGGGCTGCCTAGCAGGTCTACAGAGGCATGGGCAGACCTAATAGGCAGCCCAATGGCCAACTGAAGGAGCCCTTTTTTTGAGCTACTACTAATTTCGAGGCAGTGGCTTAGAGTTTTTAGCCTGCAACAGAAAGTGAAGTTGATGGCAGCATCTTCAGCTAAGAAACTTTGCAACAGATTCACAAAAACTGATTTGCTTATGAAAAATGTATACAATGAATCATGATGCCAAACATACTAAAATAGATTTAGTATTTATATATTCTTTAAGTAAGTAAGAACAACAATGACATTTTGAACTGTCACTAGAACATGAATAGAGCAAAAAATCTTCCGAATGGGACTTCCTATTCATGTTACTACTGTCCAAGTGAGAGCTTTCAAAGATCTTCTGCCAGTTTCTATTGTGTTGTGTCAAGAGACAGGAAGTAATATCCCCAGTGGGAGATAGCAAAAAACAAAACTTGTCAGGGATTTATTCATTCTCTGCACTATACAAATAAAAAAAATGAATTGATTTACCTTTCCTGTGCTTCCAACACTACAGTAAATAGGAGCTTAACCAGTTGCAGACTCTGGGCATAATAGACACGCCCAAAAACTTTTCATCATTATACACAGGGCATGTCTAGTACGTCCAGTCCTTCTGCTCTGCTGCCAGAATTTTCCTTGTCCCAGTACAATGCAATTAAGTTGTGATTAATCACAGCTGCATTGCAGAATAAACAGAGAAGGTCGGCAGCAGGAGCTGTCAAAAAAAATAAAAAAATGCAATGTTTATCAACAACATTGCTGAGACGGAAATACAGAAAGGTACATTGAAGCATTGTAACTTTCTGTTTATTCATTTACAGATTAAAGGGATGAACTTCGACCTGCAAATGAAGAGTTAAAGTGATTGTAATTGTTTGTTTTCTTCTAAAATAACAAACATGTCATGCTTACTTCCTCCCAGATCCTCCTCTTCTCGGGTCCCTCTTTGGCTCTCCTAGCCCCTCCCTCCTGTTGAGTGCCCCCACAACAAGCAGCTTACTATGGGGGGGCACCCAAGCCGAGCTGCAGCTCCATGTATCCATTCAGACAGGGAGCTGCCTTTCGGCCCCGCTCTCTCTCCTGATTAGCTGAGTTTGACTGACAGCAGCGGGAGCCTATGGCGCTGCTGCTGTGTCTCAGCCAATCAGAAGAGAGAGTCTTGGATGGCTGAGGCACTCTTGGACATTGCTCAGGTAAGTATTGGGGGAGTGAGGGGGACTGCTGCACATAGAAGGCTTTTTATCTTAATGCATAGAATGCATTAGGATAAAAAAAACCCTTCTGCCTTTACAACCTCTATAAAGCAACCTTGATAAGTAAAAAAAAAGTTTTTTTTCTAAATAAATTTTGAACCCCTTAGTTTACTCTAATCAACACTAATTAACTCCGTATTTTCCTTCTCCATTCAAATGTAATTTTACTGGTGATTTTTTTTCTATTTTATTAACTAATAGTAAACTTTCTTTCGTTTTTTGTTCGCTTGTTTAATATTTTTACACCTTTTACATCTATTTACACAAATCACTCTAAAAAAGAAAAGCACAATATTGAAATAAAACCACTTTATTTCATTTGCAAAATAACTTTGCAATTCTTTGTACCAGAATCATAATTTTAGTGTTGTTTTAAACAGGACAAAATACAGAATAAAATGCACACTTTTTATGTGCAGTAACACTATTTATGTTTAAACTAACACTGCTCGAAAAAAGAAAAAATGCCTTTTGTTTAGTTTTATTATGTTTAATTGTCTAAGGATTACGAAAAAAAATATATTATTGCAGGACAATATTCACAAAAAGAAATCCTTTTTTGTCCTTAAGAAAACAATGTATGTAATATGTTGTTATGCTAAGTAATGACAAAATTATCGCTGAATAAATAGGCTCATAGCAGAAATTTGAAAATTGCTCTGGTCCATAAGGGTGTGAGAGCTGAAGTGGTTAAACCATATATCCAAGCCTGCACTAGCTGTTTTATATAGCATTTCTAAAATAGGTGAAGGATCTAGTTCATTAGTAATCAGTCTGGTTTTCAAGGTTTTTTTTTTTTTTTAAGTTCTTTTTACAACAAAGTTATTTCTGCATGCTCAGCAATTTTTCATAGATGATAAGCAGTGGCACAACAGAATCTCCACCAAATCTTAGACCAAAATATAAATGTGAGTTGATTTAAGATTTAATATGTATGCCCAAACTGTACATTGTGTTTCACCCTGATTGAAGTTATGATATTTAACCACTAGGGCAATTTGTTGTATTTGTTTGCTTTGAAGGTCGTTGGAAACAACCCCTTATGGATGTTTGATATTGAACACACTGTACGCCTTTCTATTCATCATATGCTGTATATAGGAGATTTGAATGGCATGGCATGTGTGATTCTTTGATTTTTTTTAAATATTTGATCTCATATGAAAACATCAATATCCTGATACAATTCTGTGGAATGTAATGGGAATGGGTTGTTTCTGCTGCTGAAGCCAAGTGAAAACATGATAACAATGAAAAATAAGCACATCTCCCAGCTAACCTCAATCCAAATCTAAGCTGGCAGCTTATGACAGATGCTGGTCATTGCCAAGCCATCTGAAAGTTGCTTGCATGTTGTCCTAAACGTAAGAACTATGGCATGCCTTCAGAAGATTCAGGGTGATGGAATTCAGTCTAGATTGTTCTGCCACTTGTTCTTTTATTGGGATTATTTCCAGGAATCCCTAACCTTCCACTGGGATCTGTCAGAATTAGCATTTTAATGAGGCTTGAAATTTAGGGCATGGGACCAAAATATCTGGTGGCTTGGATAGTTATGGGCAGCAGGCCAGATGCCATTGATTAGATTGGCAGTAGTAGAGGAGCTCCTGGCACAGGGCTCCTCACACTGGAAAAAAATGCAGCTTTTTTGCTGCCAAATATAGAAGCAAAGTATTTGTGCCTAGACTCACTGTTTCCTTTGTCAGATCTGTCATTTGGTTAGAAGTCTTCTATCTAGAAATGGCTCACCAAGGCACCCAGAACATATAAGGGTCCCTCTAAAAATCTCACTAAATAAAAAACAAACAAAATCACTGCCACTTTACCAATGATTTATAAGCCAGCATAACTCAATAAAATAACTCAACTGATGTAAAGAAGTAAGATTAAGATCACACTTTAATATTACATTTGGAGCACCCAATGGGCAATGCTGATTACAGGCAGCATATGGTGTTAAATACACTGAAGTTAAATACACCAGAATCTATTCAGAAATCTGGACCTAGGTGCAGTTGAATGTCCTGAAAAATTGAAAAATCCTTTTAAGTCTCATGCATAAAAGTAAAAGTTGTCCATAGTAGCCAAACTGTTTCAACTTTACATGGTTTCAGTACGGTACTTTCAGTTATTATTGTAGTATTGACCTTAGAAAGGCCAAAAAGTAAATGCATACAGTCCCATAAGTTGTCTTACAAGATAGCCAATAATGTATCAAGTTGTGTTATATATAAATAAATCAGAAACCCCAGCACCCCCTGGTCAAAAACTGCTAATTTATTCCTGGTGCATTATGGGAAATTTTTGTAATCAGGCTTCTTCACCCCAGTCAATCCTGAGAGCTAGATGGATTATTGGTGGTAGATCTAATGACATATAATTCCCCAAATGCATGTGAACTGTATACACATGTGTGCTTTGCCTCCTTTAAACATTAGGTCACCTTTAAAGTATTTTTAGGGCTAATTCTGCAGTGACAGACATTTTACTTCATCGTAAAACGGCTGGTACTGCAAGGACACACAGGAAACAATTGTTTCCAATATTCCTGTTCATACTGCAATGCATTTTATCTGCATGCTGCACAGTGTATTGTACCACAGTACAGCGCCATGAATGAAATTTATGTTTTGTACACTTCAAATACATTTTTGACAAAAAACATCTCGCACCACACTGTCCCCTACTGCAGTCTTAGGATAATTATCATATTTGCACATGGTTGTGCTATTAATTGTATTATTATACAGGTTTTTTCTATAGCGCCAACAGTTTGTTCAATGCTTTACAAAATGAAGGGAGACAGTAGAGCTACAATACAATTTGGTACACGAGGAATCAGAGGGCCCTGCTCGTTAGAGCTTACAATCTAAGAGAGCTATGTTTTTTATATTGTATTAATAAAGATATTTTCAGATCTAGCCATTACATCTGTTCTACCTTTCTGCTTAAAGCTCATCACCAGGCACAGTTTAGGTTTAGAGTGTAAGTTCCCCTTTTCACAAAAAATTAAAAGGTGAGCTAATCCCCTACACCCCCTTCTTCCTATTCTTTCCTTTGGACTTCCAGAACGGTTTAAAGCAACTCTGATTATGTGCTGGCATATGACCACTTTGAACAATTGGAATCGCTCTTATCTGTCCTAGAAGCTAGATGAAAGACAGGGAAAAAATGCAGGGCTTTCCATAGGCGTGCGCAGGGGGTGTGCCAGGTGTCCCTAAACATTAAACATTACTAGGGTTTCCAACCATGCAGTTTCTGTAAAAAGCCAGAGGCACAGTTGCACCGCTTCTCTGATGCCTCTTTAGCCAATGGGAACAACACGGTACCCGCCCCCTTCCCCAGCGTGCCTTATTTGACTTTACAACAGAAGGTGCTGGCAGCTGGAGGGGGTGGGAGGGGGAGGAGTAAACACAGCCTGCTTTGTGGGATGGATTTCAACCTACCAGGAGAAGGTACGCTTGGCTGAGCACAATGTAATCAGTGCACATAAATACACACGCGTGCATGTGTGTTTGAGCTTTAGGGTGCACACCCTAATGCAAAAAGCTGGGCACACCTATCATATCTCCAGATCGCTGCACAACGCATAGAATTGTGAGAGGGAGCAGTTAAGCACAACCATTGTGTAGTACTGAAAAGCAAAAAGACAAGTGTGTAGTGGGAAAATATGGCTGCCTCATGTACATACACTGCTCAAAAAATGAAAGGAAAACACTTTGAAAACACATGAGATCCCAATGGGGAAGAATATCATTCTGGATATCTATACTGATATGGACTGGGTAATGTTTTAGAAACTAAAGGATGCCACATTGTTTGATGGAAATGGAAATTATCAACCTACAGAGGGCTGAATTCAAAGACACCCCAAAAATCAAAGTGAAAAAATGATGCAGCAGACTAGTCCATTTTGCAGAAATTTCATTGCAGCAACTCGAAATAGTACTTAGTAGTTTGTATGGTCCCCATGTGCTTGTATACATGCCTGACAAAATCGGGGCACGCTCCTAATGAGTCGACAGATGTTGCCCTGGGGTATTTCCTCCCAGATCTGAATTAGGGCATCACTGAGATCCTGAACAGACTGAGGTGCATCCTGGTGGCATCAGATGGACCTAAACATAATGTTCCAGAGGTGTCCTATTGGATTTAGGTCAGGTGAGCGTGGGGGCCATTCAGTGGTATCAATTTCTTCATCCTCCAGGAACTGGCTGCATACTCGTGCCACATGAGGCCGGTCATTGTCGTGCACCAGAAGGAACCCAGGAGAACACTGCAACAGTGTAGGGTCTGACAATGGGTCCAAGGATTTCATCCCGATACCTAATGGCAGTCAGGTAGCCATTGTCTAGCCTGTAGAGGTCTGTGCATCCCTACATGGATATGCCTCTCCAGACCATTACTGACCCACCACCAAACTGGTCATGCTTAATGATGTTACAGGCAGCATAACGTTCTCCACAGCTTCTCCAGACCCTTTCATGTCTGTCACATGCTCAGAGTAAACCTGCTCTCATCTGTGAAAAGCTCAGGGCGCCAGTGGCGGACCTGCCAATTCTGGTGTTCAATGGCAAATGCCAATCAAGCTCCGTGGTGCCTGGCGGTGAGCACAGAACCCACTAGAGCAGTGGTTCTTAACCTTGTTGGAGGTACTGAACCCCACCAGTTTCATATGCGCATTCACCGAACCCTTCTTAATTGGAAAAATAAAATATGATTTTTTCAAATTCAAAACATAGGTATATATTTATACATAGGTGCACAAAATGAACAAAACCATTAAAGAACAAAACCATTGCATTAATACTGACTGCTGACCATTTGCATTAACACTGACCGCTGACCATTTGCATTAATACTGAGCACTGACCAGTTGCATTAAAAACCAACTAACAAAAAAAAAAGGCTCTCCTAACTTAAAAAAAAAAAGAAAAATGCCATACCAATACTGCACACTCACTCACTGTGTATAACTGTTATACACAGTGGGTGGGCGCCTTTTTAGTAAAACACTTCTCTGCAGAGAACACCACACCCCCACATCTACCTACCTTAGTCCTCCTGATTCTGGGCTGGCTGCTGCTTTGGCCTAGTAGTGCGTGGCCTGTGGGCGGCCTGCTCTGGCCTGGGTCTGGTGCCAGACTGGTGTCAGACTCACTCAGTGAGTCACTTGAGTGAGCCACCACTCACTAAGCCTCCTCCTAGGCCTAGGAGTTGGACCTCTCTCCCCTCTCGTCTCCGAGTCCCCGCTCTCACTCTGCTCAGTCTGTCCTTGTCCTCGCCGTCAGTGCACTGACTCACAGTGTGTCAGTGTCACATGACATGTGAATCACTCCGCCAGGTCCGGTCTCTGTACTGTGGGGATGTTGTGTGTTTCCATGATGACGGCGCGGAGCGGGAGCGGAAAGACACGCCCGAAATTGGAGAAATAGTCCCTGACAGCAAAGTGGTACTAGCAGAGGGTGTGCGTGTCATCATGAATCATATGAGTCCTCTGCCGAACCCCAGAGACTGACTCACCGAACCCCTGGGGTTCGATCGAACCCAGGTTAAGAACCACTGCACTAGAGGATGTTGGGCCCTCAGGCCATCCTCATAAAGTCTGTTTCTGATTGTTTGGTTAGAGACATTCACACCAGTGACCTGCTGGAGGTCATTTTGTAGGGCTCTGGCAATACTCATCCTGTTCCTCCTTGCACAAAGGAGCAGACACTGGTCCTGCTGATGGATTAAGGACCTTCTATGGCCCTGTCCAGCTCTCCTAGAGTAACTGCATGTCTCCTGGAATCTCCTCCATGCTCATGCTGGGAGACACAGCAAACCTTCTGGCAATGGCACGTATTGATGTGCCAACCTGGAGAAGTTTTACTGCCTGTGCTACCTCTATAGGGTCCAGGTATTGCCTCATGCTACTAGTAGTGACACTGACCCTAGCCAAATGCAAAACTAGTGAAAAACAGTCAGAAAAGATGAGTAGGGAAAAAAAAAAAGTCAGTGACATCTACCTGTAAAACCATTCCTGTTTTGGAGGTCATCTCATTGTTGCCCATCTAGCGCACCTGTTGTTAATTTAATTAACACCAAAGCAGCTGAAATTGATTAACAACCCCCTCTGCTACTTAACTGACCTGATCAATATCCCAGTAGTTTATTTGACTTGATGCTATGCTCTGATTAAAAAGTGTTCCTTTAATTTTTGGAGCAGTGTATAATTACATAGACGAGGTTGGGAAAAGACATAGGTTTATCTTGTTCAATCTATGTGTGTGTGTCTTTAGGTTTGTTGTCTATGCATATTCCTTTATGTTGTGTTTGTCTAGCAATCATTTTAGTTTTGTCAAAACTCCCAGCTGATACCACTACCTGGAGAAGGGATTTCTACATTTCTGTCGCTCTGGCTGCAAAGAACCCTCTACACAGTTTTATTGTACACCTCCTCTCCTCCAGGCTTAAATGGCGACCACGTACCTTCACCAGGGATTTAGGATTAAACAAGTTGTTACAAGCCCTAAGCTGGCCATACACTAGTATATTTTAAAATGGACAATTGTATGAATATTTTTACAAAAAAATCACATTTGATGACCTGATGAATATTGTTCAAAAATACTTTATTTTAATATTTATTTTTGGATTGAAAGGACTTTCCCAAATAAAACCACATTCACTGTTAGAATATTGTTTGAAAAAAAATTTCCATCCTGCTCACTGCGTTAGAAAATAAATGTAGATTTAACCCCACTAACGATCAGAATATCAAATGTCAATAAAATGAAAATTTTGGAATGAAATTCGACTAGAGTATGGCCAGCCTTAGCAGGATATACAAACAGTTTTTTTTTTTTTTTTTTTCAACCAGCAGGTTGATCGAAAAAACTTACAATTCCTTGCATCCACACAAATTATGTGTATGCGGAGATCCCCCCTGCTGTGCTATTGTATTCTGATAGCGAGGGCTCTCCCTTTATCAGAATACACAGATCAGCGATGCAGCCATTGGCTACAAGCGCTGATGGAATGCTGGTTTTTCCAGCAGGACCATTAGACAAAAGTTGATCTGGCTGATGTGTGTCTGGCTTTACATTCAGCATTGATAAATTTGTGGATAGCAATCATGTCTTCTCTTGATGGCCTCCACTCTAAGGTAAATATATTTGGTTTACTTAATCCTTTTCTCTGATCCCCATATTTATTTAGTTGCCTGGATTTGTTCTAGAGTTTAAGCTCTAACGTGCAGGGCCCTCTGATTCCTCCTGTATTGAATTATATTGTAACTGTATTGTCTTCCCTCATATTGTAAAGCGCTGCGCAAACTGTTGGCGCTATATAAATCCTATATAATAATAATAATTTGTTCTAGTTGTATGCATTCCCTTTTAATTCTGCCACTGCTAATATAACAGTGAATAAAAGCCACGGGTAATTAGAAGACTATACACATGTCTCCTGTTTTATTGATATATAAATAATTGTATAAATAGGATTTCACTGTTTTTCACAGACTGGCCATTTTAATTGTGTCTGTAAAACTGTAAACTACCAAGAAATAAATTACAATTTTTTAGCTGTGAAAGTTTAACCAAGTAAATTAGACCAAAATCAGGATTAATCATCTCTGTATACTTTTTTACAAGAGAATTTTTATTCTCGCCAGTATAAAGAAAGCCTGCAACAGATCAAAAGACTTCCAAAATCCTGATTTGCAGAATGCCTTGTCTGTGAATCATTTGCAATTCCTTATCAACTACACCTAACTCCTCCATATCCTCCTCTATCTTATTAGCGAATCATTTCTTATCCTCTTGAAACTTCAAGTATGATTATGACACATCAAACACATCTCTGTTCAGGTCTTTCTTGCTGTTTAATTTGATGACCACATTAATGATTAAATAATTGGTAGATGTCTCTTGACATAATCATTTTGGTGTTTGCATTTTCTTGTAAACAGGTAAAAAGTGTTCTGAATAAACTGTTTTTAAAATATTTTTGAAGATTAATTGGATTTTTTTTTTACAAATCCTTGCTGCTGTGCGTGGGCGATTCTGGCGTACATGATGCAAGATATCTTAAAATAACCTTGTCTCTTAGTCTGAGCTTCTGACAGTTAAATGCAAGGTTGAGTTTCTACATATTTTTTTAAAGTGAACCTGTCATCAATCTGGGCATATAAATAAAAACTGCATAAGTAGAGGATACATTCAGTAAAATGTGCATTGAAAACAGTAAAAAAATATATATAAAAAGTAAACATTCACTATAAAAGAAGAATCTGTCTCCATCCTTTATGGTGAGCCTTACATTAATCACTGAGAATTCTTAACCCATTAAAATATCAATAGGAAGACTTAAGGTGTTACTAAACCCACAACAGTAAAATCAGTCTTTATATGCAGTAAAGCATGCTTGTTATACACACTGTGGGACCTAAGGGGTTAATCCTGCACATTGTGTAAAAAGGCTGTCTGATCTTGCCTTCTTTGAACCTCCCCTTCTTCCACAGTCCTTAATCCATCTCCTGGTAGTACAGAGCTTTGGAGGCACTATGCACATGCTCAGTTTGGTATGTATTGCTAGAGAGTCATGCAGCCTCATAGGACAGTAAGAGTAGAATGAAAACTCCTAAAAGCTTTAACCAGTGCTCGGCTGGACATTGATAGAAGTCACAAGACTGCTATATACTGCTGATCAGAAAAGGTAATTAGCAGTTTATATTTGCTAAAATGTTTGCATTTCCATGTTCTGTGTACTGCGGGAGACCAGATATAGTCAAAGCATGGTCCTGGGTTTAGTAACACTTAAGGAGGCAGTAGGGGTTTGGCCAAATTCAAAGTTTAGAGGAGAAATGCAAGATTTGCACATAAATCAGCTGCCTAAACTGTGAATCGCTTGATTATCTTGACATGATTTTCACTGAAGATAAGCTTAAATAAACATTCCTTAATAAAAAGTTCAGTTTGAATGTCCCTAGTTTTTGACAGTTCTTCTTTAAGTACAGTTATCCTTTAAATAATCTCCCCCAGCTCCCCCCTAAATCCAAACCTACCTGTCCTCGCATCACATAAATCTTCACTGTGAGGTCACCTATTTACAAAAAACTCGTGGTAGAATCCATAATAATTTAATCCACCAAAAGTAGAACTACAGCCAGGACATATTTACATAGTCTGGCCAGTAATAGATAAGCTTTGAAATAAGCCCCTACTGACCTCTGTAGCCACAGTTACGGTGGCCATACACTAGCACAAAAATCGGCCGTGCGAGTTTTCTAAAATCAAACGATTTATCAGAATGGCAATAGATACTACCATCATGGAACGATCAAATTTCGAAAGATAAACATTCCATGAACATAAATTAACCCTTTTATCGTTAGTTTTCGTGAAACCAAAAGGGAAATGACGACATGAAAGTGACCTCTACATGTAACTTCTGGGTTATACTCACTCTCATTTCCGGAATGATCAGGGTGTTTGTTGAAGAACCTTCTTTCCTGAAACTTTAACAATGGATCAACTGGATGAGAGTACCATTGCCATAGCAATGCTTGGAGTAATTGCTATACAACAGGCAAATGCTAACTGTTTGATGAGTTTAGACATGAACGTTCATGGAACTTAAATGCACTTTACATAAAACTTTTTTTCATGGATCAGACATTTCTTTCAGACATTTCTTTTATTATGATCATCCTCTAATATGTCTACCTTCCGGGTTAAAGGTTTTGGCAAATGCGCAAGAAAAGTCGCACAATTGTTCTCGGGCGAGGCAGCCACAAAACACAAGAATGTCGGGAGATCAGCAAAAATATTTCCAATTTCTCAAACGATTTTTTTAAGGCCGGGAAGTTGAAAGCCGTTACCGTTAGTCACCTATTAACTATAAGAATATCGGGCGAACGATCGCCATTATAGATTTTCTACCGATTTTTCTGCTAGTGTATGGCCAGCATTACTTTAGTTAATAATTCTTAGCATTCAAAAGAGAAGCAGTTCAAAGGAGGAGCAGCAGAGAAGTTGCCTAAATTGTGTCGCAGATTTCTGCTCTCCCTTCCTTCTGTGCACCTTCCCTGCGTTTACAATGAAGGTTAGACAACTGGCACTCTGCCAGATCACTGCTGGGAAGGGGGTGAAAAACAAGCTAATGAGAAGAAAATGAAAGTGAAAAAATTTAGTTTTTTTGCATTATTATTTGATGATGAATTACTGCACAGTTCCTACAGCTACCGAGGTCACTAACAATGTGTTTGAAAGCTCAGTGTCCTTAGCCTAACCTCTCTTCTATTTTATAGAAAGTTTGTGACTTGAGAATAAATATCACTATATGTAATGCCTCGGAAATATATTCAGGAAAACTTGTAAATTTACTGAAAGACTCCTTTAATGGACACTTGAATGCTGATTGTGTCATTTTTGGTGTGTCGAATACTGAGCAAAATGTCAATGAGTATTGACAGACAAATGCACACAATAATGGTTGTGCCTGAGATGGGCTCTACAGGTCCCTCGAGAACTAAATGCACATTCAACAATTACTCTGTAGTTCCCTTTAAAACTACCTGGGCCTATTTTAGGCAAAAATTTGCGAGTTTTAGTAACAGTACCGTTAATCAAAAATGACCGCACCCCTATAGAGTGACTTTTTTGAAGTGACTTTTGTTCTTTCAGATACAGATGATGTTTTGGTCAGTAGGCCCTTAGTGCCGATTCACACTATAGCAATGTCAGACATCGCATGTGATTTGCACCACACTGCTCTGCAAATCACATGTGATGTCTGTGCGATGCAAATTCAGCCTTACAGATTGTAGGGCTGAAATCGCAATGGCATTTGGAGCCAAAGTCGTGCAGGACCCTTTTTTTTGTCTGCACCAGATCCTGTGGATGTTCACACCCATGTGATCTGATTCCTGTCTGAATTGACAGTTTGCACTGCGATATACGACCTGATCTGTAGGTGTCATTAACTTTGTATTGACACTCCCAGCAGTTTGCATGTGGCAGTGAGAACTGCCTGCGAGTCGGGTGCGATGCGGGAACCCGCAGTGGATTTGTAGGGTTCTCGTATTGGGCCAATGTGAACTGAGCCTAAAGCTCATCCTAGCTGAAAAACATCACCTATAAAACTGACTTATAAACAACTTGTTGGTGTTGCTGTCACGTCTTGGCACATTTTGTTTTTTACTTTTAAATTTTACAGCGCTCTGTCATAAATATAAACATTGAAGATTATGGAGGGTGCTTGTGTAGTGTTCCATTAGAAGTTCCTAATTAGGTCTCAGTAGACATCACCCAGCATTTCCTTTTTATAATTATACTTACCTATTATGCAGCAATTAATTGTGCGATTAGTTTTATAATTTAATGTGATTACCAATTAATCTTTTGTGTGTTTCATGAATACCATTAGAGTTTATGGGGCACAGTTCTTAATTTCTCACCTAGTAGGGGTTCCCACTCTTTGGAAGCTTATATTTTCTTTTCATGAATCATTCCTTTATGTTTTCAATGCAGTCTGATTTGTGCCCCCCCCCCCTCCCCATAGATTTCTATTTTTGTTATTTTTATTATTATTATTCTATGGCTACCAATTTTTCAAAGAGCAATGTAGGGATACCCTTCTAATCAGGCCCAATTTCAGCAATATCTTAAATCATGCACCCATTTGTAGCCACATCCATAAAATCACCAAAAATCAATATTTTTGCACAGTGCATAAGAAGACCAGCCCAAAAGACTATTGCTGTGTGTGGCTGACTGGCTCCAGTAGTGGCGTATTGGGGTGGTGCCTGCTAGTCTTACCGATGCCAGCCTTAACATGGCTACCCCGCAGCACAATTTTGTGGAATACTGAGGGGTTGTAAAAGACCTGGGGCACCTTTGGGCATTCTGAGGAGAGTATTGATGCAGTGTATGCCAGATGTGGTGTGGCCAGATTGTGAATAAGGATGATCGAACGGTTTGGGTCGACCATCGGTTCGACCCGAACATTGGGTGTTCGAAATTCAGCCGAATTCCGAACTTTTTGCGGTAAAAGTTCGGAATTCGGCCACCAGAACAGCCCAAAATGCAATGGGACAGGAACTGGGCTTTAAAAGCCCATGATTGGCCCAGAAACATCAGTAAAATGGGATTGGAGTGACTAAGGGGTCCAGAGCCGAATCAGGAGTGAATACGCCCCCAATACGCCCCCCAGTATATAACATAGCCCCGCCAAAACTCTAGCACTGTAATACAGAGGCTGTGGAAGAGAGTGGAAGCATTTGTGTTTCTACTGCTGCTTGTAAAGCTCCAGTGTCATTTTGCAATTATTAGTGTGAGGAAAGGGATATGCAGTGTAGTTAGGGTACTATATACCACTATAGTTAGATTCAAAAATCTAGTTTTTGTAGGGATAGCTTTAAGTGTCAGGGTGACCATAGTGTAGTTTAGGGTGACCTGACTCTGCCATGTCAGGGTGACTGTAGTGTAGTTTAGGTGACCTGACTCTGCCATGTCAGGGTGACCGTAGTGTAGTTTAGGGTGAACTGACTCTGCCATGTCAGGGTGACCGTAGTGTAGTTTAGGGTGAACTGACTCTGCCATGTCAGGGTGTCCGTAGTGTAGTTTAGGGTGAACTGACTCTGCCATGTCAGGGTGACCGTAGTGTAGTTTAGGGTGAACTGACTCTGCCATGTCAGGGTGACCGTAGTGTAGTTTAGGGTGAACTGACTCTGCCATGTCAGGGTGACCCCACTATGCAGATTCTGGGTTAGGGGTATACATATATACATATATATATATATTTCCAAAAATGACAATTTTTAAGAATTTTTTTTTGCCTGATTCATAGTCCCTGGGGCATGACCCAGAACCCTAGGCACTTTTTAGGGGCATTTATTGGGTTTTAGGGCTTCAAAATGGTGTTTTTTGATTCCAGAAGTTCGGGTCCCATTGATTTCAATGGGGTTCTGGAATCCGAACCAAACTTTTTTTTTCAAAAGTTCGATCATCCCTAATTGTGAAAACAGTGACAGGGACTTAATGGGATATGGGTAAAAAAAAGCTTGAGCCTACTTTTCTGTGGGTCAATGATGCAGAATGCACACAATGCAGAGGTCAGGAGTAAGCAACACACAGTGTACAGCGGTCTAGAGTAAGTAACACACACTGTGCTTCCCATCATTTTTGGGGAATCCGATTCAGTTACTTGCAACTATGAATGCGATTAGTTAGCTTGCCGCACAAGATATACAAAAGGACGAACGTCAGAACCATTGAGCAAGCCGTGTGTGACTCCTGTGTTAATTGACTGTGAACACTTTGTAGTTAAACTGGCATGTTTCTTGGGTGATGTTATAAGAGTTTGAATGGAAAGACATGTAAGGACTCTTATCAACAAATGTGAGAGTCGGTGTCTCCCAGGTGTAAGGCAATCTTTTAAAGTGCCTTGTGCATACTGTGTTCATCTCATTATAGACTGTTAATTCTTTTCTGGTTGTCACCTGCAGCTTCTGGGCAAGTAACTGGCAGCTGACCAAGGGCTTTCAAAAGACTGCTGTTTCATCTTAACTCTGACAGACCCTGAAAATTTCAGCATGTTGTTTCAGTTCTGTTATGTGTGGGTGCCTGGAGTCATTAGACCAACAGTGAAGCATAAAACTGCAATATCATTTTAGAAAACCTACACTTTGTCTATGGGAAACAAGATTTTCACTATCCTCATACCTGTGACTGCTTTTTGTTTTTTCTATACATGGTCACTAATTTTCAGCATGTGCTAGTTCAGCTGGTTTGAGCCAGGTAAAGCTCAGCTTAGAAGATGCAATAACTTCCAAATTCTCCTAGCTGTAAGCCATAGTTCCCAACTGTCATTTATTTGCAGGAACTGTTTTGAATCAATCCCTTTGTCCCCTTTCCCATCTTGGTTTTCCATCCCTCTTTTTGATCTTTTGTATGCCCTCCATCCCCCCCAAAAAATATCTACTAGTTAAAGTTTGGTGGAGTTATAGTTATACTGTAAATCTTGAAATAAACCAAGTCTGACTGGGGAAACCCTGAAGGTGAGGAAGATGGGGGTTTTATTGTGCCCAAAAATATAAAAAGAAAAACAAATCATAAAAAATATCAATTTTATTAAAGACAGAATGATAAAAATGACACATGAAAATACAGCATATGAAAGGTATAGCACATAACACAGTACATCCTATAGTACGATGGATCAACGCGTTTCTCCCACAGTTTGGGCCTCCTTGGGCTTTTTTTTATGGGCTTCCAACTTGGTTACAACCACCATCACATCTCTGGACGCTGGATCCCACAGCCATCCCCGCAAACCACCGGTTTTATACAAAGCCTATGATCTTGTACCCCGTGTGAGTTTATATTATTGTGTGCTTCCCTGGAATAAACCAATACTGCACTTAGAGGCGCTCTGCTTGTTTCTTCATATGCTTTCCCCCACGGAGCTGACTTCCCTGTGCTGTGGGGCTAGCCCTTACTGCAGTCTTACATACATTTCCTATTGGCATACTGTCTCTTCCCTGGGACTCTCATTTATTACTATGGACTTTAATATTTTGGTTCCCCATGTATATGATTGTCTTGTTATATAATTTATATCAAATCCTCCTTTTATATTCATGAGCCATGTTATCGTCTGACCATTGTTTGCATATTGGTTACATCCGACCCCCCCTACAGAGGCCCAGAGCGCTTGCTATTTTCCCACTTGCTGTGGTTTGCAGTCCGGAGTCCAGTGTGTTTCTGTTCACCGGTTCTGGTGCGTGGCCGTCGCCGCCCCATACATGTGTGATCCTGCTATATTGAGAGCCGGTCACATTCACATGTTATGCAAATTGGATGTAGTTTAAAACGCATCCAATTCGCATACATGTGGACACAACTTTAAGCTACTTATTAAGCCTTAGTGAACCCTAATTACTATTTCTTAACTGCTTCATTCCTTTCTTCCCTACCCTAATTATTATTTATCAACTCCATCATTCTTCCTCCATCACTACGAAGTGATAAACTACTCTGAACCTTTCATCCAATCTCTGAATTATTGCACTTGTTCTTTTGATAAGCCAGTAGAAAAGCCGGGAGGGGTGAAAAAAAAATTGTGGGTTTTACTATTCGATTTTTATGTAAATTCTTTATGGTCTGGCCATTTTGGGATGGGGAAGGGGTGTTGTTTCTTTTGCCAGCATAGTTTGTGCTAAAAGGTGTACCTCTTTGTCATCCCAGAAAGTTTTGAGCTAACTTAGTTAAGGCAGCCATTAAAGCTAAATCTATGAGCGTGTCTTTCCTGGACTGCATTGTAACAAATTTCCTATTGCTATCCAAATAGCCAAAATGTTGTATTTATTGGCTGTGACAGCTCTTAATTTGAAAACAATGCCCTGCTTTTTATTTACAGATTCTCTAGATTATCTCCATTGTCATTGCACAATGGTGAGTGAAAGTAAAGGAATTGCCCTGGAAAAGAACTATAAACGGGTCAATCTACTGAAATCGATATTTCATAGAAAGAATTCTAACTTTGACTTTTTATAAATACATTCCATATATCACTTAATAATTCAGAGATTTTGTTTTAGGAAGAATTAGTGGGATTAAACATTCTGAATGTATAAAAACAAAGTTCTGAATTCAATTATGTTGAAGAGAATAGTTGTCTACACGACTGCTTGATGTTCAGTGTCTCATTGTAGCAACAGAATCAGATTGTGATTTTTCGAGAACTCTCCATCCCCCCAATGGCAATAGTAATTTTAGAATTACTAAATAGGATAAAGGCACACAAATGTTCACAGAACATGCACTGGAGAGTGTCTGTGTCTGGCTCCAAGAAAGATTTTTTTCATTATTATTTTTGTCAGTCTTTGAATAAGATTCTGACCTTTGAACCCTATTGTGCATTGCCATAGGAGCCTGGGACAATATGGATGGAATATGTCGATATTATGATAAGTGGCTTGTATTCTATAAGCCTTCCAGCATTAAAATCTTTAGCATTTTTTTTTACAGAAAAAAAATAGAAATACTCAGTATTACCCTGAATCGGCCCCTTTGTTTCAGCCAGGTTTTTATACTACAAGTGGGGATCAAGCACCAGCCTGCTTACCATACTCTTGCCTTTTTGTTTCATTAATGGGTTTGTTTTTCAACTGAGAAGTCTTTGATGGATCAAAAGACATGTAAATGTGAACATCTGCAAAGAAAAGTGCAAATATAAGTAAGCCTTGTCCCTCATGTTCATTGTTATGTTGAGCTGAGTATTTTTAATTAGATTACACGCATGCTGTTGTAGTGTCTGGAATATGTGATCAAACTATATGGTAACAATTGTAATGCTTAAAGGAGGGTTTACTATGGCAAAAGCAACCCTGTACTCCAACTACTAACTACTCCAACTACCCTCTGCCTATCTGTAACTTGAAAATTAACCCCCCCAGCTACTTTTATTGAACCGAACTCAGAAATCTAAAGAAAAAATGCTAGTAGTTTTTGTCTATTGTGACAATAAACCTTCCTTTCTCTTAAAGTGATTGTAAAGTCTCGTTTTTTTTTTTTTAAATAACAAATATGTTTTACTTACCTCCTCTGTGCAGTTGGTTTTGCACAGAGCAGCACAGATCCTCCTCTTCTCGGGTTCCTCATTGCTGCTCCTGGCCCCTCCCTCCTGGTGAGTCCCGCCACATCAAGCAGCTTGCTACGGGGGCACCCAAACTGAGTCACAGCTCCCTTTGACCATGGGATTGTACACCCCATCATACCATAAGAACATACCTAAAATATAAAATAAACACACAACAAGGATTGTGGAAAAGTTTAGGCCGCGGCCCCTTTATTGGGTTTAAAGCAATTTTAATTATGAAATGAACTTTAACTTTTAATTTCAAACAGAACTGCTGTTAACCATTAACAGATCAGCATGCATAGTCACTAAGACTCCAGCAGCAATATCTTATAACAACCAAATAACATTTTACCAACCATTGTCCACCCACAAAGTGGACAACATTACCCAAAAAGATGGACCTTCAATATCAAACAGAACTGTTGTTAACCAATAACAGACTAGCATGCTTAATCACTAAGACTCAAGCAGCAATATCTTATACCAAAACCAGCGTACCAACCACTGTCCACCCACAAAGTGGGCAACGTTACCCACATAAAGGTGGACCGCGATGAGGAGAAATAACAATGGGGGAGGGAGGGTGGGAGAGCAAGTCAAAAGATCCAGAAGGAAGGCTGAGGAGAATCCCAGCGGTGAGTCCAGCTGACAGACCTGAGGTAAATGCTGACTCTGCCCAGTGACAACAGAGTATATAAGTAAAAGGTTACACTCATTGGTCAGATGTTTCCCACCAAAAGATTTTGTGCACTGGATTTGGTGCTGAACACCAATCCACGGCTCAGCAGCTGAGGTAAATCTTCCTAGCAACAGCAGTCAGCTTGTCACCTGAAACACAAAACAGAAAGAAAAGAAAAGAAAGCAGCCATAGAGAGACATGTACATAAAAATCGTCATAGCTCGCTATTAAACGTAAAATGTATTTTTAAAACAAGAGGATGTTAGGGGTGACAATCCCCATGGGGCCACTTCTCTATTTTATTCTTTCGTGGCTTTGACATTCAGATGGGAGTCTTGTCCGCCCCACCCCCTCTCTCTGCTGATTGGCTGAATGCTTTTTATTGACAGCAGCGAGAGCCAATTGCGCCGCACTGCTGTCTCAGCCAAAGAGAAGAGGAGTCTCAGGCGGCTTAGACACTCCTGCAACATCGCTGGTTGAAGACAGGCTCAGGTAAGTATTAGGGGGCTGAGAGGGGCTGCTGCACATAGAATGTTTTTTTATCTTAATGCATCTTAATGCATTAAGATAAAAAACAGTTTCTGCCTTTACAATCCCTTTAATGTTAGCAACTTTTTAAAATATACACTGCCTGGTGTGCATTCACTGCTCACTGTGCACTCTTTATAGAATGGAAATGATGTAGCTTAGTGCCAGCAGTGCCAGTGCAACAGAGTTGCATGAATGCAGGAGTTGCAACATCACAGGCCATCCTGTGGCTGAAGGAAGACACTGACCCTGGGCAGAGCTTTAGCAAAGATGGCAAGGTGACTATGTAGAGGCAAGGAGAGTGGGAGCTCTAATGCTGGAACAAGTCAAACCTAGAGGTAAGTTTGGTAATTGTTTAATGTGTAAGTGTTCTGTGTCAGCTCAGTGCCCAAAGCTTCTCAAACATTTTCAGTGTAAAGTATCTTTGACTTCACAGTTGCTTTTCAAGTCTAAGGCAGGCAGTTGCAGGTAAGAAATTCATACAATTCCCCCATCAACACAGACAATGTTGTGAAGTGAATCCCTCCCGCCGTTCCCGGGGGGGGGGGGGGAGCGGGCGGGGGAAGTTCTCTCCACCAGGAGAAGACAGTGATTATCACTAGCGGCTATAGCAGCCCCATGCAATATTTGCAGGTAAATCCAGCAGGGTGGTTGTACACATTTAGCCTACCCATTAATGGTTTGAATCTCGTCTGGTTCCTGTTTAATCGGCTGAGATTTGAACCATGTATGGTCGGCCTAGGAATAGCTGATTAACAGGGGTTCCAACTTAGCATTGAGGTTCTTGCCCTAGCAAGTTGAATATACACCTGGGGTTTATTTAACAACGTAAGGACCATCCGCCGGTAGGGAGGCCCTCCTGCGCAAACTGACTTAGGTATACGTCGGTCCCGCACCTGCAGCTAGGGGTGAGCGCATGCCGCCGCCGGCATGCTCCCGCCCCCACTCGGCAGCGGGGACTCTGATGCATGGGGCAGACGGCTCCGATTGCCTCCTGACACCCGCGATCATTCCCCGCTAAGAGAGAAGGACGGGCAGCTGTTGTAAACACAGCCGACCGTTCTTCTCTCTGAAATGATCACAGAGCGCCTGTGATCCTTCTATATAGGAACACAGGTCTCTGTAATAATTTATCAAGCCACTGCCCCCATACAGTTAGAAACACGCCCCTGGGTACACAACTGACCCTTTAATCACCTACAGTGTTAACCCCTTCCCTGCCAGTGTCATTATTACAGTAACAGTGCATATTTTTAGCATTGATTACTTTAGTAATGTCACTGGTCCCCCCAAAAGTGTCAAAAATGTCAGTTAGGGGTCTGATCTGTCCGCCGCAATGTCGCAGTCCTGCTAAAAATCGCAGATCACCGCCATTACTAGTAAAACAAAAAAAAAAAAACAATAAAAATTACATAAATCTTTCCCGTAGTTAGTAGACGTGATAACTTTTGTGCAAATTAATCAATATACACTTATTGCGATTTTTTTTACCAAAAATATGTAGCAGAAAACAAATTGGCCTGAAATGTTAAAAATTTTTGATTTTTAAATTTTTTTTTGTGGGAATGTTATATAGCAGAAAGTGAAAAATATTGTTTTATTTTTCCAGAATTGTCGCTCTTTTTCTGTTTATAGCGCAAAAAAAAAATCGCACAGGTGATCAAATACCAACAAAAGAAAGCTCTATTTGTGGGAAAAAAAGGACATTAATTTTATTTGGGTAGAGGGTCGCACGACCGCGCAATTGTCCATTAAAATAACGCAGTGCCAAATGGCAAAATATGGCCTGGTCATTAAAGGGGAAAATCTTCCGGTCCAGAAATGGTTAATAAAGCTAGAGAGAGCACAATTTGTCACAATTCTGCAGAGAAAGCTTCTAACCTCAGCTTGTTTACTTAAGCTTTAGCAATAAAACCTGGAAGCTGATTGGTTTCTCTGCAGAATTGTGACTAATTTTGCCCTCTCTAGCTTTAGTAAATAAACCCCACTATTAGAATTTTGAATGAAAATTCTTAGGAAAATTTGAACAAAGATTCTCAATACATTCAAATGTCGTTCGAAAGACTTCACTTGCTTTTAACATAAAATTTTGGAATCAATGGACTTTAGTAAATGAAAAACCACATAAACCTTAGAAATTTGTAAATTTCAGAAAAATCTTTCATTCAGCCCATGCAAATTTATTATCACTGTGGTCCAAAACAAATGTTGATTTGACCCCACTAATAATTAGAAAACTGAACAAACGTTCTTACAACATTCCTACAATGAAAAATGTCCAACAAAATTCTACTAGTGTATATCCAGCTATACACTTCTACCCAAAACAAATTCTCCAGCACGCAAGGTTCTACATTTTCTACATTTTTACACATTTAGAAAAACTTGAAAGTTAAATCCCAGACAAACGAATAAGTACAGAGTCAAACTACATACTGTATAGGGGAGCTGGTGCTGGTCTCTTCCATCTCCCAATCTGAACTGGGGGTTGTAGGAGGCCAGTTTTATTATACTGTAGCTGCATTGAAAATACATCAAATTATTTTTTTATTTAATTTTTTAAAGTAATATTTTATTGAGGTTTTATTAATGGCATACAAAGAAAGAAGAAATAGTACAATTAGTAACACAGTACAATATTATCCATTCTTATAAAATATAGTGACAGGACAATAATGATTGAATAAGCATGTTTGAATCAGTCAATGTAAGCCAAATAAAACCGTGAGTTTATAGTTCAGCACATGGCGAGTTGTTTACCGTATTAAAGAAGCTGACGTCTGAGCCCCCCGAATGTCTGGACACCCCTATGGGGATCACACTGTGTCTGGTCGGAGGGAAAATCCGGCTACTAATTATTTTTTTTAATGAATACGTAATTGCAGTACTATTTGTGTATCTATATCTCACTGGAGTTAAGCTCAAGCAACGATTCACTCCTTTTTGTTTTATACTTATATTTAAATATTGCAGTTTACATTTAAAATGAATCAAAAGAGATATATAGACAACCGGCACCCATAATGTTAACCACAGTTTTATTCAGATGGCATCCAGTTATAGTCCAAACATGTTGTTTTCTACCATGATGGCCAGACTCTTAACCATAATTACGGGAAATAGTCATGTAAAACCCAGCTAAAGAGAGTACTGCTGAAATGGCTGCTCACAGCTTGTAATGAAAATCTGACATTTACTCTGTATTTGTGCTGTTTGAAGCTCCTGGCCATTACAGGGAACATCAGCCTGTCTTTCAGGCTGCCTGTTCTGCCTTTCAAAGATGTTTCAAGAGTATAGAATCATTTTTGTGGATTTAAAAGTGAAGTTCAGAAAAAAGCAAGCCAGCATATTTTTCCTCTTAGAGTGCCCATCACCCCTACGGGAAGTCAAAAGTTCATTTCATAGTGAGTCTCAGGGCTTCATGGCCTAATGTATATTTAATCTTAGCAGTGTCTCACACAGATTTTAAGTGTATTCCAGAATGTTAAAGGAGAATTGCACTGAAGCACCAATTTTACATTTTAACTGGGAAGATTGATATTTGCATAGCTCTCAACTGTAACCTCTTTTAGAAAGATTGTCCCTTTTTTAAGCCAAATCCCTCTGCTTAGATTGTAAGCTCTAATGAGCAGGGCCCTCTGATTCCTCCTGTATTGAATTGTATTGTAAATGTATTTGCCCTCACGTTGTAAAGCGCTGCGCATACTAATGTCGCTATATAAATCCTGTATGATAATAATAATAGTAGTCTCTCATTCATTCTCATTCATCCTCTTTTTGGTTTAGTGTAGAAATAAATATAAATAAATGTAATTTTTATTTGGTAAAGGTGTGCATGTGTCATTACACTTTTCAGCAACTCTTTACATTATTGCATTGGTTCTTATTAACCACTAATAGAAAGGAAATATAGCTGTGAAAAAGGCCCACTAGGTTTGAGTGATTATGCTTGCATTTAAGCGGAAATAATCCATTAAAATTTTCATAAAACAGCACATGCTGGAAATGTAACACTCCCATTGGTTGTGCTCTCAACCAGACTGTCAAACCATCCAATGGCTAGTGTCATAACTGATCACATGTTGAGCATCATGGCAGTTGTAGATTAAACAGAGGCCAAGATTGCAGCTTCCTTGGCTGAAAAAGATAGGAGGGTTTACTTTCACTTTAAAGTGGTTGTAAAGGCTAAATATGTTTTACCTTATTGCATTCATTGCATTAAAAGAGACGTTTTTTTTTTTTCAGAAACATACTTACCTAGGTGGAGGCAGCATCTCTCCGATGCTGCATCTGTCACCCGCCGGCTCTAAGACTGAGAACCAAGCAATCAAACACTGCCGATCACTCAGTTCTCACAGCTCCCTGGGCACAGAGCTGGTGACTGTTAGTCACCCCTGTCTGCTCTCTCCCCCCTCGCTCACTGGAGTGGAGGGGGTGGGAGCGACCGGCTTAAAGCGGAGTTCCGGCCTCGGGGGTCAATTTTAGCTAAAAATACCCCCGGGACAGTCAGGGCTAGTACATTCCATAATGGATAGCCTCTGAACTGTCCCGGGTCGCACTTACCTGTAAGAAGAAATACTTACCTTGAAAAGTTCTTCTCCAGCGCTGCCATCTCAGGTGTGGGCAGCTGAAGCTGCAGCGTCCCTCTCCGTGTCCTCTTCTGTGACGTCGGAGTCCCACAATGCACTGCACCGGCCCCACTCGTCACTTCCAGTGCAAGCACGGCATCCCTGCACAGCTTCTGGGCATGCCCAGAAGCTGTTTAGCAGTGAATGCCGGGCCTGCACCGGAAGTGATGAGCGGGGCCGGTGCAGGCGCATTGACTCCTGGGAGCTGAACGTCATCGCTCCCAGGAGTCATCTCAAACCGGAAGAGACGGCGCGGGCCGCGGCCGCAGAGGGAGGAAGTGGAAGGAAGGTGAGTATATTTTCTTCTATAATAAGGTAAGTGACCAAAAAAAAAAAAAAAAAATCGGCAGTATCCATTTATTTTTCACGTTGCACTCGTGGATGGCCCAAAATCGATTTTGAGGCCGGAACTCCGCTTTAAGCTCTTAACGGCACACTGAGAGGCTGAGCCAGGTGCCAGTCCAGGCATGTGGGCAGATCCCGACTTCATTGTAGTGATATTGCCCCAGTCTGGACTGACTCTGTGACATCAGTGGACAACGGGCTTCAGCCCGCTGTCTGCTTAAAACGTTTACAGGAATGCAGAACGGACTGCACTCCTGTGATCCACAAACGAGCTTTGGCTGTACTTCTCCTTTAAGCTAAAAAATGTCCCAGTGTTTGTATCACTCCTCTTCTTCTCTCAACCTAGCACTGGGCATGTCTGTAGCAGCTCTCTCCTCTCTCCCTGCATATACAGGACAGAGAGGCAGCAGCTGGAGCTGCTGTCAATCAAGTCCTGTGACCAGAGAGGGGGGAGGGGCCAAGCCACTCTATTAGTCTATAGACGCACACAGTCCCACCCAGAAATGAGCCTGCATGTGCACCCCCATAGGAGGTGGCTTCCTGTGGTGGCACACAATAAAGAGGAGGAGCCAAGAGCACCAGTGGGGGACCCAAGAAGAGAAGATTCCTTACCACTCTGTGCAAAACCATTGCACAGAACAACTAAGTATAACATGTTTGTTTTTAAAAAAAATAAGCTTTACAACCTCTTTAAATTCATCATGGTCTACATGATTTGGGGGTGTGGCAACGATGTACCAATTGCCTAAATAATTTGTACTGAAAGGTGTCCTATTTTTCTCATGTCAAAAAGTCGGTTAGTATGTGTTTGTGAGTTTGCCACATGTACATTATAAGCTTCCTTTCTCCAATTCCTGGATGTCTATACCAAGCCGATTTGAGACCCTCTTTCCACCATAGCCATCTATAGTGACCATGTTGGGGAAGTGGAAAAGTGTGTGCACCAGTCCAAAAAATCTACGTATGTACAGTATAGTCACCGTATTTGAATTTATAAAAATTATTGTACATGCAGAGGGGTCTTTCGGAAAGAAGTCAGCAGAAAATGGCTGCATGTTTATAGTAAAGGCACTATCTTGAAGACGGCCAAATTAACTCAACAGCTTTGTTCTCATTTTTTGTGGTATACTGTAAAGCTGTGCATGTTTTTCATTTATTTTGTAAAGAATGTCCTGTTTTATTGATGTACATAACACCATCTGGACACCTAATACACTTATTCAGGTAGCGCACACAGGGTTGATCCGCAGTTGCTTACTTCTTGAGAGTGAAAGCTCTTAGATATGGTTTGTACTGGCAGTTTTCTGTACAGAGAATGTGTTAGTTTATCATGCGCTCTGTGTATACAGGTAAATAAACATATTTTTTACTGATTAGAAGGTTTTCCAGGTTTGCCTGTATATTAGAAGGAGCTGTTTTGGGAAAAACATAGTAATCATTTTTTTCTCTTAGGATTCACACACCCTTCACCCAAGTTTCAGTTGGAAGAGTTGGTGAATCGTAGGTAAAGGTTGTTTAAATCTTGAGGAAAAACATTGCTAAATAGATCCTTAGGAGTGCACTCACACTGGCAGTTTTAACCGTGCCAGGGGACGATTCACCCCTTTGGTATGATTTATTTGTGCAGTGTGAGTGCTCTGAGCCATGCGTGGGATAGGTTAAGCGTACTATGGCCAGAACCACTTGGAGGAGGTGGCTTCAGGCCCAATTCACTTGTGGTCCAGTGTGCTTCACATTAGTGTGCCTGGGCACAGAACTCTCCATAGATCATTGAGCACAGAAGCAGGGATCACTGTCGTCTAGTTGGCAAAGGTGATGATGTAAATGTGCCTTATAATCCAGGGTCAGTGAAAACCTGGAAGGAGTGGGCAGGGTGGACAAAAGAACTCAGGCATGGTTTAGTTCAACTGTGCCCAGTGTGAGTGCAATCACTTGCTTCTATGGGGTAGAATACCACTAGTTGTATATTGTATACACCAATAGTGCTCTGTTTTGTGTTTTTATTGTAAAAGGTACAAAAGGTAGCCTTCTACATCTAGGGGCATGTTTACCATTGCTTCACCTAATATTTGTATATTTCGTAAATGAATCCTAAATATTAATAAGTTAATTACTGCGGACTGGGTAATTAGCCACCACAATGACTCTACAAAGCTGATTAGTAACTGTTGATTTCACAGGGAGTGCATTGTTTTGAATGAGTCGGTCCACTTACATTGATTGACATTGTGTGAAGGAGCAGTGAAGCACAAGCACTGTGTTAAAGTGTTTGTAAACAATCAGTTGTAAAATAACCCATCCAGTTTAAAATAGATATGAAAGGCAAAACATTTTTGTATAAATATAAAATAACAAAAAACAAAAACATTATAAATACCTTTTTTCCCTTTTTTATAAATGATCACATTCCTTCTGTTCTCAGCTACATAAGAGCTGGGAGGAGGAGAAGCAGCAGCACACTGAGCTTCCCAATGAATGGCTGTGCAGCGGGGGCAGAGTAGGACAAGTCTGATCATTGGAGGAGAGTACACTGAGTTTCCAGCACAGCTAGAGAACTGACCACGATGTGCTCTCCTGCTTAGTGTGGTCAATTTTTAATGGGAAAGCAGAAGGACTGGTAGGAACACCAGGGATTTCACGTAAAGGAAGCAATACAAAGCAAACAGGATACTTCCTCATACAAGTACATGGTACAGCAGGCACATATCAGGAATATGAAGTGTTGGGGTAACAAACACTTTAAACCGCATACATACTACTGCTTTTTTATCGTTCAGCCCAGAAGGTTAAATGAAAAAAAAAACTGACAGCTCAGGAGGAGCTGCTGTACTAACTATCCAATGTGCTATCGTGTTCTGACAGGCGGACAGCCCCCCGCCAGAACACTCTGGTGTGATCGGGAGCTGATCAGCAGACCTTTTTGATCACTATCCTTCGATGGAAGCCAGCGCAATGACCGGCTTCTGTCGGACCAACTCCAGTACACATACACACGGGCCGAATGTTGGCCAGTTTCTATTGAACCAGCCAATGATGCCCGACATTCGGCCCGTGTGTACTAGGCTTAAAGTGATTCTAACGGCAGCAGGCAAAAACCTTTAGTGTGCAGAAGCCCCCCTCAGCCCCCCTAATACTTACCTGAGCCCTATATCGAAACAGCCAAATCCACAAGTGCCTCAACTCTCCAGGACTCTTCCTCCTGATTGGCTGAGACACAGCAGCAGCCGATTGGCTCCCACTGCTGTCAATTAAAGTCAGTTAGCCAACCAGGAGAGAGGGGGCAGGGCTGAACCATGGCTCTGTGTCTGAATGGACACACAGAGCTGCAGCTCGGTTTGGGTGCCCCCATGGCAAGCTGCTTGCTGTGGGGGCACTCAACAGGAGGGAGGGGCCAAAAGAGCCAGCGAGGGACCCAAGAAGAGGAGGATCTGGGCTGCCCTGTGCAAAACCACTGCACAGAGTAGGTAAGTATAAAATGTTTTTTATTTTTAAAGAAAAAAAAAATGAGATTTTAGTATCACTTTAACGCTGCAAAATATGAAGCAGAGCATGCAGAGAATGTCCATTTTCTAATGTTCCAATATGTCTGATGCATATAAATAACGTTTTGTTAGCACATATTGTTTATTCACATCTAACTAATCTCTTTTAAACATTAAATAAAAAAAATAATTTAAGACTTTACATTTCTTTTAACAGTGAATTTTAGTAACATGTATGAACAAATATAGAAACCAAAGATTTTATATATTTAACATGGAGAAAAGGACTTAATTGAGTTTTGTGGAAACAAATAGAAATGTGAATGTGATAAACTATTCTTTGTGAAACCAATATTTAGATTAAAATAGAATCGCTTTCTTTGTTTTTATGACCAGCCCTTATTATTATGAGACCCATCACTTCACAGTGGGAGGTGTGACTAAATGGTTTGACATAAGAAACTAATCAAGATTAAAGAGTTGACAACGTTGCTGCAGCAAACACAAGATTCTAAACTGCAAAATTAATTTCAGGACTGATAGCAACACTATCTGTCTTCTAGAAAAAAAAAATAACCAAAATGTATAAACGTACCTCACCATTGGCCCTTTGTCCTCTGTATGTAGCTTTTATTTCTAATAATCCTCACTAAACATGACATATGACTGAAATATTACAATTTTCAGTTTATGGTGGATATTATTGTTATCTTCCTCAAGCAAATTTACCATGGGGGGGCTAGATTACAGTGTACAATAATATACAGTATATTGATTACAGTGTACAATAATATATAGTATATTGATTACAGTGTACAGTAATATACAGTATATTGATTACAGTATACAATAATATACAGTATATTGATTACAGTGTACAGTAATATACAGTATATTGATTACAGTGTACAATAATATACATTATAATGATTACAGTGTTATAGAGCAAACTAAAACAATGCAGATATCATATTTACTCTTAATATCTTTGCTGAATATGGGATGCATGTGGAAATGAAGATAATTGCACATTTCTGCTTTTAGCAGATTTAAAAAATTACTTCTTCCTGAAACGGGATGACATTTCTTTTTTTTTTTTGTGTATGAGAATGCAGTTAACAGTGAGAATAACCTGAACACCAAGTTATACCAGTTTTTGATAGTACCCAATAAACAACATTATTTAAGTGGATGGTGGTCGATCTTTTATTTTTCAGCTGCAGGAAGGGAGGAAGGCGCTGGTATGACATCTTTTTGTGTTCAAGTGGAACTATAAGCAAAAACAGCATATATGGCGCTGTCTATGAATAGAGTCCTCCCTTTGCATGTTATTACTTGTTGATCCTGCCTGTAGATCTGTTATTTGTTCTCTACCTGTGAAACGCCAAACTGTCCAGCAAGTGTGGAAGTTACTATTGTTTGGACAAACCATACAGAACACTGGTAGGGGTGCTTACAGTGATTAACTTTTATTCGTAAGGTTAAACTGTTTTTTTCAGAAGAAAGAAAAATTGTTGCTGTAACTGCTGAAAAAGTATTATTTGTAGTTGCACTTTAATTGAATTTTCTCTTGCTTAAGACTGGTACACACTATCCATTTCTGTTTGTTTAACCAAGCAGACTAAGGCCCCTTCCACACTAGCAGACTGTTCAGATCCACCTGTGAGTTTTTCAGGCGGATCTGAACGGATTCCCCATGCATCTCTATGGGGCATCAGATGTCAGAAGAGACATGCGCTGACATCCAATCCAATTCGGTCCGTCAAATCTGGGCTGATGCCTATTTTCCATCCATCCAGTGGATCGGATCGGATGAGAACGGACACGGACAGGCGATCCGTTCCCATCTGATTCCCCCATAGAGAACAGCGGGGACCTGACAGAGCTGCCATCTGCCTGCTCAGCTGAGGATCGGCGGATCGATCCCCTGCTGAGATAAACTTAGTCCACCGACGGACTCCCTTGTGTGAAAGGGGCCTAAACGAGTAAAAGCTTGGGAGGAGCTCACTGTACTAACTTTCCGATGTACAGAAAAAACACAAACTATCAGAAAGGCAATAATAACGTCAATATCCGTGATCACAGCCTTGGCTATACACCTGGATGCATTGTCTACTTAAATGTACCAGTGCTAGGCTATGTCACCTTTAGTGCCCTTGCTTGAGGAAAGCCTGTCGTGGTGTTTGAAAAACAGACTTTATTGGCATTTCTCTGCCACCCACTGTAATGGTGTCGCGCTTTCGGACACCATCTTGTCCTCTCGACATCCATTTTGTTTAGTGACCCAGGCTCCTTGAGCGAAAGTAGCCCTCACCTTTCGCTAATCAGTGGGACCAAAAGGCACTCATTCACCCCCACCCCACCTCAATTAGTGTCACTGAATGCAGGTTCCTGCGCAGCTGACACTTTTCACACCTTTATCATAAACAAAGCAGACGGACCATGCTAGCCGCCCTGTCTCTGCCTGGTCAGAAGTCTGTCGTAATCTGAGCAGATGGCCAGGGAAGCTGTCTGGTAAATTCCACAGCAAAGGGTCATTCGAAAATGACCACAGTTAACCCCAAACATCCTAACTTTATACACAAGCAAGATATGTCTCTAGAAAATATATATTTGAATGCCAGATAACATACCGATCGAATTAAGAGCAAACATGAACACCTTCATGCCTAGGAAAGACAAGCTAGCGATCAGATGCCTTACAGGTCAGAGGTTATTCCAAGATAACCCATGTTTAGTGCCTGTAGAAAATAAATTAAATATCGTACAATCCAATATCAGTTTCAAGCATGTAACCGTTACATATTTCAAGATATTAGGAGTGGTATGACTCTGTCCACAAAAGTGCATTTGGAATAGTCATAAACCACTGAACAGCCCTGTTGCCATTCTGTTGTAATTGGTCAGGGGTGTCCGTCACCGCCCCTTTTTCAGTCAGAGAAAAGGACAGGAACTGATAGAGAGTTCAGTCTTCATTCTACCATCCAAGCAATAACATCGCTTTAAGAGAAGGCCGATTGAATGTTCAGCTTCTGAAACTAAGATAATACCAGGACTTTTTTAAATGCAAGTATATTCACTCTTTACCTTCATATTTCTAAATTGCTGTATTGTGTCTCTATTTCTTTGTAACCCATTTTTCTGTAAATATTTTTATTCACACCAATTTTAACCTTTCTTATAATTAAACCTTATTTTGAAAAGTGTTAACTTTGTCTCTAAGCTCTTAAATGCAAACTGAACCAAAAGAACCTGTCTCCTGAAAGAGCGCTACTGTTAGGATAAATCCTTCAGACATTCCTGTCTGCATGTGACATGGCGTGTTAAGGATGATTATTCTAAGGTCATAATTGATATTTCTAAAATTACAGGCGTCCTCTTATAAACTGGCATTCAGATTGTGGTCCCGCAAGTTGGACAATCTGTGTGCTGGGTGCAGCTGAGAGTGGCATTGTTACGCAAGTGACGGCAGGGTGTGGGATTGCCTGGTCTTTGGTCACGAGGTGGATGAGAAGGCCAGGGGTCTGATACCCGCCACCGTCACACCCACTATGGTAAAGAACAACTTCAACTGGACAGCTATAGGTTTGTATATGCTTGGAGCATGGTTGCTAACCAGGTATACTTTGCTACTGAACTGTTTTTTCTCAGCTTAGCATGCACAATACTCCAGGGCACACTGGGAATCTCGGAACCCTTATACTCCTCTATCAACTGTTTAGAGTTTTAACAAATAAATACAATTGCATTGTAAATGCTACTTTCAAATAAAATATAACTTAAAGGGTTAGTTCACCTTTATAATATGCTTTGCAGTGCAGCCAAGGGGCCCCAGTAGTTTACAAAAATTTCTTTAATAATTAAGCATTCTGAATGATTGACACCGCCCTGCATATAAGATTGGGCAGATGGTATATTGCGCATACCCTCATCATCTCAAGAATGGACATTGTATTTCAGAATGCTACTTTTTTGGCCTGGCTTTCCGGAAGCCATGGATGGCCTACAGGTATACATTTACAGCAAACTGAGTTTCTCTGCACTGCACTACGATTTGTAAACTACTGGGAGCCCTTGCCTACACTGCAAATTTTATTTTAACCAGTTCTGGACCGGAAGGATTTGCCCCCTTAATGACCAGGCTCTATTTTGCGATTTGGCACTGCGTTACTTTAATGGACAATTGCGTGGTCGTGCGACGCTGTACCCAAATAAAATTGACTTCCTTTTTTCCCCACAAATAGAGCTTTCTTATGGTGGTATTAGATCACCAGTGTGATTTTTGTTTTTTGCGCTTTACACAAAAAAAGAGCAACGATTTTGGAAAACAAAACAATATTTTTCACATTTTGCTTTATAACATTCCCCCAAAAAAATATAGAAATCAACATTTTTTTAACATTTTAGGCCAATTTGTTTTCTGCTACATATTTTTGGTAAAAAAAAATTGCAATAAGCGTATTTTGATTGGTTTGCGCAAAAGTTATTGCGTCTACTAACTGTGGGAAAGATTAATGTCATTTTTATTGTTTTTTTTTTTTTACTAGTAATGGCGGCGATCTGTGATTTTTAGCGGGACTGCGACATTGCGGTGGACAGATCAGACCCCTAACTGACATTTTTGACACTTTTGGGGGTACCAGTGACATTACTACAGTAATCAGTGCTAAAAATATGCACTGTTACTGTAATTATGCCATTGGCAGGGAAGGGGTTAACACTGTTGGTGTTGAAAGGGTTAAATGTAAGCCTAGGGGAGTGATTCTAACTGTGGAGGGGTTGGGCTTGTGAAATGATCACAGAGACATGCGATCCTATTTAGCAGGATCACATGGTCTCTGTGATCATCCCAGGGAGAAGGTCCTTCCCTCTCAGCAGGGAGAGATCGCGGGTGTCAGGTGGCAATTGGAGCCACCTGACACACGCGCCGGCTTCCCCGCTGGCGATCGGGGGCGGGAGCACACGGGAGGCGGCGCGCACTTGCCCCCTAGCTCCTCCCAGGCAAATGACGTAGCCATACGTGCCTTTTTTGCCTGGGAGAGCCACTCTGCCGCCGTATATATATACAGTATACGGTCGGCAAGTGGTTAAAGGCAAATTTTTATTATTATACAGGATTTATACAGTGGCAATGGTTTTACAAAAAGACAGAACTCCTTTAAGGTAATTGCAGCAGCGTGCACCCACACCCTTACCCATTTTGATTTGGGAAAACTCCAACACTTTCTGGTAGCAAGAAAGCTTTTACTCTCCCACGCACACCTTCCTGATAGCCTATGCCGGCGAGAGAACTGGCCAATTGGAATGTTCATGAAGCTGGATAGGGTAAGCTAGCTTCAATATTACCAGAAAGTATCAGAGCAGCCTGGCTTTAGGCAAAGCATTAGGTACTAAAGGCTGCTGTAGGTATAATCTGGTACTGTAGGTTTAATACAGTACTTATTATAAGTATTTTCAAATGTACAAATGATGTAAATATATCACGTAAATGTTTTTTACTTTGCGCATAAAAGAAAATGGTAGTGGTCAGTTCTGAAATTCAGGGATGTTTTAAAAAACTAAGCATTGTGCCTACAAAGCAGAGACCATTGGTACCCATACTTTCAGCCTGTTCTTTCATGTCCTATCCTACATGCAGCAGGATGGGAAATCAAAGACCCATATCACAAGGACAGGGCTGGAGTAGAGGGCATTTAAATGGTTCTAGTAAGGGGAAACACCAAACGATAGGTCTATAATATACTGTATGCTACCAGTTCTGCAGGGACATCAAGCCAGCCTTCAATCTACATTTTTACTTATCCTCTTGTCTGCTTGTACATCTTCCCCAATGAATGTTGTATAAACCTTATTTAAGGAAAATCTCATAAATGATGAAACTAAACTGCATGATATCTCTAGAGCAGTTATGTCCCAATAAAATAACTGTCAAAATCTAATGAAGCAGCAAGTCAAAAGTATGAAAAATAGCAAAATTGTGCATAAAGTGTAAGATATGAGCCTCATTTGCTGTAAACAACACTGCTCTAGCAATAGAGGGGACAGCAACAAGAACTCAAAGCATCAAAACAAAGTCACAGCATAGAAACAGTATTAGAAGCTTGTTTATCAGTTTGGTTTAATGACACAATTCTGTGCTATAGACACATAATTGGCTAGACTGAAAAGACTCTGCGGCTATAATGCAGAAAATAAATGGCTACAGACAGAAGAGTAGAAATTTTATTGGGGTTCTGATGTGGTATTGAAGTTGTGCTTTCACAAGCACGATGATGTCATAAAAATTAATTACAGAGTGCATGAGGTGTTGACATAGTTGTACATGATACTGTTATACTATTGTTCACAGGGCAACAGTAAAATTGCTATCTCAGTTATGGCAAGTGTTGTTATAGATTACAGTTGAACAGTAGTAGTAAAAACAGCCTACATTTTTTGGAGGCTATTCTGTGCAAAATGAGTTATATGAGTTTTTAACATGTTAAAGTAAATTCAAATGTAATTTTTCATTTACTGTATATAAATCTGCAGTTTTTATCAAATAAAATACCTAGAGATCCTGCCATGAGGGTTGTGGTTCAGGAAATTCCTGTTATAGTGAGATATTGATGAGTTATAATTTTATAGTGTTCAGTGAGAAAGCTTTGTTAGCTTCTGTGACGGGTCAGCTTCTGTAACCGGTGAACCCAGAAACCCTTCATCCATGTGCAGTTTCTTAACATTTTGCAGATATACATGGGGCAATATGCCCTCTTTTATTTTTCATTGAATATAAAAAGTGAGTCTTATGGACAAAGGTGATGATTTACACAAAAAAAAAAGCTTCTCAAAAGGGACGTTTATGGATTCATAAATTAGCTACAAGAACACTATTTGGTCTTAACCACTGATGGGAAGTGTATTTGTTTCTGAAATAAGATATTATATATCCTGTCATTTGTAAGACATATGCGTATTTATACTTTAACGTTTCTTTGTTTAACCACTTGCCAACCGTATACTTTATATATACTTCGGCAGAGTGGCTCTCCCAGGCAAGTATCGGTACTTCACTTGCCTGGGAGGAGCTAGGGGGCGGGCGAGCAAGCGGGGAAGCGAGCGGGGAAGGTGGCACGTGTATCAGGTGGCTCCGATTGCTGCCTGACACTCTCGATCTCTCCCCAATGAGAGAAAAGGATGGACGGCTGATGTAAACACAGCCGTCCGTCCTTCTGCCTGCAATGATCATAGAGACCATGCGATCCTGCTATATGGAATCGCATTTCTCTGTGATCATTTCACATGCCCAACCCCCCACACCCCTTGATCACCAACAGGGTTAACCCCTTCCCTGCCAGTGTCATTATTACAGTAACAGTTCATATTTTTTGCACTGATTACTGTAGTAATGTCACTGGTACCCCCAAAAGTGTCAAAAATGTCAGTTAGGGGTCCGATCTGTCCACCGCAATGTTGGAGTCCCGCAAAAAGTCACAGATTGCCGCCATTACTAGAAAAAAAAACAATAAAAATAACATAAATCGTTCCTGTAGTTAGTAAACGTGATACCATTTGCGCAAACCAATCAAAATACGCTTATTGTGATTTTGTTTACTAAAAATATGTAGCAGAAAACAAATTGGCCTAAAATGTTAAAAAATTTTGATTTTTAAATTTTTTTGGAAATGTTATATAGCAGAATGTGAAAATTTTTTTTTTTTTTCCAAAATTGTCGCTTTTTTTTGTTTATAGCGCAAAAAAAAATCGCATAGGTGATCAAATACCACCAAAAAAAAATCTCTATTTGTGGGAAAAAAGGACATCAATTTTATTTGGGTACAGCTTTGCACGACTGTGCAATTGTCCTTTAAAGTAACGCAGTGCCGAATCGCAAAGTAGGGCCTGGTCATTAAGGGGGCAAATCAATCGGTCTGAAAGTGGTTAAAGTGGTTGTAAACCCTATACATAAACCAAGTGAAGTGACTAGCCTCAGGTCATTGTAAATACCTTTTCAAAACAAAAATAAAATCAGCGCAATACCAATACCAATGTGAACAAATTAATTATGTACTCCTAACTTTAAATGGCCGCTGTCACTGACACAGTGTTTTCACTACACTCAAAGAAATATAAATCCAACTAAAAACAGTGCTGCGTCACAACTAAAACTATATAATAGTTATGCATAGTTATGCAATGATACTCAATCTAAATAATAAAGTGATACTTAAAGTGTGAGAACCATACAAATTAAACAATTATGTGAAAAAATATATAATAAAAGTCCATATGACATAGGTGTATCTTGATAGATTCAATCACCCACCATGTAGTGCAAGCAAACAATACTGTACCGGTGCTCGCCTCCACCGGTGTAATCACAATTTACCTCATATTTTAACTCACTCTCCTTTAAGTCAGCTCTGTGAGCCTAGGTAACGATCAACAGAATATGGGGAACAAGAGGATAGCAGAATCCAGTGCTCTCTGTTAAACTAAAATTTTATTGTTCCAAAAATAAAAAATACTGCACTCACAAGTGTGGCACTTAAGCAGTGCGGGCTGATCTGGCATACAACATATGTATCTCTTCAATTGAGATGGCCGCAATGTGACATCAGCACGTAGGCTCCACCCCTATACACGTTACGTCAGGGCTTAGACTTCTTTAGTAAGGGTGGGGTTAGGATGTCATTTGCTCTTTAAATAACCTCAGCTAGATCAACGGCAACTCCTCCCTTTAATCTCAATCACACTCAGACAGCATAATCAGCCGGCCCTCACTGGGATACACCCGGAAATGGCGTGACGAGAGGAAGGGATCACGGAAAGATATATACTGGGGACAACACTCTGCTAAAAAAATATTTTTAAAATACTCAAAAAATTATGTTGCAAGACTGGATAAATATACTTTCAGCTAACAAAATAATTGTGGAGCATACCCACTCACATCAATTCCCATTACAGCCACGTTTACATATAAATTGACAAATCACAAAACTTTTAAAATAAACATCTAAATAACAGGCTTAAACACACCTCCTAATTAATTAATAAAATATCCAGTAAGTAATTACTTTATATAAAAAATAAAATTTTTAATTGGATAACAAAGAAATAATTTATCACTGATCAAGCAGTTGAGTTCAAAGTCCACATTAGGCCTCTAGGTGAAAGGACCTTAGCCTCGAAAATCCAAAAGGATTTTCTTCTGCTCAGTTGCCTTATATATTCCCCCCCCCCCCCTCCAATGTCTCTCCACTTTTTCTATCCCCCTGAATTTAAGTGAATTAGGATTCCTGTCATGCACGTCTCTAAAACGCTTGGACACATTATGTGTAACGACCCCCTTCTTAATATTTTTGATATGTTTAGCCACCCTAATATTCAGACATCTCGATGTGCGCCCTATATATTGGAGCCCAAATCCATACTCCAACATATAAATAAAGCCAGTAGTGGAACAGGTAATCAGATCTTTGATCTGATTCTTTCTTCCTGTGTTCCTAGATAAAAATGATTTTTTCTTTGTAATGTTACTGTTGGCATGGCGGCAAGCTGAACATCTACCACAGCCATGGAACCCGATGATAAAACTAAACAATGAACTCTTTTTCTGAATAGGTCACCTATTCAATAACCCCCGGGGCCACTAAATCTTTCAAAGTGGGGGCTTTTTTATATATAAATTTTGGTTCCTCAAAATATTCCAATGTTTATTAATAATTTTTGTTCAACCTGTCGAAATTGGGCATTAAAATCCAATATCAGTTTATATTCGAAATTGGTACCTCTTGATGTTGGACATCCTGCAGCAGTAATCTCCTATCCATTTCTAATACCTTCCTTTTCTCATTATTAATGATATCTACTTCATACTCTTTTTCTCTAAATCGATTTACTAAGATTTCCGATGAAAGATTTCCTTTGAAAGATTTAGTGGCCCCAGGGGTTATTGATCCCCCTATTCAGAAAAAAAGTTCATTATTTAGTTTCATTACTGGGTTCAATGCCTGTGGTAGATTTTCAGCAGCGGCAGGAGCAGCTGGCTCTGGCTTTCAGTGGGTTGCTGAGGGACTGAGCTGGGTGCCAGTCCAAGTATGTGGGCAGATCCCAACCATATGGTCACGATCTTGCCCGAGCCTGGACCGGCTCTGTGACGTCAGCTGACAGCAGCCTTCAGCCCGCTGTCTGCTGAAAATGAGTCACGGGAGTGCAGAATGAACTGCTCTCTTGTGATCCACAGGAAAAGTACAGCCAAATGAGCTTTGACTGTACTTCTCCTTTAATGCAGACAATCATAGGTATTTTTTTTTCTTTTTTTAATAAAAAAAAGACAATGAAGATTCCAATTCTCTATATTATAATCTACATATCTCGTTAGTATAACAGTATTTGGTTTGAATAACATACAAGCATGATGGCAGAAGAGTGTGGTTGAGTTAAGTGCACACGGAAGCAGACGTATGGGTCTGATCCCACTATGCCAAAGGAAGATATTAGCAAACAAAAGTTCTAAAGGTATGTTCGACTATTTGTGTTCATCAGATCAGAGTGGAGAGATGTGTACTTGGCAACAAGGACATGGACAGTTTAGAAAGCTGGTAAACTGGAGAGGAATATTAGATTTGTTCTTGCCAACAAGGACATGGACAATGCAGAAAGCTGGTAAACTGGAGAGGAATATTAGATGTGGCACTTAATTAAAAATGATGGGGCAGAGTTATTTGCCCGTATCGGAAAGTAAATTTATTTTTGCTAATGTGCCGTAATTGCATTGAAATAGGAGTGCAATTCATTTGAGCATTTAATAACACAAGAGCGTGTGGCTTATAAGCTTTATGTAACAATGACAGTTTTAACCTCTGTTGTCTCAACCTAAATCATGTAAGAGTTGCTGCAGAGTAATGAGTCTGGCACATTCTGTAAACCGAATCTTCTTTACCTTCTCAGCTGAGATAAGGACAAAACTTTGGCTTAACATTGTTTTGAGCTTTAAAACCTCTTTTTCACCACTGTAAGGTCACATGTATTCCTATCTACAACGAAGAGGAAAGGTCCTGTGTAATATTCAGTATCTGCCCTCTCCTATCATGCCCACAATTCACCCTTCAGTCATTGGCATGCTGAGAAAATCAAAGAAATGACTATTATATCTGTAAAGTTTGCTGAAATCAGTTCATGGCACTAGCAACAAGCACTAGACATACTGTATATACCTTACAGTGTACCCGGTGATACATTCCCCAGTGATAGTCGTTTTACTTTAGAATTTGTTCATAATCTGGCTAAAGGCACAGTTAATCTTCTAATCCCTCTGCAGGTAAAATCATATTTTTACTTCCACTGCTGCACAAAAAAGGAAAAAAGGCAAACAATTTAAGGGGAAGTGTGCCAGCCTAAAATAAATTATAAAATGTTTCCTAGAGAGCTGAGCAAATGAAGAATCAAACTTGGATTACTTGCATTCACCCAGTGCAGTTTTCACCAAAAGATTTTACACTATTTCAGTGTCTTATGTATGTTGATGGCTCCATCATGCTGTGCTTAATACACTACCCTTTTCACTGTTTCTGTTCACTGGTGGGTGGTGGGTCCCATTAGAGCAGCTATACAAATGGTGCCTACCCTTATTTGGCCAATTTAAAACTTTGATTTGATCAAATAGGTTATTAATTTTACAGTTGTGTGTCTCTATCCTGTTGTATGGTATAGTCTATAGTAAACATCCAGATGATACATTTTACACGTGTCAGGTCGCCATTTAAAATTTACATTGTAGTGTAGGATAAACAGTTTATTTATATTATAATAGAATTAAATTAGATTATGATTGGCTAATTCTTTTTTAAGTATATTGACAATTAATGGAGAAGTTTAGGGTCATAAAAAAACAAACATACATACTCAACTCCATGCTTTAGCATCGGTGTGATGCTGCGGCTGTCCACCCGCTGGCTCTAAGCTCAAGAACTGAGCGATCACATGACCAGCTGACAGAGGACTTTAGCCCACTGTCAGCTGATTCTGGGTCACAGGAATGCAAATAAGTGTACTCTTGTGACCCACAAGATAACTAGGATCAAAAAAGCTTTGGCCATAACTCTCTTTTAAGTTAGTTATTTGCTTGGTGATCTATGGGTTCATTAGTGAAACAGATTTTAATCGGGGGGCACCGGATGGTCGTCATCTAGAACGGCTCTGCACACCCCGGGCGGTATCTAGAGTCTCCTAGCGGCATCCGTGACCGATTTGTAGTTACAGCGGCGATGATTCTTCTGTTTGACAGAGGGAGCTATGGGTCCCAAAGATAGTAAGTCCCGAGCGGCACCTGATCCGTAGCCCCAGGGGCGCATTGGAGCCAAGATGGCGCCTAGTCAACCTAAGGATGAAACCACGAGGGTCTCTATGTCTGACTCTGACAGTTTCCAGCAATTTCCCTCAGCCCTGCGCCCCTCAGAGGAAACAGACGCTACTTGTCTAGATAAGATAAAGGGGATTGTGAGAGAAGAGCTTACTACAGTACTCAGCCACGGGTCCCCATCCTGATGAATTGCTGCCCGTGAGTACTGGATAGACCTAAGCGTGTACCTGCCGACACTACCTGCCACGCTATGTTACACACACACACACACATATATATATATATATATATATATATATATATATATATATATATATATATATATATTTTTTTTTTTTTTTTTTATTTAAATTTACATTTGTTTTCACCAGACCTGGAGGTTCGTTGTTTATGTGTTATATGACACAGGATCCCCTTTTAAAGTTTATATTGGGGACTGTGTTAAGTCCATAGGACTAAAATTCCTGACCCTAAAGGCCAAACTGCCCCACTCAGGTTGCTGAACCAAAACAGTGTAATTTCACAAATTTTTCTGTAAGGCCACCGGCCCGGGGCCTTTTTCCTCCTGGCTTAGTCAGACCTCCAAAATGTTATAGATCCCACTTTGAAGTCATTTGAGCGCGCTGGAGGATTTGTCCTGTGAGGTCTTGGGAGCCAGAGCCTTTAATATATAAACCAGGAACCAATGTCTGGCATTAGCGCTATCCAGTGCCTTGCAAACATGAAACCAAGTTGGTTTCATTCCAGCAATTTATTATTTATTTTCTTTTTTTTTTTTTTTACTTTGTGTGGTTTCTTTCTCTGTCTACTTTATTTTCCAATTTTCCTCCCGCTTTTTTTCCTCCTTTTTTTCCGGGGGCCACTAATTATCAAGATCTCCCTAAATCGCTATAGGTTAACCCCTCGGACCTGTGGTACTTAACAAGCTGTCGCTAAATGTACAGGGTCTCAACTCACCCCAGAAACATACTAAAGTTTTCAGGTATCTCCGCTCACACAAAGTGGACATAGCCTGCCTACAGGAGTTGCACTTAGCTTCTTCCTCTACCCCTCACTATTTTGATGCCCAGTACCAACAGGTATACCATGCTACAGCCCCCTCCAAAACACGAGGGATTCTTTATGTCATTCACAACAAGATACCTTTCACATGTAAGAAAGTCATCGCTGATCCTCAAGGCCGATATTTGCTTCTCTTGGGCACTCTGATGGATTCGGAGGTGACTCTTATTTCTTACTATGCCCCAAATGAGCGTCAACTACCCTTTTTGTCTCACTTTTTTGAATTACTGCTTACCCACACTAAGGGAACTCTCCTATTGTGCGGGGATTCAAATCTGGTTCTGAACCAAAAACTAGACCACTCTAAACCAGATCAGAAAGGCATTGAAACTTCCTCCGAGTCCTATAGAAACGTTTTGGACAGCTCGGGCCTGGTGGACATCTGGGGAGAACTTCACCCCATTACTAGGGACTACACACATTACTCTCATCCACACGCTAGCTTTTCCCAAATAGACCTTGCACTCGTCTCTAGGCAGCTTGTCCTTCAGGTGTTGTCCGCCTCTATCTTAACTGTTCCTTGGTCTGACCATGATCCGATCCTAGTAACCTGTAACTCGTTTGTGCTTAAATCCCCTTCATCTACATAGTGTCTGAATGACTCCTTACTATTTCAGTCTTCTCTGATAGATGACCTACAAATCTGTTTGGCGGAATATTTTCAACTCAATACAGGCTCAGTCCAGTCCCGGTTACCCTGTGAGAAGCCTACAAGGCGATGATTCGGGGGCCATTTAATCCAAAACGCTTCCCCACCGGAAGAGAGAGACAGACAGAGATTTACCGATTGGAATCCGAACTGGATGTTGCCACAAGCGTGCTGAAACAAAATAGATTTGAGGTGGATAGGCTCTGGAGGGACCTCGATCTGTGCCTGACCGAGAGAGCGGAACACCACTTGAGATGCACCAAACAAGAATTCTGTGCTAATGGCAATAAACCTGGTACCTGGTAAATCCTCAAGGATACATATGACATTCCAGACTCTGAGAAATGTCACTATCTCCAAATCCGCCATCTGCTAGAATCCCTGACCAAAAACCACATCTGGTCCACGACTGCAACGGCATTTGAAAATAGATGCCGAACATCTCCCACAACTCAAGGTCTTATCTTCCTATTATATTCGTCCATACTAAACAATTCCAACTCAGTTTGGGAGGCATTATTCCGCTCTTCCCGTAATGTTATAACTTTAGAAAACTCTTTCAAAGTTTTGTCCCGGGTGTACTTTACCACAGCAAGAATTGCGAAACGCCTCCCCTCCTACCCCTCTTCGTGTTTCAGAGGATGCTCAGACCTAGGAGATATGAAGCATATATGGTGGACATGCCCTAGGGTTAGGTGCCTGTGGATTAGAGTACATAGCATGGTCCATTTGGTGTTACGCAAAGATCCTTGAAAGGTGCTCTTACACAAACTGATAGAAGGCGCTACCAAATGAGAGCAAACCCTAGCAACACAAATATTTTCAGCCGCAGAGCAGACTATTGCGAAAGCATGCAAGTCTCTGACCCTCAATTTCGATGAATTGAAAAGCTAGGTGCATGGTATTCTGGTAAACGAGAAACTGACAGCGCTATTACCCAACACAATGACAAATTTTGACGCATTTGGCAGCCCTGGCTAGATTATTTCCCTCTAACACAACCATCTACATGCTTTCTGGAATTATAACAAATAGTTATAGCTCAACATACCTAAAGTGAACCTCTGGGACAGAGATGGCCTTCCCCTTATACCCCCCCTTTTTTTTATCCTTCATTTTCTCCCTTTTTTTTCTTATCACTCTCTCCGCTAAAACACTGCCCTTCTCTCTTTTTTTTTTTATGTCCCCGAGCAAGAGTAGTACCTCTCTTTGGTCTTCTTGAGGAAGACTATACTGCTCTCTATAGTGCAAGGGCCCCTAGTTGAAAGTCTTTTTCGTAAAACAAAGCGCATTGCATTTCTCCAGACAAAGTTCTGTTAATTAACTATATACTGATACAACAATGCTTAGGACCAATGGTCCTTTACACCTTTGTTACTATTGAATGTTACACATTTTTAGAGAGAAACTCATTCTGTACTTGTTCATATTTTTGCACAGACTTTTTAATAGTCTAATTTTTACTTGTTATTTCTATATAATAAAATTCAATTGAAAGAAACAGATATTAATCTAGAGACACAAATTAAACTGGTTGTTCAAGCCAAATGTCCAAACAACCAGCCTAGCGATTTTCACAAATGTAAAACATAGATAAAATAAAGGCAATTGCAAAAGAAACCTTATATTGCTGATTCTGTGATACTTCAATCGTAGAAAACAATTGTGTTCTATTTCCAGGGTTGGCCATTCCCCTCTATAGTTAAAACAGAAAATAAAAAGTTTTGCCAGTTTAGGTATACTTCCCGATAGCTGAAGGAGGTTCAATTATAACATAGCACCCAGCCCCTGAACTGATTACATTTCGTTAAAACCATTCTCAGTTTGCTGCCTCAGCCTCCTCTGAGGCCCCAAAAGTGGACTGTTCCAATGAAAATGGAGTGTTTGGAATGTATGTTTCAAGAGATGCTTCTTTCCAAATGAGAAGGAAAACAAATCCACGCTTAAAGCTGTGCCTCAGTGTTTCCTGTTAATACTGAGTAGGTGCGCTGAAAGCTCCATGGACATTACATAAGGCCTATAATTACTAATTAAATTCACAAATTAGATTTCTAGTTGAAATAACACATGCTGGTATTGTATAATCAAATTACTTGTAAAAAGAAGTGTTATAATATATAGGTGATATAGTGTGAAGGGCAATGAAGGATTGTGTAATCAAAGGAGACCTCTAGCAAATTATATCCGTCTGATCCATTAATTAAAAGAAGATCTTATTTAAAATGTATTTGCAAGATGAGCAATGTGGAAACAGAAAGGTGGGTTTCAGCACAGTAATCTGGCACACCAACATTTTTTTTACTAAAATGTGATCCTTTATTTGAAACCCAGCACACCACAGCACATGGTATGCGTTGGTTGTTTTTCCAGATTGATTGTCCAGATGTATTTTTATTTATCCTTGCACGTAATAAAATTGCCAATGTATTTTAAAAATTGTGAGAAACTCCCTCTATCAGGGCTTAGGGATGCCAGAAAAGACATAATCTAGACTGTCAGCAATATCCCTGGGAAGGAATTTTAAATGTAAGTACAAAGCATGCTCTGGTTGCTGGTTTGGCAGCCAAGTCCTTTTCTGCATCCCTAAGTCTTGATGAAGGCGGTCTCTCTGAACCCTCGAAATGTGTTTTATTGTATGCAACAATACAAATATATCCACACAAAACAATCATTTTGGAGCTGTCCACCATATATTTTTTGATATAGCAAAAGACCTGGGTTGAGAGAAGGACATGGATGGTATATTACGAACAGCTATAAGTTCCATGAAACAGCACCCACAGTATGCCAAACCACCATTACTAGAGATGATCGAACGGTTTGGGTCGACCATCGGTTCGACCCGAACTTTGGGTGTTCGAAATTCGGCCGAATTCCGATTTTTTTTGCGGTAAAAGTTCGGAATTCGGTCACCAGAACTGCCCAAAATGCAATGGGACAGGAAGTGGGCTTTAAAAGCCTGTGATTGGCCCAGAAACGTCAGTAAAAGCCAATGAGGGGGCAGGAGTCTGCTAGGAACGTGATTGGAGTGACTATGGGGACCAGAGGACAATCAGGAGTGAATACGCCCCCCAGTATATAACATAGCCCCGCCTAACCTCTAGCACTGTAATACAGAGGCTTTGGAAGAGAGTGGAAACATTTGTGTTTCTCCTGCTGTGTTAAACAACGTTTGCTGCATAGCCGATTGCTTGTAAAGCTCCATATAAGCAGAAGAGCAGTCAGCTTACAGAAAGATTGTCAGTGTAGTTAGAAATACAGCGATTGTGCTGTTTGAGTGAGAAAAAAAAAAAATTTAAAGGGATAGTGTTAGAAATTATCTTCTGCTGTATGGAGCTGTTCTTTTAGTGTGAGGAAAGGGATATGCAGTGTAGTTAGGGTACTATATACCACTATAGTTAGATTCAATAATCTAGTTTTTGTAGGGATACTTTTAAGTGTCAGGGTTCCTTCTAGTGAGCACGTTGCACTGCTGATATATCTACAGCAGGTATACGTGCTTGCTAGTCAGCTATTGTGCAAAATATATTTCAGCGAGACACACATCTGCTGTATTTTGGGTCGAATAGCAGTGTGCGTCTTGCAGGTGATTTTCACATCGCACAGTTGATAAAGCCTCAGTGACAACTATACATAAATTAAAATTCATCACAAAAAAAAACAGATTATTTTTCTTAGAATTTCAGTAGCGCAGGGATGGTGTTACCCTCCTTTCATAAAGTGCAAATAAATAAAGTGCATAAATTGCATAAATAATCCAAAACATCCAACTAAGCAAGAACAGAGTCCTTCAAAAGTATTTGTTTATGTAGTGCCAGAGCTGGTGGTGGTGACATTGTACGGTGGTTCCTATAACTGACACCAATGACCCTCAATTAAAGGCACTGTGTATTGCTCTGGCACTACATAAACAAAGACATTTGAAGGACTCTGTTCTTGCTTAGTTGGATGTTGAAATTCTAAGAAAAATAATCAGTTTTTTTTGTGATGAATTTAAATTTATGTATAGTTGTCACTGAGGCTTTATCAACTGTGTGATGTGAAAATCACCTGCAAGACGCACACTGCTATGCGACATAAAGTTGTCGCTAAATAAAGCAGATGTGTGTGACGCAGAGTAGCAAAGTCTTTTGCAGTGGACTTAACTCTAACAACAAGAACATCTGTTAACCACTTAAGCCCCGGAAGATTTTACCCCCATTCCGACCAGGGGGTATTTTGCGATTCGGCACTGCGTGAATTTAACGCACAATTGCGCGGTCGTGCGACGCTGTACCTAAACGAATTTGACGTCCTTTTTTTCCCACAAACAGAGCTTTCTTTTGGTGGTATTTGATCACCTGTGCGATTTTTTGATCACGCGCTATAAACAAAAAAAGAGCGTCAATTTTGCAAAAATAGCAATATTTTTCACATTTTTTTATATGAAATTCCCCCCAAAAAAAATGTAAAAATCAAAATTTTTAAAAATTTTCGGCCAATTTATTTTATGCTACCTATGTTTGGTAAAAAAAATCGCAAAAAGCGTATTTTGATTGGTTTGCGCAAAAGTTATCGCGTTTACTAACAAAGGGAAAGATTTTTGTCATTTTTGTTGTTTTTTTTTTTAACGCGTAATGGCGGCGATCTGCGATTTTTTTTGCGGTACTGCGACATTGCGGCGGACAGATCGGACCCTTGACTGACATTTTTGACACTTTTGGGGTTACCAGTGACATTTCTACAGTAATCAGTGCTATATATATGCACTGTTACTGTAAAAATACACTGGTAGTGAAGGGGTTAACTTTATTTGGAAGGGAGGGGCTGTGTGTGTCCCTAGGGGCGTGGTTTCTACTGTGATTGGCTGTGGCTCTAGCTGTAAAGACACTGATCAACGGATCTACATACCAGATCCGTTTTATCAGTGTCTTTGCAGCGAAGAGAATGACAGGCAGTTTGTTTACACAAGCTGCCTGACATTCTCCCTCTCCCCCGCCGATCGCCGAGTGACCGGCGGACATCGGGTCCGCTGGTCACACGCGCGGGGGGGTCCGTGACCACGCGGGAGCGGGAGCGCGCCCCGGGGGGCGCGCGCTCGCTCCCTAGACCCTCACAAGCAAGCAACGTAGCCCTACGTTAGTTTGCCTGTGAGGGGCTGACCGCCGACGTAGATAGTCGTGCGGCGGTCGGCAAGTGGTTAAGTTGTCACTGAGGCTTTTTGCAACACTGCGCGGTGAAATTCACCTGCAAAACACACACTGCTATGCGACCCAAAGTTGTCACTAAATAAAGCAGAAGTGCATCTACATACATCTTTTGACTTCTTGAAAACATTTGGTAATAATAGAGCTGAAACTTCACAGGTACACTTTTTAGACCTCCCAGACACTAAATCCAAAGAAATCTCTTTTTTTTTTTTTTCAATATTTTTTTTAATAATTGGCTCTCTATCAAAAACAACAATTTTTAAGAACTTTTTTTGCCTGATTCATAGTCCCTGGGGCATGGCCCAGAACCCTAGGCACTTTTTAGGGGCATTTATTAGGTTTTAGGGCTTCAAAGTTGTGTTTTTTGATTCCCGAAGTTTCGGGTCCCATTGATTTCAATGGGGTTCGGGAATCCGAGCCAAACTTTCGGGAAATTCGGGTGTTCTGGTCGAACCAAACTTTTCAAAATCATCCCTAACCATTACATGCTCATGCACAAGCAGACTAAACCACTGACCTGTTGGGGCATCTGTACTGATAACAAAAAAAAAATGTGAATGTTACAAGCTGTACATGTACTGCTTTGTCATATCTGCTTTTGAGCTGGCAGTGAAGGAACTATCATTATTGATAAATGCACAGACTGTACATGTTTCAGTTATGAACAGATGAAGAAGGTTTTCTATTGGGCTCATGTATAGACCAGAGGGCTTTATATACCTTTCCATGCAAGGTTTAATAATTGCTCTCCATTAAAACTTAACACATTCAACTTGATTGGTGTTTTCATTTTAGCTTCTTATACAAGATATACAGTACCTTATCCTATATTTCTGAAAATAATTCATAAAGCCCAACTGCAGCAATTATACTAAGGACAACTTGGTCACAGCAGCAAGAAATGTAACTGATCCAAATGTCATGTTTTACGATGTTGTAGAGTAAAAATCCAGTTATCATTGTTAGAGGCTGACACAATCTTTTGTATTTAACTCAAATATTCTCATTTTTCACTGTAAAAGTCAAGTCCTTCGGCTGAACAAATCTTTAAAAGTCTATGCTATCCCCAATCTACAAACAGCAAGGTGGTAAAACGTGGGAATTGTTAGTATCGATTCACTTATCTCTAGCCAATAAAAGGTGTGTGTTAGATGTGGGTATAAAAGAGAGCATTTTCAGAACTCTCCTCTCCACAGGGTGTCCCAAAAGTCTCCATACATAGGAAAAATGAACAAACCCATACAGTATTATAGTTATATACAGTATATACTTTGTGTGTGTAAAAAGAGGTGGCCAGCATGTTAAGAATATTTTGTAAATATTTAGTAAAATTTTGTAATGAATATTTTGTAAAAAAAGGTACATTTAGCTACAATTTTTTCATCTTTCCTACTGTACATAGTTTGTGATGAACATAGCAGGGGCAGTTTTGGGAGAATCTGGATGTATTTTCATTTTTGCTTGCTTTTCAGTCTAATAATATACAATGTATACAAAAATAAAATAAAGATCTCTCTGCTTTTTGGTTTATAATATTTACATATTTTTATGACCTTTGCACTGCATATCCTACATGGAGGTTTAGACTGTGTATAAGCAATCAGACTCTGTTTGGTTGCTTTTGATTTCAGGAGTGAACAATTCACATTTAACCACGTGCCGACTATGCTATAGCCAAAGATGGCTACAGCGCTGCCAGCTAGTTCTGGGACGCCGTCATGTGACAGAGTGCTGTGATTGCACCCGCCAAGCGCCCGTTGCGGGAAGCGGGTGGTGCGCTCTGTGATTGCAGTGTCTGGAAGACACTGCTGATCATATATTTAGGTAAAGAATCAATCAGCAGCTCTTTACCACGTAATCAGCTGTGTCCATTTACAGCTGATCACAGATTTTAATAGAAGCCAGGTATCGACATTCTTTTCTACATGCTGACAGCATGAGGAGAGGAGAAGAGAGCAAATAACCGGCTTTTCTAAAAAGGGACGGCTACACTAATAATCAGGGCACTGATTATCTCTGTCCTGATTATCAGTGCTTCCAATCTGTGCCCACCAGCGCTCCCAATCTGTACCCACAAGTGCTGCCAATCAGTGCTCACTAGTGCTGCTAATCAGTGCTGCCAATCAGTGCCTATTAGTGCCTCCTCATCAGTATCACTTATCAGTGCACCTACCAGTGCCACCTTTCATTGCCCATCAGTGCTGCCTTCAGGTTCCCATCAGTGACGCCTATCAGTTCCCATCTGTGCTACCTATTAGTGCCGCCTATCAGTGCAGCCCCATCAGTGCCCATCAGTGCAGTCTATCAGGGCCCATCAGTGCCCATCAGTGCTGCCTCATCAGTGCCCATCAGTGCTGTCTATCAGTGTCTATCAATGCAGCCTCATTAGTGCGCATGAAGGAAAAAAATTACCTGTTTGCACAATTTTATAACAAACTTAAACTTTTTTTTTTTAATTTTTGGTATTTATTTATTTAGCAAAAAAAAAAAAAAAACAGCGGTGAATAAATACCACCAAAGGAAACCTCTATGTGTATGAAAAAAATGATAACAATTTTGTTTGGGTACAGAGTAGCAAGACCGTACAAATATTCAAAATGTGACAGCGCTGAAAGCTAAAAATTGGCCTGGGCAGGAGGGTGGGGGGGGGGGGGGCTAGCAGTTCTGTTATTTTTCAATTTTTTTACCGGATCTATTTGTCCACCAGGGGTTGGGGAAACAGTATAACACTGGTGGGGGTATTCATATGGTTTAATCATTTTGTTTCCTAAAGAAAAAAAAATCTGTTGTGCCAACTCTTTAGAATGTTATATGGAGTTTGGGTTAAATTTATAACAGCTTATATGCAGCTTTGTCTGTCTGCGGACAGCGTAGTTTTAGATGTAGTTTTTTTCTAAAACTACGCTGTCCGCAGACAGACAAAGCTGCAGTGATTTCACTGTTGTCACCTTGATAAGGAAGTGGAAAAAATCAAAAGGTAATAAAATTATGTTACAGGAAAAAAAAATTGCTGTGTTAATACTAGTGACAGAATGCAACTTATTGTTGACTGCACTTATACAAATAGCTAGCTAATCCATTATGCTTGTGCCTTTTACTGCCTGTTGTGTCAGATACCCCATGCGGGTATTAATGGAGCTGAGTCCTCAATTATTTTCTGTCTGTAGACAGAGAAAAAATTGCACAAACTAACCTAGAAAAATCACAACAGAGCTACAGACACCATCAATTTTGTGTTCCTTGGAGGTATAAACTGGGCTGATAACTCAGACACACAACTATCCACCTCCAGCTCAGCCAGATTATACATTAGTTACAATCACAAAATCAAAGGGTGTTTTTCTAAGGATGACAGATAAATGGCCCCCTTCTTTTCACCATGTGAAGGAAATGGGCACAAGCTAGGTACATTTAAAGGAGCAGCCAAAAATAAATGTCTGACCACTGGACAACTGTTTTTACCTTGCTTAGGTTTCCATCTTCTCCGTGTTTAATGATCAAAATATGTATAGTCAGCATTACGATTGACTTACTGTGCTTTTGGCTGTCCAAAGTTTATGTCTACTCTACCCAGAGTGAGACTGGGATTATGGGTCCTAGGGGGATATTTTAGGTTTGTGAGGTCACCTCACTAAAGGCTGGTAGGCACTATAAGAAAATCGGGCGAACATTTTTGTCCAAAGACTTTTTGTACGATTTTTGTATAGTGTGTACAGAACTTTATACAGACGATTCAGAATTTTCATACGAAAATTCTTGAAGGGACAAACTCCAAAATTTTTCTTGTACGGGAAAAAACAAACAATTTTCGTTTAATGTGTACCGTTTTCGTACGATTTTTGTAGAAGAAAAATCAGAAAAGAAAGACTGCGTATGATCAGAAACAATAAACAACAAAAAAAGCCTTTGTCGAACGAGAATTTTTGTACGAATTTTCTTAAGAAAATTCTTTCATCGGTTCCGATTTGCTGTAAAATAACGAGGAAAATCGGACAATCGTTCGCCCGATTTTCTTATAGTGTGTACCCCACTTAACAAGTAAACTTTTTCAACACAACTACAATCTTCATTCAAAAGTAATTTGTTTATTTATGATGCCACAAATTTATCTAAAAGATGTTTTTTTTTTGCATTTTATTTACAACACAACCTTGCAGATGTATTCAGGAAAATTATTCCATCTGATTTCTACATACAGTAGATGTTCTCTGTGAACAACAGCCAAGATGTATTTAACAGAAAATAAACAGATGACAATAAAACTACACACACAGTGATTGGTCAAGCAAGTGTCACTAAGTATGAAGAGGATGATGAGCAATGGTTCAGAACTGAAACCATTGTATTATCTAGACCTCAAGTTGTTGACATTAGTTATATAGAATTTATAACACAATCCTGGGAATATATTCAGACAAATGATCATGTCTGATTTCTGTGACGAATACGGGTATCAGACCCCTGGCCTTCTCATCCACCTCGTGACCAAAGACCAAGCAATCTCACACCCTGCCGTCACTTGCGTAACAATGCCACTCTCAGCTGCGCCCAGCACACAGATTGTCCAGCTTGCGGGACCACAATCTAGATGCCAGCAGACTGAGAGCGATTGTCACTGGGTTAATTAAAGGATTAACCCTTTCACTGCCACCACCGCTACGTTTGAGCTTAGCGGATGCTCCTGATTTCACAAATATCAATTATGACTTTAGAATAACCGTCTGTAACACACACTGTCACCTGACAAGAATGTTTCAGATAGGTTAGCCTAAACAGTACAAATATCAATTATGACTTTAAAATAACTGTCTATAACACACAATAGCGCACTTCAGGAGGCAGGGTCGTTTGGGTCAAGTTGCGTTTAAGAGCTTAGAGACAAAAGTTAACACTTTTCAATATAAGGTTTAATTATAAGAAAGGTTTTAAAATTGGTGCGAATAAAAATATTTACAGAAAAATGGGTTACAAAGAAATGGAGACACAATATACAGCAATTTAGAAATAGGAGAATAAAAGAATGAAAATACTTGCATTAAAACAGTCCTAGTATTACCTTAAGTTTCAGAGTTGAACAGGTATGTTTGGTTCTTCTTGGGGCGGTGTTATGCCATCGATCTTAGGATGAGAACTGAGCTTTCTATCAGTTCCTGCCTTTTTCCCTGACTCTCCAGGGGGTGTCACCAGAAGTACTTAGCCAATTGGCTCTGAGTCTATAAACCTCTAAATGACCGCCCGCTTTGACAGATTAATAAAAGCACTCATATCTTCAATTATGAAACGGTTACATGCTTGAAACCGATATTTTATGGTACGTTTTTGAATGTCCTATCTTTAGACACTAAACATGGGGTATTTCGGACTAACATCTGCCCTGTACGCCCTTGGATCGCTAGCTTGCCTTTCCTCGGCATGACGGTGTCCGTGCTTAGACTTAATTCGATTGGTATTTTATGGGGCACCCAAATATCTACTTTTTGTTAATATGTTATGTTTGGTTAAAAAGATATGATTTGAGCCCCGGATTGTGAGATGTAAGTTAACAATTTGGCTTGGAGAATGTACAAAGCAATTTCCCTGGACATCTAATCTGACCCCCTGCTGTCCTCGCAGACACAACTCCTGCTTGGTCAAAGCTTGTGTATAGTAAAGGTGTGAAAAATGTCAGCCTAGCAGGAACCTGGTGAGGGAGTGCCTTTTGGTTCCTCTGATTAGAAAAAGGTGGGGGCTACTTCGCTCAAGGAGCCTGGGTCACTACACAAAATGGACGTTGAGAGGACAAGATGGTGTCCGAACACTCAACACCATTACACCTCCCCTTCTTGTGGGTGCATAGGCGGGGAATTTACGATTTCCCGCCGGACGCAACCGACTCCTGCGGCTCGGCTTGACGTGACAACCCATCAGCGTTGCCATGGTTGCTACCTTTCTTATGCTGGATGGTGAAATCGTATTGCTGGAGACTTAAGCTCCACCGAAGTAGTTTGCCGTTCTCCCCGGCAACACGATTTAGCCAGCTTAGGGGATTGTGATCGGTGATCACAGTGAAGTGCCGTCCATATAGGTACATCTGCAACTTCTGGAGGGCCCACACGATCGCAAGACACTCCTTTTCGATCGTGGCGTATGCTACTTCCCTGGGGAGCAGCTTCCGGCTCAGATAGAGGACGGGATGTTCCTCTCCAGCATCATCCACCTGGCTCAGGACTGCACCCAATCCATATGCAGAGGCATCAGTCTGCACTAGGAAGCGACAGGTGAAGTCTGGAGCCTGTAGCACAGGGGCGCTGGCCAGCGCCTCTTTCAAGGCCTGAAATGCCCTTTCACACTCTGGTGTCCATGACACCATCTTGGGCAGTTTCTTTTTTGTTAGGTCAGTCAGGGGTTTTGCCAGGCTACTATAGTTACAGACAAACTTCCTATAGTAGCCAGCAGTTCCCAGGAATGACATAACCTGCTTTTTGGTTCGAGGGGTAGGCCAGGCCAGGATGGCCTCAACCTTCCCCACCTCGGGCCTCAAGGTTCCGCCTCCTACCTGGTGTCCCAAGTACTGGACATCAGTCATGCCTATCTGACACTTGCTGGGTTTGACAGTCAGATTGGCAGCTGTCAGTCGGTCCAGGACTTCTGACAAGTGCCCCAAGTGGTCTTCCCAGGTAGGGCTGAACACGGCAATGTCATCCAGGTAGGCAACGGCAAAGGTTTCCATCCCCCCCAGTAAGTCATTCATGACCCTTTGGAAGGTGGCTGGGGCATTCTTCATCCCAAACGGCATGACCGTAAATTCGAACAAGCCGAATGGGGTGATGAAGGCCGACTTTTCCCGCGCCTCAGGGGCTAGAGGAATTTGCCAGTACCCCCTGCTCAGATCCATGATTGTGATATAGCAGGCAGCCGCCAGCCTATCCAACAACTCATCAATCCGTGGCATGGGGTAGGCGTCTGCAGTGGTGATTGCATTCAGCTTCCGGTAGTCCACACAGAACCTGGTCGTCTGATCCTTTTTGGGGACCAGGACGACTGGTGACGCCCAGGCACTGTGGGACTTCTGAATCACCCCCAGCTGCAGCATTTCCTCCACCTCCCTTTTCATGTCGGCCAGCACCTCTAGAGAGACACGATAGGCCGACTGTTTAATGGGAGGATGTGTCCCTGTATCCACCTGGTGGAAAGCGAGGGGTGTCCTCCCAGGTTTTCCCGTGAACCTGCTGCTATACACTGCCAGTACGCTCTGCAGTCCAGGTACCTGTGAGGGGGTCAGATTGGAGTTTATGGGGAGGGCCGAGTCCCCCTCCTTGGTGTCAGCGAGCAGGTCTAAAAGGGAATCAGCCTCCTCAGGCTCGGGCCTGCTGCAGACTGGCAGGGCATAGGCCGTGCGCTCATGATGGGCTTTAATCATGTTCACATGGAAGGCCTTCTGCCGTCTATTCCCCTCTCCCAGCCTGACGAGGTAAGTGACATTATTCAGCCGCTGGGTGATGGTGTACGGGCCTTCCCATGCTGCTTGGAGTTTGTTCTGCCGCAGGGGAAGCAGAACATACACCTGCTGACCAACGTTGAATGTCCGCTCCCTAGCCTTGCGGTCATACCAACGCTTCTGCTTGGTCTGGGCCTGGGTCATGTTTTCCCGTACAATTCCCACCAGCGTCTCCATTTTGTCTCGGAATTTGAGGACGTAATCCACAACAGAGACTTCTGGGTCGGCAATTTTGCCCTCCCAAGTCTCCCGGATTAGGTCCAGGGGCCCTCTTACCCTCCGTCCGTACAGCAGTTCAAACGGCGAAAAGCCGGTGGACTCCTGAGGCACCTCTCTGTAAGCAAACAGCAGATGAGGCAGATATCGTTCCCAGTCCTTCCCTTGCGACTCCACAAAGGTGCGCAACATTTGTTTTAGGGTCCCATTGAAACGCTCACACAAGCCGTTGGTTTGGGGATGATAAGGACTGGCCATGATATGCGTCATCTGTATTTTCTGACAGAGAGCTTGCATCAAGTCCGACACAAACTGGGGGCCTTGATCGCTAATGAGCTCGGCTGGGAACCCCACTCTTGTGAAGATCCCCAGCAGAGCATCAGCGACCTTATCTGCTCGGAGGGAGGAGAGAGCCACAGCCTCTGGGTAACGAGTGGCATAATCGACAACTGTCAGTATATACCGTTTGCCTGAACTGCTAGGGATGGCTAGGGGCCCAATGATATCCACCGCCACCCTTTTAAAAGGTTCGTCAATCACAGGCAAAGGTTGTAGTGGGGCCCTGTGTACCTCTCCTGCCTTGCCAACTCGCTGGCAGACAGCACAGGACCGACAGTAGTCAGCTATGTCTGCGAACATGGTAGGCCAATAAAAGGTATGTATCAACCTCCCTCGTGTCTTAGTGATCCCCAAGTGCCCTGCTAGGGGGATCTCATGAGCCACTTTCAGCAATTGCCCCCTGAATTGACTGGGTACAACAAGCTGCCTTCTACCTAGGTTACACTGGTCTTTTCCTGCAGGAAAACCCTCTCTGTACAGTTTCCCTTTGTCCCAGTAGACCTTCTGTTTGTCATTCTCGGTAGGGGGGCAATCAGCTACACTCCTCAACTGCTCTAGGGTTTGGTCTGTCTGCAGTGCTGTCTCAAAGGCGGTACCACAAGTCCCAGCTAGCAGTCCTGTGGCGAACATGGAGAGCTGCTGAGGCTCACCAGAAGGGGAGTCCACTGGGTCAGAACAAGGGGAGGGCACAGCGTCCTCCTCCTGCTGTTCTGCGACCAGGGCCTGCATCTCCGCCGCCTTTGCCGCACTGCGAGTGACCACCAATATTGGCACAACATCATTATCACTATCAGCAGCATTATTAGCAACATAATTTTCATCATCAACATTTCCATCATCACTAATATCATCATCATCATCAACATTATTTGCATAATCATTAGCCTCATCATCAACATTACTACAGTATACCCCTGGTAACTTCACAGGCAAGAGGGCCTCCTTTCCTTCTTCAACAGATGGAGGACCTGGTAATTCAACGCTACCCTTCCCCTCCCCCTCCCTCTGACCATCCATAGGTTGCCCAGACATTAACCCAACATCTGCACACAGTACCTTGTTAAGTCCAGAGAGTTCCGTGGGGGCATCAAGGGGGCTCTTAGCAGGGGTGTAATAAGAAACAAGGGTACCTAAATCAGCACCCAACAAAACAGCTGTGGGGATTTCCTCAGAGACTCCCACCTCCCTCATCCCACTTCCTGCGCCCCAATCAATGAACACATAGGCACGGGGTATGCGGGAACGGGTGCCCCCAACTCCGGTGAGGGTAAGAAACTTCTCTGGGATGATGTCAGTTTCGTTTATCACCTCGGGTCTGACCAAAGTGACTTCAGCTCCGGTGTCACGAAGCCCAGTTACAGTCCGGTTGCCTATGATGACTGGCTGCAAATTGGCGTTGTTTTCCTGAGGTTTCCCACTGACGAACAGCACGGCAGCAGGGTTGCTGGCCGGGTGGCCAGATGATGTCGTCTTCTTCTGCTCAGGGCACTGCGTCCTGAGATGGCCGGCTTTTCCACAGGCGTAACATCTGCGGGTGTCAGTCAGGAATGCCTTGGCACCAGGAACCGCAGGGGCTGGTTGCTGGTGAACATGACTCCTAGGTGCAGGAGGTGTTTCCATGTGCGATTTCCCTCCTTTCGCGCCATACAGAGGAGCCTTGCGATGGTCAGACACCCGAGTGTGGATGTAGGCATCTGCCACTTCTGCTGCTTCTTGGGCAGAGGCTGGCTTTCGTTCCAGCACAAACTGTCTGACGTCTGTAGGACAGATGTGCAACAATTGATCTCCAATCATGAGATCCTCCAGGGACTCAAACGTAATGGCCTTCAAGCCCTTAGTCCACTGACGGAACGTGGTGCGTAAGCGGCTTACCACATCCATATATGAGTCCCCAGGTCCCTTTTGCAGGGACCTAAATCGCTTCCGGTACACTTCCGGGGTTAACTGGTACTTTTGGGTGATTGCAGCCTTGATGGCCTCATAATCACCATCCTGTTCCGTTGGCAATTCGACGTAAGCGTCCAGGGCCTTGCCTCGCAGCCCTGGCGTCAGGTACCGAGCCCATTGGGCTTGGGGCAACTGGTACTGACGGCAAGTCTTTTCAAACGACAGCAGGTACACATCAATGTCACTGTCCTTTTCCATGACTGGAAATTTCACAAGCAAAGAGGTGTCCCTGTGCTCTAGGGATCCGAGGTTCTGAGCCTGGGGCTGCGGCGGGAGCTTAGCCATCTCCAGTTCATGCCGACGATTAGCCTCCCTCTGTGCATCCTCTCTCTCAGCCCGGCGCTCTGCAGCCTCTCTCGCAGCCCTGCGCTCTGCTCTCTCAGCCTCTCTTTCAGCCTGGCGTTCTAGAAACTGCAGGTAAGCCATAGGATCCATCTCCTTGACACGTTGCAGCGTTTCCTGCATTAGAGGAGAGTCTATGCTGGCTGCAGGCAAGCTGGGGCTGGTCTGCACATGCTGTGGAGTGGCGGTGACATCCAGTGGTATTCCAGTGTCAGTCTCTGCTGGCCCATCCTGCGCAGCCGTGCCTGAATCACTGGGCTCTGAAGAAATGGAAGCCTCTTCCTCTGGTTCCGCCAGATGTCGGCTTGCCTGCATATCATACTCCTGCAGGGCATGAATCATTACTTCCCGAGTTTTGCCACTGACGTCAAGTCCTTTTGATGTGCACTCCGTAGCAAGTTCATTTTTGTTCATTTTTCTATATTCCGATAAACCAGGCATGTTTGCAAGCAGAAAAGATAGAACAGAAAGCAAAGATAGGAAGGAGCTGTAGAAAGTAGAGATTGCTGTGTGTCTCTTTTCAAAAAACAAAAATATGCACCAGTTTGTCTCTAAGGACTGCTTTCCTCAACCGTTACAATCCTTCAGTGCAGAGCTAATTCCTAACAGTGCACTGAATGCTCTTAAATGCAAGACTATCCCACGTACGCTGCCAGCCAATATGTGACGAATACGGGTATCAGACCCCTGGCCTTCTCATCCACCTCGTGACCAAAGACCAAGCAATCTCACACCCTGCCGTCACTTGCGTAACAATGCCACTCTCAGCTGCGCCCAGCACACAGATTGTCCAGCTTGCGGGACCACAATCTAGATGCCAGCAGACTGAGAGCGATTGTCACTGGGTTAATTAAAGGATTAACCCTTTCACTGCCACCACCGCTACGTTTGAGCTTAGCGGATGCTCCTGATTTCACAAATATCAATTATGACTTTAGAATAACCGTCTGTAACACACACTGTCACCTGACAAGAATGTTTCAGATAGGTTAGCCTAAACAGTACAAATATCAATTATGACTTTAAAATAACTGTCTATAACACACAATAGCGCACTTCAGGAGGCAGGGTCGTTTGGGTCAAGTTGCGTTTAAGAGCTTAGAGACAAAAGTTAACACTTTTCAATATAAGGTTTAATTATAAGAAAGGTTTTAAAATTGGTGCGAATAAAAATATTTACAGAAAAATGGGTTACAAAGAAATGGAGACACAATATACAGCAATTTAGAAATAGGAGAATAAAAGAATGAAAATACTTGCATTAAAACAGTCCTAGTATTACCTTAAGTTTCAGAGTTGAACAGGTATGTTTGGTTCTTCTTGGGGCGGTGTTATGCCATCGATCTTAGGATGAGAACTGAGCTTTCTATCAGTTCCTGCCTTTTTCCCTGACTCTCCAGGGGGTGTCACCAGAAGTACTTAGCCAATTGGCTCTGAGTCTATAAACCTCTAAATGACCGCCCGCTTTGACAGATTAATAAAAGCACTCATATCTTCAATTATGAAACGGTTACATGCTTGAAACCGATATTTTATGGTACGTTTTTGAATGTCCTATCTTTAGACACTAAACATGGGGTATTTCGGACTAACATCTGCCCTGTACGCCCTTGGATCGCTAGCTTGCCTTTCCTCGGCATGACGGTGTCCGTGCTTAGACTTAATTCGATTGGTATTTTATGGGGCACCCAAATATCTACTTTTTGTTAATATGTTATGTTTGGTTAAAAAGATATGATTTGAGCCCCGGATTGTGAGATGTAAGTTAACAATTTGGCTTGGAGAATGTACAAAGCAATTTCCCTGGACATCTAATCTGACCCCCTGCTGTCCTCGCAGACACAACTCCTGCTTGGTCAAAGCTTGTGTATAGTAAAGGTGTGAAAAATGTCAGCCTAGCAGGAACCTGGTGAGGGAGTGCCTTTTGGTTCCTCTGATTAGAAAAAGGTGGGGGCTACTTCGCTCAAGGAGCCTGGGTCACTACACAAAATGGACGTTGAGAGGACAAGATGGTGTCCGAACACTCAACACCATTACAATTTCTACATAGTGGTGCTCAATGAATGACATCCAAAACGTATATGACAGGGAAAAAACAGATGACAGAAACATGACATACACAGTTATTGGTGAAGCTAGTGCCACTGCTTATTATGAGGATGATGACCAATGGCAAAGAGATGAAATAGATAAATAAGTGGTGCGCTGTTCTCACATGAATGATTGTGCATAAACATCAAGCAACATAAATTAATATTCCTGTGCATTCGTTAAAAAATGTTTTCCTTAAAAAATTAAAAATAATATAACAATTGTTCATCAGTCCATTGTAATAAAGTGATCCAATCAAACTAAAATTTGCAAAAAAAAACAATCCTTGTTCCCAGCAGTTTGAAATCCACCGTAGTGAGGTGCTCCACTCAAAAGTCAATACTTGTTCCCAAGAAACCTATATCAGTTAATACTGATTTCTGTTTTTTATTTGGGATGTGGAGGTTGTTGATCTAAGGAGCAGGTGTGGTGGTCCAACATCCGTTCTTAATTCTGATGTCAACACATCTCTTCTTAGCAATTTAAGATGCTGACACAACAAAACACAGAGGGTGGGTTGCAACCAGGTGGCAGCTGTCAGTCCTGTTAGTGACTTGCTGAAGGTGCATGTTTTGGGAATATTGTGGCAGGGATCCTGGGGATGGAATGACTAGCTCAGAGGGGCAGGCATTACATTGACAGCAATGACAGATACAATAATGAAACTAAATGACAGACCCCTAAATCCCCCCCCCCCCCTCTTCCCGGTTCTTTTTATTTGCTTTTCCAGCCACATACTCGGGTGACTACAGGAAGGTCCCCTGAAGGGCAGGTTCACCCCTCATTCCTTTTACACTTACTTTCCTATTATCAGACAGATGTGTCAAGATCTCTAATATCATATGATAGAAATCTGAAGTCCTATTAAAGCTCTTGGGCAATAAACATTGGACATAGGACATTGTCGGTACTCTCTTCTTATCACCAGGAAATTAGGTGAATTTACAATGTATATGTAAAGCGCTGCACTTTATAAGTACCTAAAATAAATAAATAAATCAAATAAATACATTTTTATCCACGCAAACTCGTTTAGTAGTTTTGCTGTCTGATTAATTGATTGTGGGTACCATAAAGAAAGGAAAATTTTAAATTTTGTCAGGTAATTCTCTACTTTTTCTTCTGCTGAAAGGGCAACTTGGTTCTAAACATGTTTCTATAGCTTCTGATAGCAAAGCTGTATAGATAATTAAATATCACCAAGTAATTCTTTCCCAGGTTCTGAAGCTCACAAAACTGCCAATTTGTGAATTACCTAGAGTTCTAGAAAAGACAATTAGATAAATTTGATACCTAACCCCTCCCTACCTTAAGATAACAGGATGTGAATGGAAGTTGTTCTGTCTATGCCCACCCCCACTGACCACATCTTTATGGCTGCCACATGAAGTTGAGAGAGAAAAGCTCTTATTCTAGTCTAGACCTAATCATTTTTCCAGGGCTTTTTTTTTTCAGCTGGAATGTGGCAGCTGCCAAAGAACCTCCCTGCCCTTCACATCCTGATCTCTGCAGTGGGTACACAGTTCTGATCATTTGTGTACAGCTAGACAGAACGAGGATGCTGATACATCCCCCGGATAAGGCTGAGTGCACAAAGACATGGACTTTCCTTGTGTTGTTCTGGTGTTGTCTTTGACCTCCCCTTTTATGAGTGCATTACTTTTAGCTTTGTTTTACCTATAAATATGCACCAATAAATGCTACACTATAGTGGATTATGTTCCGCTGCTTTGTATGAACTCTGACCTCTGTATGTATGTAGCACACTCCTGAACCCTGGACTATGTACAAAGCGCGATCCTGAACCCTGCATTCTATACATAGCACACTCCTGAACCCTGCACTCTGTATGCAGTGTGCTCCTAAACTCTGCAGTCTGTACAAAGCACACTCCTGAACCCTGCACTCTATATATAGTGCACTCCTGAACTCTGCACTATGTATGTAGTGTTCTCCTAAACTCTGCAGTCTGTACAAAGCACACTCCTGAACCCTGCACTCTATATATAGTGCACTCCTGAACTCTGCACTATGTATGTAGCATGCGTCTGAACTCTGCAGTCTGTACATAGTGCACTCCTGAACTCTGCACTCTGTACATAATTTACTCTTGAGCTTAGTGTACTCTACTCAAATTAACAAACCTCCAGTAGGATCACCTCTTTTAAACAGAGCATTCTGTTGCTTCGGTGATCTAAACCTGGTTTAAAATATTATGAAAATGTGTAAATAGGCTTGAATCAAGTGACTGTATTTTTACTGATGATGCTAAAAAAATATGTGAGGTTCTTTATTGTAAGTGAAAAAGCCCCCTGCTGTCTTTGTCACCTATAAGCAAAGGACTACTCCAATAGTAGTTCCTGCCCTAGCAGTCAATGTAAATACAAGTAGGGCTTAGTGTAGATACTCAAACCCTGACACCTAACTGTAAATAAACAGATGAGCTTGACATAAAATACGAAATGTCTGGCTGGAAATAAATCATTGTCCAGTATTGGAGTAGCATGGTACATTGCAATGTTTCTGTAAATACCTTTTGCTTACTATATATCCTGTCTACTAGGAAGAAATGTAAAACACTGTGTTCAGGGTCACTTGTTTTTTGACCAAAGGATTAGATGCATCACCGGTTATAAGGAACAATATTGGTCAGCTTTTCAGATGAGATGGTTTTGATAATTCATGTCTGTTACTAGTAAAGCCACTGATGCTGCTGATTAAACAAATGGCATGTAGTAGCCTGCAGACCTGGGTGACAGAATTAGAAAAATCCCCCTGCGTAACTGCAAGCTGCTCACAGGCCGATGGAAAGATATGCTGCTTGATTGACAGGTAAAGGTACAAAGAATAAAAGGAAGATAAGACGTTCTGGGCTTTCAGAAATGTTCAGGGAATATTTTACAGTGCTGAAAAAAATCTGACTGCTATTGAACAAGTTATAGCACTATAATAATAATCCTATACAAGAAGGGAATAATGTAACATTCACTGGCAGCTATTTATACCTTAACTTTATTGTAATAACACATATATAATTTTTTGCTGAAGCAAAGCAATGAATGCAGATGACAGCTTTCAGGAGAAAATGACAATTTTGAAATTGTAAAAAATTGATGTATTGTTGGCTATTTTAGGGGCTAAAAATGATTCAAAACATTGCCCCATCCATTTATCCAAGTGCATTATACAATTCAAAGAACTATAAGCGCTAAATATGATCAAAAGTGTGACCTCTATCTCTAACCAACTAAAAACCATATACTCCTTATCAACAGAATTTGAGCTCATCCGATCTGCCTCCTGTACATACACTAGACTGTCATGTTTTCTATCTAAACATCCCCTTCCTTGCTTGAAGATACCTGACAATATTTGGCATTCCCTGTCCTCCCCGACATCTACCCACAAAGGTTTTTCCCTATTTTACAACTCTCTTCAACACAAAATGACTTTCTTCAAAACAAGCCCCATAGTAAAGTAGGAAGAAGACATCTGCCCGTTCTTCCCTAAGAGCCAATAGACATCAGCAATTTGCTGTACTCTTTCTATGTCGCATTGTGTTGCCCACTGGGAACAATCCCATAAATTGCTCACCCGTTGGTATCTCACTCCATATCAATTATCAAAATTCTCCAAATTCCAAAACCCTCTCTTCTGGAGGAATTGTGGTCAGGTGGGCAATCTCATGCACATTTTTTAGTCATGCAAGAATCTCACTAGTTTTTGGAGGACAATGTTTTGACTAAACCCAACCCCGTCTTTGCTATAATACACCTTGGTATAGATAGCTTCCACTATAGCTTAAGAATTTTGGTTCTAAACATCCTGGTGGCAGCAAAACAAATAGCCAAGCATTGGACAAAAAAAACTACACCCCAACCCCTCTGAAGTAGTAAATCTTGATTAATGTGCACTTTTCACTGGAAAAATGTGCTTCCTTATTAAATCTACTTATGCTTTATTTCATAAGCTCTGGAAATCATGGATGGATAGTAAATAATATGCTGATGTTTCTTGATGACTATTGATGTAACCTTTCTGTACTACCTGTTGGTTCTAATTCCAATGTATGAGAATCCTATATTGGTAATATTGCTTGTAATCTGAGCTGTTTCACCCCTGTTTTGCCGTTTGGAGATATGTTACCGCATTTAAAATGTTATATGTACAACCCTAAAACTCAATAAAAAAGTGTGACCTCTATGAACCATAGAGTCTCAACATTGATGGCAGGCAAATGCTTTCAGTGGCATGAAACTTGTGCCAGTAACATTCACAATGTCTTTGATATCAGTTTGGAAAATAATATATCTTAATCGTACAGTACAAGACACAGGACTTATATTCATAAACCATGGGTTATGTGCTGCTGCCTTCAGGCGAAAGGACACTGGCAAAAACGTTTGCTAGTGCTGCCCCTAGAGTATATAACTCATATAACTGCACCCACTTCATGAGGTTCTAGTTTTTTGCTAGTAAGCTTAGGTGATGGACCTGTTCTCTCGGTCTTTTTTAACCTCCCTGGCGGTATGATTATGTCAGGAATTACATACCAAAAGCGGTACAATTCTTTTCATGGAAATTTGGCGTTATGTATTATAGGCCTACAATTCTTAGTAATTACTGACTTAAACCTGACCAAAACAAGACTCTAGTAGACATCCCAGATGTGATAAATTTCAAACACAAACACATGAATTATAATCGAATCAATAATATTATTTTATTATTTAATATATAATATATATAATAAAATTATATTATTGATTAGATTATAATTCATGCATTATATATTATATATATATGTGTGTATATATATATATATATATATATATATATATATATATATATAAAATATAACGCATGAATTATAATTGAATCAATAATATAATTTTATATATATATATATGTGTGTGTGTGCATATATATACACACATATATATATATATATATATACCGGTATATATATATATATATATATACCGGTATATATATATATATATGCGCATATATATATATGCATATATATATATATATATATATATATATATATATATATATATATATATATATATATATGCATATATATATATATATATAATATAAAATGTGTTATGTGTTTTGTGCAACGTTTTTTTTTTTTTTTTTGAATTTCCCTCCCTAGTTCCGCTCCCATGCAGCATTGCTGCTGCAGGGAACGGAACTAAGAAGTGATCACACCGACGGAGGGACGGAGGAGTGGCGGGACTCTCGGCTGGTGATCTCAGCAATGAGAGATCATCGCTGGATCGCCAGGAGAAGGTAAGAGAACACCGCTGCGCTCTCTGCAATCCACCCCGAGCGCGACTCGGGGTTACCGTTCCTGATATGAAAAATCAACCCCGAGTCACGCTCGGGATTACCGCCAAGGAGGTTAAATTGTTGAAATGTTTCATGTACTCTAAAAGTAAAGCCTAAGCCTCCTACATCTTCAGTTCTACCTCTTTGCCAAGAAAGGGTCTGCCTGTTCTCCCCAGGCAATAACATCAAAACCAAGGATGAATGCCCCAGTGACAAAGTCGGAAATGATGAAACGCGTCGGGGCATGGCTATACGGCGTCCACAATTTGTAATCCAAGCAAGGGAGAGGACTGTCTGGATACGGTCTGGCGTTCACCGCAGACGACATAACAGGTTTACCAGCACTCTCATCCCCATGATCGAGCAATGTTGTATTTGTTTTATGGAAAAGTGAGTGTGATACTTGAAGTTATTAAATAAATGTAGCATGTTTAAATGGTATTACGCTATGGAAGTGTTTCTGTTTTTATCTTCCACACATAACATCTGAGAGGAGTGTTTGCAGCACAGGGCAGTGTTCTGGACGAAGCTTACTTTTTGTCAAACGCTGTGGTTGCCTAGTCCATGAGAGTGGATAGGCATTGATTTCTGGTGAGTTTGAATTTTAGACATCTGTCCCGGCACTGAAGGTGGTGGCAAGCAAGGGTGGTCCTATAATTCACACCATTGATCCTGCATTATTGCACTTTGGACTCCTCGTGAATGCACTTTTTATTGCTCTATGCATTTTATACTAATGGACTCCTATAGATGTGATTGTATGTGATTTTATATATTTATCTCATATTTATGTATCAGATCTATTTATTTTGAGTAATCACATTGTATTGGCAGTGTGTTATAGTGGGAGGTCATCACCATCCCTGCGCTACTGAAATTCCAGTAAAAGAGTTAGTTCTGTTTTTTGGTGAATTTTTATTTTATTTTACAGAGAGTGTACTGCCATGGGCTGGCAAACATATACAGCATACTTGGTTTGTGAGCAGCAGCAGTACATGGCAACCATTTTTACAGCACTGCAAAGCAGGAAGCAGAACCTGTGTCTATTCTGTATATTTTGCATCCCCTCCCCCATGAACATCTATAATTAAAACTGTACACAGAATTATTATTTTTTTAAACATTACCTCATATTAAGATTATTTATATAAAACGGATCCCTTTAACAAATATACAACTAAAAAAAATGAGACAGCTTTTTGTCAAGATCAAAAGGGCACTATAGAATAAAATTCCTTAGTCACCAGTTGAGAGCAATGGACCTTGGAATTAGGTGGTAGTTATCTAACCATGTCAATGTGGTATTCACTAACTATGGTGCTACCTTGTAACCTTAGAAATTATTGTTTTTTTCTGGCCAATCGTCATTGTTTCATCAAGATAATGGCATTCATAGTGTATTCCAAGTACACAAAGAAAACCTCAAATCCAGTCTGAGCGTGCAAAACTATACCCTAATCTTTTAAAAATATAACAAGTTTATATTATGGATAGTTACAATCCAGCTGCCATCTTATATTTTGTGGTATTTTGCCAGATTTAGCCTATAATATAGCCATCTTCTCTATGCTTAGGCATTGCTACAATTTTTTTTTTTATTTATTCTTATCAAAATTGATTATGACCAAAAGTGTGGAGCCTGTACAAAAGGGCATACACATTCATGTGTTCCTAGGACAGCATGATGCCTAAATACATTGCTGCTGCGAGTCACTATAGGTTGTGATTTAGAGTACGCTAAGCGTTATCAGCAATGCAGGGTATTGTTACCTGCTCTACTTGCTCTCAGCTGATTTAAGTATTGTGCTGTGGAAAGTTTCATTGTCTGAATAATTTCTCCCTTCTGATTCCCTCCACTTCTTGAAGGAAAAATGCTCCTAGATAAGTATATTCTTTTTCATGCATATGATTGAACCATATCACTCTGGTTCGTGAGTACATCACAGCGTTTTAAAAAAAATCACTGAACTGTAGTTTGTTAGCTGTATCTTTTGTCATTTTGTTCTCTCAATCCACTTGTGGGCTTCTAAAGTATATGCACATTTGTCCATATGTGACGGTCAAGTAGACTCTTGGAATACCACATTTTCTTTTGACATGAGAATAAAAGCACCTCTAAACATAAATTGCAGTGTTCATAGCCGTGTTCAGTAACAAAATGCAAAGGTTTCAGAGGGCCATTACAATAGTAATTATTTTTAAACTTTAGGTGGCATATCTGGGAACTTTTCATATACACTTCCTGTGCGGGCATTTTTTTAGAGAAAGACTAGTATCAATTTGCTAAAGCCTTTGGTCTAATGTGGCATCTCATGTAAACCATGAGATGCACAGCACATGTGTGGAACAGGACCAGTTCCCCCAAAACCCATAGTTAAGTTTTTGGTAGAAGGCAGTTTCTTGTATCTCTAGGGTTCCCTATTTGTGAGAGCATACAAAGGTAGTACTGAACACCCAACATTCCCAGGTGGTCGGAAACATAATTAAGAATTATGTTAGGGAAAACTTGCTGTTGAAAAATCCTAAACCTGTAATAAACTGGTCAGATAATTAGGCTTCACTAATTAATTAATTTTAAGCAGACTTTGCTTTGAAATCACTGCATTTGAAACCAGTAGGTATAGCTATTTTTCCTTAATGGAGAAATCTACCTTATGTTTAGAACATTTTTTTTTTTCAGAGAAGCCCACTAAGTTGACTAAAGCTTTGTCGAAAATCGGCAGAGAATTTTCGTCCGACGACCGATCTGCCGATTTTCGGCTTGTTAGTATGATGCTTCCGACAACCGACTCCAACTTTTCGGCCGAAAAAAATCTGGTGTGCAGGCTATAAAATTTTTGTCCGCCGTCAAAACACGGCCGATTTTCGTGCAGTCAGTACAGATTTCGACAGAGAAAAATCTCATGAGCAAGTCTGGGCATGCTCAGAGAAGAAAGCACACAAAGAAAGCAAACCAACACGTGACATCACTTCTGAAGTAGATTTTTGTCGGGCGAGAAAATTCGTGTGCAGTCTAGGCACTTTCCAACCAACAAAACACAACTCTGGACAAAAGACGGACGATAATCGTTGCGTATGTACTAGGCTTTAGATTGGGCCACGCCTTTGGATAGAAACAGATAGCTTTAAACTGCAACCACTCTTCGTAGCACATGATTAACAAGAATGCCTGAAGTTTTCTGTTCCAGTGCATCTTATTCACAGAAGATATATTAGGGATTGTGATGGACTGGAGTCAATGGCTGTTTAGTATTTGGGTATTCTGGTAAATCATAGATTTAACTACAGCAAGCAATGCCAAGCTGAAGTTTCTAATGAATCCTAAATACTTCTTGTAAAACTTATTAAAAGAGGTATAGACTTCAAAGAGAGACATGTAATTTTACCCGTGTATAGAGCCCTAGTAAGACTTAATCTGGAATATGTAGTTTAATTTTGGGCACCAGTTCACAAAAATGATGTTGGTGAATTGGAGAGAGTGCAGAGAAAGGCAACCATAATAGGATGGATAAAGGAGCTCAGCTATGAGGAAAGATTACTGTAGCTGTCATTGATGTAAGGCACTTGGCTGAGCAGCCTGCATTTCCAAAACAAAACTGTCTCCCAGGTGCTACTGATGAAAGAATAGATAATGATCAAGGGCTGACTAGCTTAACCCCGCTAGCGGTATCCCCGAGCGTGACTCGGGGTAGGAATTTTCTGCTATTATCGGTATCCCCGAGTCACGCTCGGGGTGAATGGCAGAGCTATGCAGACAGCTCAGCGGAGCGTCTCTTACCTTATCCTGGCGATCCAGCGATGAGCTCTCATTGCTGTGACCGCCAGCCGAGATCTCCGCCGCTCGTCTGTCGGTAGGAGGACTTCCTAGTTCCGTTCCCTGCGGCAGCAATGCTGCATGGGAGCGGAACTAGGGAGGGAAATTAAAAAAAAAAAAAAAAACGTTGCACAAAACACATAACACATTTTATATTATATATATATGCATATATATATATATATATATATATATATATATATATATGCATATATATATATATATATATATATGTATATATATGTATATATATATATATATATGTATATATATATGTGTATATATATATATATATACCTATATACACACACACATATATATATATATAAAATTATATTATTGATTCGATTATAATCCATGCGTTATATATATATATATATATATATATATATACCTATATACACACACACACACACATATATATATATATATATATACACACACATATATATATATAATATATAGCGCATGAATTATAATCTAATCAATAATATAATTTTATTATATATATTATATATTATATAATAAAATTATATTATTGATTTGATTATAATTCACGCGTTTGTGTTTCAAATTTATCCCATCTGGGATGTCTACTAGAGTCTTGTTTTGGTCAGGTTTAAGTCAGTAATTACTAAGAATTGTAGGCCTATAATACATAACGCCAAATTTCCATGAAAAGAATTGTACCGCTTTTGGTACAGAATTCCTGACAGAATCATACCGCCAGGGAGGTTAAAAAAATAAATAAATGTGACACCCCCCCCCCTGCTGTTCTGCTGCTTGTATTTTGCCCTGTGTTCCTGCTGCTTGTGAGCTGACTCCCCCCACCCCCAATCTTCCGCCTGCCACTCTGGTGCCCCAGTAGCTCTCCACTGTAGCTCTCACAGCTTCTCTACCTCTCCCTGGCGGGTGGCAGTGGCTGTGGGCACACAGGGGGAGGATGAAGTGTTCAGGATAGAAAGCTGATTGGTTGGTAAACATCTCTCTCATGTTTACTGACCCCTTCCTTTTCAACCTCCAGATTTTTAGCTAACGTTGCTTATTTACAGCTTTGCATACTTTTGTTTTTTACCATTTAACAAAAAAGGCTCAGTTTAAAAATGTAATATAAAATATTTGTTATTTATTAATTCAATACAATTTTACCTTTTAGGTTTAGTAGAAATGTTGTTATCTATATTTTGTTTGTGTGCATTCACATTGATTTTAGTGCATTTTATTCTAGAGAAATCATTTTTCATAAGCATGTGCACAACTTTTACAGGACCTAAAAAATCAGTAGCACCATCTTTTTATTTTACCAGTCCTTTGTTTTGTTTTTTAGAAAATTAATAGATTGGCAGTCTTTTACAAGCTCTGAAAGCAGTAGGTGACAAATGAAAAAAAAAAAAAGTGAAAACTTGCAAGAATGGTCTGGCCACCCAAAATTAAAAGTGGAGCACATGACCTGGCAGCAAAAGGTTAAAGGGGGAATATAATCACCATGTATAAATACAAAATTTACTTTAATTCACTTTAACCGCTTGCCGACTGCCGCACGACTATTTACTGCGGCGGTCAGCCCCTCACAGGCAAAGCGACGTAGGTCTACGTCGCTAGCCTGTGAGGCTCTAGGGAGCGAGCGTGCACTGCCGAAGGCATGCTCCCGCTCCCGCGCGGTCACGGACCCCCCCGTGCGCGTCCGCCGGGCACTCGCGATCTTCCGTTACACCGGAAGAAAGGCAGGCGGCTAGTGTAAACAAAGCCGCCTGTCATTCTTCCCTGTGTAAGAATGGAGATCACACAGTTCAACTATGTAGGACCGTTGATCTCTGTTCTTACACTAGTAGCCACAGCCAATCACAGTTAGAAACACGCCCCTAGGGACACACTTAACCCCTCCCTCTCCAATAAAGTTAACTCCTTCACTGCCAGTGCCATTTTTACAGTAACAGTGCATATGTATAGCACTGATTACTGCAGTAATGTCACTGGTAACCCCAAAAGTGTCAAAAATGTCAGTCAAGGGTCCGATCTGTCCGCCGCAATGTCGCAGTCCCGCAAAAAAAAAAACGCAGATTGCCACCATTACGCGTTAAAAAAAAAACAACAAAAATCTTTCCCTTAGTTAGTAAACGCAATAAATTTTGCGCAAACCAATCAAAATACGCTTTTTGCGATTTTTTTTACCAATCATAGGTAGCATAAAACAAATTGGCCTAAAATGCTAAAAAAATTTGATTTTTAGATTTTTTTGGGGGGGAATTTCATATAAATAAATATGAAAAATATTGTTATTTTTGCAAAATTGACGCTCTTTTTTTGTTTATAGCGCATGATCAAAAAATTGCACAGGTGAACAAATACCACCAAAAGAAAGCTCTGTTTGTGGGGAAAAAGGACGTCAAATTTGTTTAGGTACAGCGTCGCACGACCGCGCAATTGTCCGTTAAAGTCACGCAGTTCCGAATCGCAAAATAGGCCCTGGTCAGGAAGGGGGTAAAATCTTCCGGGGCTTAAGTGGTTAAGACCATTACAAAGATCAAGGTGGCACGCTGTTACTGGAGAAAAAGAGTAAAACCCCCACATATGGAAAGTTTTTTCACAATAGGAACTTTCAAAATGTGTATTAGGCTCCCTTAGGAACTAGTTCTAGCCAGTTCAGTTGATTGTTTTAAAAATGCTGAATGCATTCTTAAATGAATAGCTAGTAACTATCAACTTTTATAAGACATAACACCAGAGATTGTGGATCCAAGAAATATCTGTTTGCCTTAGGGAAGTGATGGCGAACCTTGGCACCCCAGATGTTTTGGAACTACATTTGCCATGATATTCATGCACTCTGCATTGTAGTTGAGCATCATGGGAAATGTAGTTCCAAAACACCTGAGGTGACAAGGTTCGCCATCACTGCCTTAGGGGATCAAGAAAAAAATTTCCCTCTGTTGGAGCAAATTGGACCATGCTCTGGAAGGCATAGGGTTCTGTATATAAAGGTTGTCAATGTATTTATGTATTCCTATTTTTCTATTGGCTGAATAGGATAAATTTGTATTTTTTTTCTACCCAACTTGCACTGGTCCCAAGAAGATTATAATTACACATCTGCTACAGTAAGTGCATCAGGGTCGGTAGTCAAGCTAGGCAGCCAGTGGTTGTAGCAGTGAAAAGGTTCACACAGAAACTAGCAGGATAATGGCACAAGCTGGTCAACTGGCGGTTGGCCCGAGCTTACCCAAGGTGCAGGTTCTAAGCTTCACCAGCTCTACCTGGAGGTGAGCAAGCCAGGGTCCAGTAGCAGAGGAAGTAAAGAAACTAAAGGTCAGCAGCAAATGGTTGTACTTTGGGATCAAGCGGAATCATAGTTGAGGAACATGCCAAAGGTCGGTAAAAAAAGTTTGCAGGATGGAATCAAGGTTGAGGAAAAAGCCAAAGGTTGGTAATGAGCAGCAGGAGCATAACAGGCAGGATACTGGCTGGCATAATAACCTGGCTGACAGGAAGTGCAGAGACATGGCTTAAATCAGGAAGTTCATAGGAGGAACAAACAGTTCAAGGTTCATCAAGGTGCAAGATAAAAGGCAAGGTTGTTCAAGGATTCAGGCAAGGCGGCACAGTTCAAGAGCTACAGACAGACACCGCAGTGTCAGAGTCATAGATTCAGATCCAGACCTTGACAAAGTGTTTAGTTGAATAAAACATGCATGCCTCCCAACTTTCTGAGATGAAAAAAAGGGCCAATTTTTAACACAACGCTAGTTGGCAAATGATCTTTTAAAGCAACAATTCCTCTTTTTCACTGCTATGTTACTTAATCCTGGATAGCAATGTAATAATATAGAATTTGGATGAAATGTTTAGTGTATTATAACATTTTTAATAGCAAAATTATGCATTTGTTATAGAGGGTCATATATCAGGCCAAAAAGAGGGACAGAAAAGAAAAATAGGTGAACAGAGGAATGTGCTTTTGTAAGGACACTTGGGAGCTGTGCTTATGTGTAAAGAGAGAATAGATGGCCAATATCATGCAACAGCTCTATTTGCGTTTCCTTTTTTTTTTTTTTTTTGGTGTTGTGCAAAAGATGAAAGGATGAAAAGGACGTGTTTTGTTCATTGTTGCATAAAATCAGGAGCAAAGAGGCTACATCACATGCACAGATTTGCAGTGCTAAGTCTGGCCGTTGATGAACCCCAGTGTTTATAACTGAGCCTGGATCATGATGATTTCCAATCTAATCTTGCTAAATTTGCTTAGTTGTTACAATTTGCATGAGTTATCAGCTGCTTTTTCTATAACACCCTAGAAAAGAGATCCTGCAGAATGGTGCATCTCATTGAACAGTATTTCAGATACTTCCCAAAACTTTTTAAAGATGTGTGAAAAGGTTCTAATCCTCTTGGGTTGTTTTCATTATTCACAAATCTACATAAATTATTCATAAGGAATCTAATAACATTTCAAGGAAGTTTCTCTACAGACTGCACTACAATTGAATGGTAAGTGGGATTTATCATTAGCTTCTTGTATGCCAGGACATATAAGGTGACTACTGGGACTAGCAAGCACAGGTATACTTTTCCAGTTCTGCATTTACTTACTTTTTGATTGCAATACATATGGAGTGGCAACCTATTTCTAGATTTATATACTTGACAGGTGCCCTGCAGAGGCAAATCTCCATTTGTATAGGTCAGAACTGTTAAAGAGGCAACAATGGATTAATATGTCAGGATTAAGAGCCATTCATTGTGAATAGCACCACCAAAGGCAATGCACATACATTGCAACGCACATGCGTTTTAATGAGCTGAAACACATGACGATAATTATGTAACAAACTTTTTTAGCATGTTTTGGTTTGCCAGTAGCTTATTGATTTCAATAGGTTGGCTTAATACAATTCATATTACGCACATGCATTATTGCACCTCACAAATGTAAATGGCCCCTAAGTTATAAGAATTCTTAGTATAATTATTTTCTTGGTAGTTGTGTTGCTATTTTTCATCTATGTTTATGTCCATGATCACATCAACACCAAATACATCATATCTCTCAGCTGTCTGTTTTGGCAGTATAATTTAGTTTTTGTTGCCACATTGTGATGAATGTAACAAAAATTGTCCTGATTTTCTACCGTGTTTGGTGGTAGGTTGGATGGATCGGGGGTATGACTTGGAGCTTTTGTGGTTTTAGATTGTGATATTTTGATTCTGACTATGAGCAGTTCCTTCATGTAATATTGATAAGAATTGCAATAAGCAAAGAAGCCACACTATTTGCATTACCTGTACTGACATAACCCAACCCATCAGACGCCAATTGTCTACAACTGAATCCTCCCTTGTAAAGTGACAGGCAGGTTGTTCACAGCTTTCTTTAATTATTGTATCCCCCTGATTTAGTGCTTGAGTATGAAAGTTTTAGCTGGGTCCCCTGGACATCCAGTGGGCCCAAAGCTCCTACCAAGGTTGCCTTGTGTGGTTTCTACCCCCATATATTGGGTAGATTTGGGTTTATCATTGGGTTTATGGTACTTTTATGGAAGTGATTATAGTACTATGTTGTAGAAGGTAGAAGTTAAAAGGAGAGGTAAGAACTTTGTTCCTGTTGCCATTACCATTTGATATTTAAAATCATAATGATAGTTATTCTCCACTATGATCGAATCCATAGAGAAATAAGAAATTATAGGTGTTGGTCAAAGCATTCAGTAATATCTTTTAGAGTTTAAGCTCTCTGAAGCATAGCCTTCCTAACCTTTTTGTCTTGAATTATTAAGGTTAAAAATAAAAAAAAAATGTTGATTAGTTGGTAAAGTCGATGTCTCTTCTTTTCTCCTACATTTTTATACCTCAGCCTCACTGAATCTTGTTATTAAGATAATATATTTTAGCAAGACTCAGGGTTATTTGCTGCATCACCCAAAGCTGTCTAAGAACTAAGCTGGTTTGTGCAGTTTGTGTGTGCATTCTTCCATTTCCTTTACATGTTAGAGATCATTATGAATGCCTATGAATGTGAATCTTTAAAATGCTCCTATACTTATAATATAAGAACTCATCTGTAAGTAATGTGGCTAATAAGTTATCCCAGACCTTTAATAAGGACACAATAATATAAAATACTGTAGAAACAGTAGTGACGAGCTATAGCTTCTTGCAACTAACATTTTTTTTCTTAGTTTTGGACAAAGAGGAGAGAAGTTTTAACCTTTGTCATGTGTTTATTGCTGTTCTGAGGCTGTTGGGCAGATTTTCCCTGTGTGGTTACCAGGACAGAAAATTAACAGTTTCTTTATTGAAGGTACACAAAGTTATAGACATGACAGCCATTCACAACCGTTACCATGTACAGTGGGAATGGTTGTGAATGGTTGTGAATGGCTGTCATTTTTTTGTTGATGTTTCTGGCCACCAATAAAAAAACAGGTTTTCACACCTTTGCACTCTAACAAAAGCAAAATATTAGTTTTGACTGTAGCTGGGCTTTAAATTTTTAATGGAGAAAACTGTCCTTTAATACCATGTTATGGCCCTACAGAAAAAAATTATACCACCTGTCATGTTTACCAAACATGAGCCATTCAAATGCATGGGGCCAAGCTATAAGAGTGAGCCAAATGCATGGATCGTGGTTGTGGACCAGTATTCCCATTTTTAAATCCCCTTTTTGGCAGAAAAAAAAAAACACAGACATTCAGAAGACACTAGTATTGCAACGATGCAGGGAGGGGGAAGGAGAGGGCATGAGTCACTCATCTAATTCAGTTTTGTGTGTCAATTTAAGCTTTAGCTATTAAGCACTGTAAACAACAGTTTTAGCAAAGCCATTAAGAAAAAGGGTCCTGAACTACTTTGGGGGTGACCTCGGAGCGACTTGCATAGACATTCATTATATGAAGTCCGTGCAAGTCGCGCCGAAGTCGCGGTACACAGCGGTGCACGCGACTTCACAGGTCGCCCCCGAAGTCATGCCGCTTCAGTGTGAACCGGCACTAAAAGTGATATTAAAGGCAGTTTTTAAAATAAATAAATAACAAACATGTCATACTTATGTGCTCTGTGCAGTGGTTTTGCACAGAGCAGCCCTGATCTTCTTCTTCTCGGGTCCCCCGCTAGTGCTCCTGGCCCCTCCTTTCTGCAGGAGTCTTGCTCCTGAGCTGCTGCTCTGTGTGCCTATTCACACATGGAGTGTGGCTTGGCCCAGTCCCCACTCTGTCCTTATTGGCTTACTGGCTGGCCAGTGGCTCCCGTCGCTGTCTTAGCCAATGAGGAAGAAGAGACCCGGGAGAGCCGCTGCTCTCGTGAACATTGCTTGAGTGAGCTGGGGCTCAGGTAAGTATATCTGGGAGCTGGTGTATACAGGAGGTTTTTACTTTAATTCATATAATGCATGACGGTATAAAACCTTGAACCTTTACAACCACTTTAAGGATGTCAAACATTAATATTATGCAACAGAAAGTGCTAGGAGGAAGTCATCTTAGTATTTAATTGCATGTCATATAAACAAAAGCATGTCCCTTTAACAGTAAACTCAGACTTAAAAGGCATTGTCTATGGGTGCGCATTGACCTTTTCAAGCAATACACCTAAGGTAATGCTTTCTAAAAGAGCATCGGTGATGACCCTACTGTGAGGTATTTTCTTTTTCCTTTTTATTATAAAATTCTGGCTGCGTCTATTCTCTTTTTAACATTTCCAACATCTACAAGGTGTGCACAATGCTTCTCATTCAAGAAGATGGTTAATCAGCATTGTTTTTTCTGTCAGCCACAACAATATAACCACTGAATAACTCAGTTTTCTTTCTTTAAAATTCTGAAAGGTTATTGTTGTTAAAGGTAAATCTGTTCTTTCTCTTCTTGAACACATTTATGAAATCTAAAATGTTGTTATGGAACTGTTCGACCTTTAAAAATGTTAGAAAAGGAAATCTTCAGGAACAACTGATGATACAAAGTGAAAAATATATGGAGACCATTTGGAAACTCTCCATAATATTGTCGGCTAAGAAATCAGATTGACAAGTATGTATCTGAGAGTTTATCTGTGATGTTGTGAACTGTTGTAGGCTGCTCAACGTAGGGTGAAGTGACAATATAATGGTTTTAGCTCAATTTGATGATGAATTTATTTTAGATGTTTAAGTAATGTTTTATAGGTTAAGGTATTCATATCAAATCTTTGATTTACAGATGAACTTTTAATATAGGATAGATACATCTGTCACATGGAATCCATTGAACATCATAGATTTTTTACAAAGCGAGAGCACATTAGAAGCTGTTTTCCTTCAGATTGTCGCTCTCTAATTGAATCTCTATTGGGGGCATGTGTGAACGATGCAGGGAGGGGGAAGGAGAGGGCACGAGTCACACATCTAATTCAGTTTTGTGTGTCAATTTAAACCTTAGCTATTAAGCACTGTAAACAACAGTTTTAGCAAAGCCATTAAGATAATAAACATGTAAATATGGCCTGGAGATCTTTCTTCCTACTGGTTGGAAAAGTAAATATCAAATATTCATGTGCATTATTTCATTTCTAAATTTAGTAGGATCTTTTTTGCCAAAAATAAACTTATGTGAGATATACAGTAGAGTTGCACAAATAATCATTAAAAACCGTGTTTTCGATTCAACCCCTCCTCACGATCTTAATCCGGCATTTCCATGATTAATGGAACAGTGCAGAGCAGTTCCGTGCTTACAGCTGTCAAAGAAAAAAAACAGCGGGCAAAGTTGATCACAACATCGCTCAGTGCTGAGAGGTAAAGAGAAACGTTGTAACATTTGTTTCTTTTAGATCAAAGGGATGAACTTGGGTCTGTAAATGAGGGCAGTTTAACAACCTAAAGACTAAGCTTGTTTCTGACATTTGTTGCTTACAAGTTAAAAACAATATTTTTTTCTAGAACATTTCTTAGAACCCCCAAACATTATATATGTATTTTTAGCAGAGAACCTAGAGATAAAAAATGGCGAGTGTTGCAATATTTTATTTTACACTGTATTTGCGCAGTGGTCTTTCAAGCGCAATTTTTTATGAACAAATTACACTTCAATGAATTAAAAAAAACTAAACAGTAAAGTTAGCTCAATTTTTTTTGTATATTGTGAAAGATGGTGTTACGCCGAGAATCTTGATCATAAAGATCATAACAAAAAATTGATCTAACTTTATTGTTTATTTTTTTTTTTTAATTCATTAAAGTGTAAGCAAAGAAAAAAATGTGATTCTCATTTTATCCAGAATTGTGCAGCTCTAATATACAGTATCTAGTCAACAATACTCAATTAATATATATTAGAGAAACACAACCAAACCAAGTAATATATATACTGTAGACTTTAGAGGAAGCTCCTAATTTAATTGACATATTGGCAACATGGTACACAAAGCAAAAACGCGTAATAATGCTTAAAAATGTGCGTTAAAAAACTTAAAAAGTGTCAAAGCTTAAAGTGATACTAAAGTCTTATTTTTTTTTTTTTTTTTGTATAAAAATAACATACATGTTATACTTACCTGCTCTGTGCAGTGGTTTTGCAAAGAGTAGCCCAGATCCTCCTCTTCTCTGGTCCCTCGTAGGCGCTCCTGGATCCTCCCTTCTGTCGAGTGCCCACACAGCAAGCAGCTTGCTATGGGGGCACCTAAGCCATGCCACTACTCTGTGTGTCCATTCAGACACAAAGTTGTGGCACAGCCCACCACACCCTCTCTCCTCATTGGCCCACTGACTTTGATTGACAGCAGTGGGAGCCAGTGGGACAGCTGTGTGTCTTAGCCAATCAGGAGGGAGAGTCCCGGACAGCTGAGTTTCTCATCATCGCTGGATCAGGATGTGTCTCAGGTATATACTGAATTAGGGGGGCTGAGGGGGTTTGCTGCACACAGAAGGTTTTTATCTTAATGCAAAGAATGCATTAAGATAAAAACCTTCTACCTTTAGAACCACTTTAAGCCAAAATCATTGTACAAGTACAATAGCATATATGCAGAGGAACTAAAAAAAAAATTTAGGCCAAACCCTGATGTTTTGGGGTAAAAAAATCCCTTTTTTAGAAAGTGCCCCAGGTTAGTCAGGTTACTCCTGTATTGAGTTACTGTGGGTAATTAAGTGTTCTTGCATGGCAAGACCACTTACTGTTATCTAACATATATATTCTTATTTATTATTATTATAGCCAAATTTACCACCCTAACTCCTCCCACGGATTTTACACTACATAGACAATAATATATCGAAACGTGCGGATTGTTCCCGATTGGTGTGCTATTACTTTGTGTAACGTTTTGCCTAATGATTCACGAAATATCTGTGTTTTTGTGGCGAAATTGGTCCTATAGGAATGAATGGAGGAATGTTCAAAACTAGAGCGGGAGCTGAAAAATCAGGACATGATTTCTAAACTGCCACCACTCCCTCATTTTCAAGCCCACCTACACAAATCTTATATCAAAACTTTCAGCTATCCCTGCTGCCATAAAAATGTCCATGGCTAAGCCATAGTCCTTATAGTTTTCACAATATGGCTGCTGGAGGCAAGAACACTTCACAAAATTTCCCCAGAAATTGTAGCTTTTCTAGTTATTAATACTATTGATTGCTTGTATGTATAACTAATGGAATTATATGTGTGGCATTATTTTATTGCTACTTTAACCCTTTCTTTGGCAATATACTATGAGCTTGGGCACATGTGTGTCTTTGCCTTCATACAACTTCTGTTGCGTTATTCATAAAAAATTAAGGGGTTAAAGTTGAACAATAGGCAAAACTTTTTTTTTTACATTTTGAATAAAGTAAGGGAGGGTTTTGTCAGATTTTTTTTGCCATCTGTGTCTCATTGCAGAGATTAACCATCACTTCCTGTCTCATAGTCCAACAGGAAGTGGGAGAAAATCTCTGCAAATTAAGGGAATTCCTTGGGGACCCCTAGGTCACCAGAACTAGGGTCCTGATTGGAAGATTTCCCCTCTGTTACTTTACTGGGGACAACCCAAAATGTAGGATTTTCTTTTACTTTTAATGATAATGGTAAACAGGACAAGTAGAGAGGGTGAATCTCCCTAACAGAGGCAAAGACAGCAATAAAAATCTGACAAGCGTTCTAATCCCTCTCCAATTTATCCAAAACTAAAAAAAAGTTTTGCCTTCATAGAAAACAAACCTAACTGGGACATGTATAGAAAACTGAAAATCTTTGTACTGTAATCCACTGACCAGAAACCACGCTTGTTCCTATTCATTGTACAGCTCAGGAAAGCACCCACTTCCCTTTAAGCACTTAAGCCACCTACAGACTTTGAAAGTTGTCAGTCTTGCATTGATCGTACCCATCTCAAGGACTGCTATAAGAATGCTTTTTACTTGGTTTGATTTGGACCTTAAATCTACAATAACTACTGTTCCTTCTACTATGTTCTCTAAGAACACAGCACAAGCAAATTTTGCACCATTTTTCTGTTTCCCTGCTGAAAGAATTAACAAGAAGCATCTAAGAGACCATAAAAAGAGCTGCCAGAGACAGATATCATAAAATGGCCAGAAGAAAGTGCAGTACAGCTTCTCCACTTAATCTTTGATGCCTTTTTTTTTGTCCTGCTGACATATTGTATAGTGCGCCATTGTATAATGTATATATGAGGGAGCCATTATATTGAGTATGAGAGCTCTGTATGCATTCTCCATTTGTTTGTATTTCAAGTTTTTATTGAGAATGGAATGATGTAGTAACAGAGCAAAGACAGCCTTGTACATGAAGCCATAGTCCGTTTTATGACAAAATAATTTTTATATTTAGTACCTATACCAAATGCCTGTATAATATTCTCTCCTACAGTTTTTTTAGTAAACCTTTGTTATTCCAAATTTAACTAAGAAAGCTGAACACGCAGTTTCCTTTGGTTTAGAACAAAAGGGTTTTCAATGAAGCAAGGGGTTAAGCCATTATCCATTTCATTGCTGTTGCCTCATTAGCATTGGCCATGCTCCCTTAGATTAGCTATAATTAAACTGTGAAATCAGGCCGATTGCCTTGTTGAGACAGCATAGAGGCCTGTCACAAGAAATCACAAAGGATAAATCAACAGCCCTGTGCATCTCTCCTCACCCTTGGCATGGGTAAGAGGGAGAGCATCGGGATAATAGGGGTATTGAATATAGTCTGCCTTGTGGACACTTGGCAGACAAGCTGTGGAGGCGTTGTCATGACAATGACTGGAGGACGAGTAAACGAACTCCCATTAACTGCGTATAATAAAGATGATAATGAAAAATTATGGCAACACTCCTGCATATTTCTTTATCCTTGATGGGACCTTAAGCCTAATGGCACAACACAATGGTGACAGTAATTGCACATTGATAAATAAAGACATAAAAACACTAGTCTATAAGATCTACAGCTCATTGGACAAGTCGAGCTTCGACTTCCAATAAACAGCCACTTTGTTCTTTGAACTCTCCCTAGGTGGTTTTGGACTGATGAAGACTGAAAAAAAGGATCCTAATTGCTGCTTATTGTTGATTACAATAAAGAGTACAATTAAAGTAAATACAGCTACATGGGTACATTGTCTTTGTCAGTCTAAGCTATTCAAGCAAGATCAAGGGATTGGGGAACCAACAAAAAATACACCAAGAAAGGGTTGTTGGCATTCTGCTTCCTGGTGTCATAAATCAGTGGGATTACTTCTTGATGGGTTGTTGCTCACACACTGTTTGTAAAGACCTTGTTTGTTTGAGGTATAAATTAATTCTTTATTTCCACCATTAAAATAACACACGGACTCAAGTCGCCTACTCTGCATGTAAAGGACAGTCAATAAACAAAGCACTTGTTTGTAGACTGAAGTCTTAACTACTCAATGATCACATGTCAAAAATGAGAGTGAATCTCCCCAGCAGGGACACAGACAGCAATAAAAAGCCTGAAAGGGGTTCTAACCATTCCCTACTCTATCCAAAAGTGAAGAAAAAAACAGTTTTTTGGCTATACATACATTTTAATATTTACCTGTTCCACTTTGTGTGCTGACGATCTTCACTGTTTTCAAGAACTGCAGTAGCTGAACAATCTCCAGTACCCAAAACACTTCTAGGTGTGCTAAAAGCCTGGTTCCCCAGGGCATCCAGTGGTTCTGTCTGTTGGCCAGTGTGTCACTATAGGACACAGTAGTAACAAAGGTGCAGCAGGAGACCAGGCATCCAGCTCACCTGAAGCCACTGTGTAGCTCTTTGTTGAGCAAAGCTTGGTGGTATGGACATCAGGATAGGTAAATAATAGAGATGGGCGCAGGCATGAGTGGGATCCTAATCTCAACCCATCTGCCCGATCCCGCCAGGAAGCAGACACTGCACACCGCTAATCACAGGCATTGAGACATTTCCCTGTCTGTGCAGCTGTGGATCAGGAAATGTCTCAATGCCTGTGATTAGCAGTGTGCAGTATCGGCTTCCTGGCGGGATCGGGCAGGTGGGTTGGGACTAGGATCCCGAACGCACCTGAGCCCATCTCTAGTAAATAAAAACTCTTTAATAATACCTTTTGAATGTTTAATCTGGCAACAGGGTCACTTTAATATGGCCCTTTCCGCACTGTAATGTGACAGTCCAAATTAAATGTATTGTTTGTTAACTTCACGAATGCCTCAGGACTCCCAAAACTTGGGATGATTTGTTATACAAGTCTCCGTTTTTGCAGAGATGGTCAAAAGCAGGCCTCCCATTTTCTGCAACTCTGTATTGAAGCTCCAGGCAACCTATAGCTTAGTAATGTGAATATTGAATTATAAGAGGCATTAGCTGGTGAGCAAACACTTAGATTTGCATATGAGAGCACCCTAAGTTTGGGGGTTTGTGTTGCTTGCAAAGTTTATTAAAGTTATGTGCAGGTATTTCAGGGTGTCTTTTTTGCATTCAGGTTGTCACCTTAGCTACGTAGTGAGCTTTATTGTGAGGAACAGGGTAATCTTTATTTTTCCTGTGGTTTTATGTATAAGAAGAAATCTTATACAATCATCATTCCTGCTGCTCAAATGATGAAATTACAAGGTAAACCGTACTGTCTCATATTCTAAGTGGGCCTGAGCAGAATTATAGATTTGCATTGACATAAAAGCAATAAAACATAATCACTGCACATATATGTGCAAAAAGTTTGCAAGACACTGTCCTGCTTGTGGTGGATTTTTAATGGCAATAACATGAGACAGATTTGTTGTATTATTTAAAAAATTGTCTTTTATTATACATCATTAAAACATAGTAGGCACCCAAGACAACTACATTTAAAAGAAACACAAATTAATGTGATAACAATATCCTTATGGGGTTTTTGTTTGAACACCTATATATGTTCAATCCATCGATTGAGGTATGTAATCCTTGTTGCTGATCGATGCGTTTCACAATATGCTTCCTCAGGACCAACAGCAGGTGTGTCACAATCTAATATTCTTAAATATATATTATCATCAAGTTTCACATCAGTTACAATATATAATTCTTTTCAGAAATATTTCTCTAGAATTTATTAAAGTCATCACTTACACTTGCATGCATTGTAGTAGGAGGCATACTTATGTCGCATATGTCTGGGGCGGACACAGGGGAGTAGCATCTCATTGGAATCTATTTGTTATGTTTTTAAATTTTTACTCACGTATATGTATATCACAATTTACTTTTCCAACCTATATAAGCACATATACGTTTAGCACCCTACAAGGTAGGTGCTAGGTAAAAGCATAGTGGGCCTTGGCTGCCTAACAGCAGGGCCATGGTTTTCAGCTGGGCTGTCATGTCTCCCAGGTGTGGCTGCTGAGAGGGGAGTCTCCCCACTGGCTCCATGAGAGGAGTCTCATTGGGCAGTGGAGGAAACCAAATCAGTGGCCCATTCAGGCCTGTATCTACCCCAGAAGGCAGATTCTGTCGCAGAGGATTCTGGGAGTGGGTATAAGTTTGAGGGGAATGCATGACGCAGTGTCTTTGGTGGGAAACAGAGTCCCAGGAGGGGGGGTATGGCTGTCTCTCCTGTCAGAAGGATCGGGAGTCTCGGGTGGCGGCCTGAGAGTCCAGAGAGTGAGCTGAGCTGAGCTGCAGAGAGGATCCAGTGTGCCGAGGACCAGTGGAGATAGAGGTTCCAGGAAAGCATGCAAAGTTTGTGAGTACTGTGAATTGCCCCTGAGGGTCTGCCTGAAGTGTAGAGGGGACCGCTCCAGTGAAGGTCCCAGGGATCCAGGAGCCAGCTAATGTCAAGGGGGTGCCTAGTCAGAGGACCCTGAAGTGTTAGAGGGGGTGCCTAGTGAGAGGACCCTGAAGTGTCAGAGGGGGCACCAGTGGTTGGGCCCTGAAGAGTTAAGTGTACAGTGTGTAGTGTACAGTGTTAAGAGTTGCAGCAGCACAAGCAGTTACAAGGAGCTACCCCAGTCAGTGAAGGGCTGGAGGGAGCTGTTCACCGGACTTTTGAGCTAAACAGAGTGTTAGTAGTCAAATGTCATACAGTCCTGGATCTTCTGAGCTAATCTAAGTATAAAAGTCGAAGTTTCAGCACAGTTCAGCAGAACAGGATCTTCAAGCGCCAGGGAGCGTTGGCGGGCATTCAGCTGGCATCAAGACAGCGCTAACAGGCATTTTTCTGTACAGTGTTCCAGTTGAACCTAGTTGAGCCAGAGGAGTATCCCACTCATTCCCTTCTCCCATCCCCATTACAAAATAAACAAAACAAACTAAAGATGCCGGAATCGTCATTGTCTCAGTTCTCATACTTGGGTTTTCAACCTAAATGTGTTGGAAGTGTTACCGGTAACAATGGCAGAACCATGTCAGGCGCAATGCCGAAAAATATTGCTACATACGTTACTTTTATAGGGTTTTATAGGGGATGAGAATCCAATAGTTATTGATGAAATATGGTTACAATGGGCATAGGATCAGTTTCATTTTAGGTTATAAGAGTGTATATACCTATTAAGAAGGGAGTTATTGTTTTAAAAATTAGATTCATATAGTCTAAATATCTCTAGTGTTCTGTAGATTTTAGCAAATGTTATACACACCTTCATGCTTTGCTTGATCGAAAATATTGCCCTGCATATCATCCTAGACATGAAGAAAACGGCCCATCACAGACTTATTTGGAGTCCTACAGTCCACAGCAGCACGTGTGTATTCCTATGGGGTAGATATAATTGTAGGCCATAAGTTTCAAAACTTCTCTTATAGTATTGAAATCCCACTTAGTTAGTAAACAGGAGCCTCCTTACCCCTGGATGTCCACCTAGCCAGCATGTGCATCCTCTGCCTCCATGGGCAGAATGCCTCCTGCACAGTGCTTAAATCCCCCACGACCTCCGTAGACACCACCTGGCTCCATTGATAGATCCAGTTGATGACATCACAGCGTCTCGTGTGCCCCATCACCGTGCATGTGCAAGATGGCGCCTATCACTGTGAGGCATTTCCTGTATAGTGAATGCCAGGATCTGCCCAGTTAAGGCCAAGGTATATGGGCAATCAAAAGTGGGCCTGATATCTATGAAGCAGATTGTCAGGATAGATGGATTCAAGTAATGCTAATCATTCTTCTGATGGGGAAAAACGATGTGGGGAAAATGTGCCCACCCATCAGAAATAAAGACAATCCGTAATGCCTCATACATGCCTGATGACTGTGAAAAACAAAAAAACAATAGAAGTCAACTATATTTGTATCCTATATTATGGAGTGGTAATAATATATATATATATATATATATATATATATAATAAATAACAGAATTGATTTCTCATTATTGAGTATGACAGAGAATCCACTGGTTATATTGAAAGACATTGCAATGTATGAAAGTCATTATTGCTCCTGATGCCATTGGTACAGTATCTCTAAATGAGCTTTATGTTTGCCCTTCAATTGTTATATTTCATAAGAGAGATATTTTTTCAGAAGAACAGAGTAAATTTCTTATTCTTCCATTGATTTTAATTCCGATTAGTGGCTTAATAGTTACAGAAACGGTTTAAAGCTGATCGCTTTGTTCAGACTGGGTGGCTTGGTAGTTTGTAAAAGATATATCCACCTAGTTTCACGTTGTAGAATTTTCTTATAACAATCCCCCTTCTAGGGTCTGGTATTATGCGTTCTAGGGCTGCATATTTTATGACATTGGTGTTTAGTTTATGATATAATGCAATATGTCTGCCGATAGGTGTATCCAATTGATTGCTTGTAATTTATTATATGTGATCTTTGATTCTGCGCTTCGTTTTGCCTTTATAAAAGGCTCCACATTCGCAGAACATACAGTGGGTACGGAAAGTATTCAGACCCCCTTAAATTTTTCACTCTTTGTTATATTGCAGCCATTTGCTAAAATCATTTAAGTTCATTCTTCTTCCTCATGAATGTACACATAGCACCCCATACTGACAGAAAAACACAGAATTATTGACATTGTTGCAGATTTATTAAAAAAGAAAAACTGAAATATCACATGGTCCTAAGTATTCAGACCCTTTGCTGTGACACTCATATATTTAATGCTTTCCATTTCTTCTGATCATCCTTGAGATGGTTCTACACCTTCATTTGAGTCCAGCTGTGTTTCATTATACTGATTGGACTTGATTAGGAAAGCCACACACCTGTCTATATAAGACCTTCCAGATCACAATGCATGTCAGAGCAAATGAGAATCATGAGGTCAAAGGAACTGCCTGAAGAGCTCAGAGACAGAATTGTGGCAAGGCACAGATCTGGCCAAGGTTACAAAAAGATTTCTGCTGCACTTAAGGTTCCTAAGAGCACAGTGGCCTCCATAATCCTCAAATGGAAGGCGTTTGGGACGACCAGAACCCTTCCTAGAGCTGGCCGTCCGGCCAAACTGAGCTATCGGGGGAGAAGAGCCTTGGTGAGAGAGGTAAAGAAGAACCCAAAGATCACTGTGGCTGAGCTCCAGAGATGCAGTCAGGAGATGGGAGAAAGTTGTAGAAAGTCAACCATCACTGCAGCCCTCCACCAGTCGGGGCTTTATGGCAGAGTGGCCCGACGGAAGCCTCTCCTCACTGTAAGACACACGAAAGCCCGCATGGAGTTTGCTAAAAAAACACCTGAAGGACTCCAAGATGGTGAGAAATAAAATGCTCTGGTCTGATGAGACCAAAATAGAACTTTTTGGCCTTAATTCTAAGCGGCATATGTGGAGAAAACCAGGCACTGCTCATCCCCTGTCCAATACAGTCCCAACAGTGAAGCATGGTGGTGGCAGCATCATGCTGTGGGGGTGTTTTTCAGCTGCAGGGACAGGACGACTGGTTGCAATCGAGGTAAAGATGAATGCGGCCAAGTACAGGGATATCCTGGACAAAAACCTTCTCCAGAGTGCTCTGGACCTCAGACTGGGCCGAAGGTTTACCTTCCAACAAGACAATGACCCTAAGCACACAGCTAAAATAACGAAGGAGTGGCTTCACAACAACTCCGTGACTGTTCTTGAATGGCCCAGCCAGAGCCCTGACTTAAACCCAATTGAGCATCTCTGGAGAGACCTAAAAATGTCTGTCCACCAATGTTTACCATCCAACCTGACAGAACTGGAGAGGATCTGCAAGGAGGAATGGCAGAGGATCCCCAAATCCAGGTGTGAAAGACTTGTTGCATCTTTCCCAAAAAGACTCCTGGCTGTATAAGATCAAAAGGGGGCTTCTACTAAATACTGAGCAAAGGGTCTGAATACTTAGGACCATGTGATATTTCAGTTTTTCTTTTTTAATAAATCTGCAACAATGTCAACAATTCTGTGTTTTTCTGTCAGTATGGGGTGCTATGTGTACATTCATGAGGAAGAAGAATGAACTTAAATGATTTTAGCAAATGGCTGCAATATAACAAAGAGTGAAAAATTTAAGGGGGTCTGAATACTTTCCGTACCCACTGTAATACTGTATATACAATACCAATGGTTTGGCAATTCACAGGATGTGATAATGCATGTAAATTGCCATTCGGAAGATAAAAGGTTTGATTTTCAAACACCCATCGGCAGAACTCAGTAACACCATGATCATTAAACCAGGTATTGGTACTTTTGGCAGTGTGGGCAGGTGCCAAGTCCTGCTGGAAAATGAAATCAGCATCTCCATAAAGCTGATCAGCAGAGGGAAGCATGATGTGCTTTAGGTTTGTTCCAAAATATCATATCTTCTGTTATTGCAGATCCATTCAAAATGCCACTGGAGCACCCCAAAACACCTTTAAACCTGACTGCAAAGTATAGAGGGAGTAGACACACCTACTGCTCATCCCACAATTTAGAAAAAAATTGAAAAATATTACATTGATGAACCGAAGCATATAGCAAAAATAAACCTGAAAAAAACTCTGTAGAGGAAAACATGTTACATGTAAATAAACATCTCATTAAAGGTGTGGGATTCAAGTCTGCATCTGAAAAATTTCTACTAAAAATGCAGAAAAAACAATTATTTGTTGTGAGCCTTTGTTTTCATAATTGCCTCTGTCCTTGAATAGATATTAGTCTATATTACAAAGCATATAAATTACCACTGTGTCCACACTGGTATAATTGGACTAATCTTACAATAGGTTCCTGTGCGGCTTTGTTCTTTGCGGAGAGTGAGCAATTAATGCAAGAAACATTTGGTACTTAGATTAATAGAGAACCAATACATTAACACCTTAGTGCATATTTTTAGTTCATAACTAGTGTTGTGAACTTCACACATTCTTGTTTTACTTGATTATACTGTAAAGATATTGCACACTGTACATTACAAAAAAAAAAAGATTTTACTTATTAGCCTGTACCTTTTTCTCAGGGGAGGACTGGGAAACTTTGGCTTAGGGCAAACACAACCAACATGCCCTGATTTCTGTGGGGTAAAAATGTGTACCATACAATGTGAGTCGGGTAGTGTCACACCAATTGGCCATGGTAAAATGTGGGTGCTCCATAGTGACATGGTTTATTGTGACACAACCGTTACAACTTCAAGCTTTAGCTTTCTTCTCGGCATGTGGCATTTGGTTACTTAACCACTTCTGGACATGAAGATTTTCCCCCTTAATGACCAGGCCATTTTTTGAGATTCGGCACTGCGTTACTTTAACGGATAATTGCGGGGTTGTGCATTGCTGTACCCAAATAAAACTGATGTCCTTTTATTTCCCACAAATAGAGCTTTCTTTTGGTGGTATTTGATCACCTCTGCGATTTTTATTTTTTGCTCTATAAACAAAAAAGTGCGACAATTCTGAAAAAAAACCCAATATTTTTTACTTTCTGCTATATAACATCCCCCCCCCCAAAAAAAAAATTAAAATTAAAAATCAAATTGTTTTATCATTTTTGGCCAATTTTTATTCTGCTACATATTTTTGGTAAAAAAAAAATCCCAATGAGCGTATTTTGATTGGTTTGCGCAAAATGTATCGTGTCTACAAACTAAGGGAAAGATTTATGTCATTTTTATTTATTTATTACTATTAATGGCGACGATCAGCAATTTTAAGTGGGACTGTGACATTGCGGCGGACGGATCGGACCCCTAACTGACATTTTTGATACTTTTGGGGGGGACCAGTGACATTACAGTAATCGGTGCTAAAAATATACACTGTTACTGTAATAATGACACTGGCAGGGAAGGGGTTAACCCAGGGGTGATCAAAGGGTTAAACGTGAGCCTAGGGGGTGTGTTCTAACTGTGGGGGGGGATGGGCTTGTGAAATCAATACAGAAACCTGTCTTCCTAAATAGGAGGAACACAGGAGTTCTGTATTGAGTTCGGCAAGGGGTTTAAGTTTTACTAAACCCAGAAGCCTGCATTCACTATATCTGGTCTCCCACAATACATAGTACATGCAAATGCAATTATTTTAGTAAATATAAACTGCTAAATACCTTTTCCCATCAGCACTATATAGCAGTCGTATGACTTCTACGAGTGTCTGGTTGAAGCTTGTAGGAGGAGATTTAATTTTACTCTGACTGACCTATGAGGCTGCTGGACCCCTGGCCTTCTGTCTGGGCAGTGCTGATTGGCCCTGAGCTGATCACATGCACCCTCCCAAGAAAAGAAAAAACTCTCTAGCAATACACACCAAACTGAGCATGTACAGAGTTCTCCAAGGCTCTGTTCAATCAGGAGATGGATTAAAAGAAGGGGAGGATCAGAGAAAACAGGATCAAGCAGCCTTTTTACACAAAGCAGAGGATTCACCCATTGGGTTCTACAGTGAGTATAACAATCATGCTTTACTGCATATAAATACTGATTTTACTGATGTGGATTTAGTAACACTTTAAGTGCTAGAAGGCTTCCCTCTGCCATATGCTATGATCACAGGTCTGAATAGGGGGCAGGTAGAGGGTCTGAACAGGGAGCAGAAAGCTATAAACTGTCCAACATGTGTCATTGATGTCTGAAGTATCCCCCCAAAAGCCAAACATGTCATATTGATTTTGGCCCTGGTGAAAATGTACTTCTGCCCATCACCCCAGTTCTCCCTTATGTTTTCTAAGGTTTACTATATTTTGTTACATGGCTAACTGTGCATATGCCACTGGCAAAATGATCAAAGTGTCAGTCAATCCAAATCCATCACTGATGTTTTGGTTATGAAGACTGCTGGTTGGGTGGGTTGAATCAGCCACAATCTTTGAAGAACTTTAGTGGTGTGGTAGAGTAGAGTTCCTGGCACTATTGCTTCAGCTGGAGTAGCCTCTGTTTTCCCATTGTAATCTATGCAATTTACGTATAGCATTTTTTGACAAGTAAATGTTAAATGCAATTTACGCTTCTATATTTTGATATATGGTATTTATATCATTTTTTATGCTTCCTGTGTTTATATGTACTCCATAATCATTTATCTCAATAAGATGTGCTTTATTATTGTAGTTATTTTGTAGTTATAATGTATGGCAAAGTAATTGTGTATATATTTAGATGAACTTTCTTCATAAATTGGAGCATCATATTGCAACAGAAAAACATTTTTTATAAACCTACTTGCAGAAAGGTTGTTGAGAGTAATGTCAAAGATAATAGAGAGCCAGTGGACACACACACAAGTTCCACAAACCAATTAGAAATGTGTGATGTTTTCTGCTCAGGGATGAACTGGCTTACGTGCACAGATTCTTGAAAATGACTCCTTAAGCCATACATACTGTATATATATATATATATATATATATATATATATATATATATATATATATATATATATACAGTATCTCACAAAAGTGAGTACACCCCTCACATTTTTGTAAATATTTTATTATATCTTTTGAGGAAATTACACTTTGCTACAATGTAAAGTAGTGAGTGTACAGCTTGTATAACAGTGTAAATTTGCTGTCCACTCAAAATAACTCAACGCACAGCCATTCATGTCTAAACCGCTGGCAACAAAACTGAGTGAAAATGTCCAAATTGGGCCCAAAGTGTCAATATTTTGTGTGGCCACCATTATTTTCCAACACAGTCTTAAAGCGGAGTTCCGGGCACAAATACAAACTTTTTTTTTTGTGCCCATCCGCTTGGTCTCCCTCACCTGAAAAGGAATTGGATAGTTAGGCTTTTTTTTTTTTTTTTTTTTTTTTTTTTCCACTTACCTTGTAATTGGAGATTGAATATACTCACCTATTCTCTACTTCCTCCCTCTGTGCCGCAGCTCCGACGTCACTTCCTGTCTTGCGATGATTCCTGGGAGCTGAACGTCATCGCTCCCAGGAATCAATGCGACGGCGCCGGCCCCGCTCGTCACTTCCGGGGCGATGCCCAATTCCCCGCTAAACAGCTTCTGGGCATGCCCAGAAGCTGTGGAGGAATGCGGTGCCGCACCGGAAGTGACGAGAGGGGCCGGTGCAGGCGCATTCTGGGAGAAGAAGACGCGGAAGAAGACGCGGAAGAGGATCGCGCCGGCTTCAGCTGCCCACAAGAGAGATGGCAACGCTGTGGAAGAAATTTTATAAGTGAGTATTTCTTCTAAAAGGTAAGTGCGAACCGGGACAGATCAGAGGCTAGCCATTGTAGAATGTACTAGCCCTGACTGTCCCGGGGGTATGTTTTTTGAAAAATGGTTTCTGTGCCCGGAACTCCGCTTTAACCCTCTTGGGCATGGAGTTCACCAGAGCTTCACAGGTTGCCACTGGAGTCCTTTTCCACTCCTCCATGACAATATCACGGAGCTGGTGGATGTTAGAGACCTTGCACTCCTATACCTTCCATTTATAGCATAGAGTACATGGATCAGGAGTTTGTAACACACAGAGTACAGAATACAGGAGTCAAGAGTGCGTAACACAGAGAATGCAGGAGTCAGAAGTAGGTAACACACAAGGTACAAGGGTCGGGAGAAGCTAACATGCGAAGAGCAGAGTTCAGGAGTACATTAAATAAAGAGTGCGGTGGTCAAGAGTGAATAACACAGAGAGTGCATGGATTAAGAGAATGTAACACATAGAGTGCAGGAGTCAGGAGTATGTGGCACATAAGGTGCAGGGCTCAGGAGTAAGTAATATACATGCCAGTGTACAGAATACAACCATAAACTACTTGTTTTCCCTTTACAAATCCTCCCAAGTCCATATTCCCTACAGTACAGAGCTCCCCAAGAATGCTCATGTACTAGGTAGAAACTAGGTCTATCAATTGGATGCTAGCTAACATAGGGTTAGGCCAGGGTTTTGGAGGACAAACATTGGGGCAAAAGCATAAAGGATGTACCATACCAAAAACAGCACGAATGGTACACATGAGAGAATTGATGGCATCTAGTTAGGGGATCAGGACAGATTTTGCTCACTTCTTGTCTCAGTGACTACCCTGAAAGTAAGAGAAAATCTCTTCTAATGGGCACAGAAAAAGCAGTAAAAACCTGACACTGACAATCTAAAAAAAAAGTTTTGGCCTAAATTGCACTTTAATAAAACCTTATACTTAGAAAAATATGGAGACAGATAGAACTATCTTCATTTTGAAAACTTACTGACTGTCCGTGGCATCAATACTTTGTGAGACACGGAGCTGGAACAAGCATGTAGATCAGGCAAATCGGAATTCCGAACCTACATGGTGCTATTACATTGGATTAGCATGAAAATGCTAAAGCAGGGCAAATCAGGGAACTGTAACCCCATGAACAAAAATGTATAATGTTGCAGCCTACCAGTTCTACACATGGTGGCTGCTAGAGATAGGTCGAACACCCCCCGGTATGGTTCATGCCAGAACTCTCACATTGCAAAAGTTCTAACCCGAACAGCGAACCCCACTAAAGTATATAAGACCCGAATTTGAAAAATAAAAAGTCCCCATTTTGAAGGCTTAATGCAAGTTGTTGCCCATTAAAAGAGTTTTTGGGCCCGGTTACTGCCCTGGGGGACATGTATGAATGCAAAAAAAAACGTTTAAAAAAGATTTTTTAAAGGAGCAGTAATTTTAAGGAGGCTTAAAGTGAGACAATAAAAATGAAAATGTTCTTTTAACTATAGTGCCTGGGGGGTCCAGTCAGTCTGCCTGTAAAGTGGCACATCTATACTGTGTATAGAGCCTGCTGCAGCAACTGTCATTTATAAAGAAAAAAATACAATACCATTGGCGGCAATACAAAAATGTTAAAAATCCATACCAGGCCCTTTGGGTCTGGTATGGTTTTTAAGGGAATCCCCACGTAATTTTTTTTTTTTTAAACAGCGTGGGGTCGCCCCTAGAATCCATACCAGACCCTTACCCAAGCTTGCAGCCTGGCAGGTCAGGAAAGGTGGGATGAGAGAGCGTGCCCCCCCTCCTCCTGAACTATACAAGGCCACATGTCCTCAACATGGGGGGGTGCTTTGGGGTGGGGGGGTGGCTCATGATCTTTGCATGCTGAGTCGGTGACGTCACATGGGGGTGCTAGAAGGTGATGATGCCAGGTGGCGCCGCCCCTTACCTAATTAGGAATTTAGAGCAGGTAGGTGGCGGTTAGCAGGCAGAGTGTTTTTTTTTTTTTTGGGGCAATGTGGTGGCGGAGACATCCAGGGAAATTGTTTTTTATTTTTAATGAAGGAATTGTCAAACACTGTGTGTGTTTTTATTTCTTTTTGACCATTTTTTAGTGAATGGGTACTATGTACCCCATACTAATTCACATGGGGGGGTGGGACCTGGGGACTCCCTTATTAACGAGCACCCCCTGCCCCAAAGCACCCCCTAATGCTGAGGGCATGTGGCCTGGTATAGTTAAGGACTGAGCACCAAAGTGAGGCTATGTCTTAATGTAACGCTAAACGTTTAGTTTAAAAAAAAAAAATACATGTTATACTTACCTGCTTTGTGCAATTGATTTGCACAGATCAGCCCTGATCCTCCTCTTCTTGGGCCCCCCGCTGGCACTCTTGGCCCCTCCTCCCTGCTGAGTGCCCCCAGAGAAAGCTGCTTGTTTTGGGAGCACTTGTGCGTGCTCGCTTCTGACCTGGCCCTGTGTGTCCATAAGACACACAGAGCGCCTCTCAGCCATGCCCCCTGCTCTCTCATCACTGACTGTGATTGACAGCAGTGGGAGCCAATTGCCAATGAGGAGAAAGAGACACGGGAGGGCCACTGCTGCCGTGCAAATCGCTGGATCGAGATGAGGCTCATGCAAGTATTAGGGGGGCTGTTGGGGGAGCAGCAAACAGAAGGTTTTTTTACCTTCATGCATAGAATGCATGAAGGTAATAAACCCCCAGCCTTTACAACCGCTTATAATACACCCTATTTGCCCACCAGGTTTGGGCAAGTTTATTATTTACACCAATGTGAAGTTAATGTTAGTTATAATCTAAGGCTGAGATTTACTCCCAGTTTGGCTCTGCATGCCTTTGTTAGTCAGTCTTGATGGAAGATATCACCTGATTTTGTATTGATAGTGAGAAAATTACACTTATAAGTCACATTCTTAAGACACGGGGTGTACATGTATCTAGAATTTGAGTAAAAGTAAGTCCTTTGATGTTTAGGCCTTAGAAAGAAGACAGCGCTGTTCAAAAAAGAAAAAAACTCACACACAATGAAGTCAATCAAAAAAAGTTTGCTACTATCACAGGATAAGGCTCGGTTCGCACTAGCTTGACTCCAAAGTCGCGTGACTTTCAGTGCAAATTTGGAGTCCGACTTTGATACAACTTAGATGTGACTTTTTACACTCTGTGGAATTGAAGTCATGTCAAAGTCAGACCAAAGTAGTGCAGGGACCTTTTCTACAGTTGGACAGACTTGTGTAGTATGAGATAAGACAGCTCTCGTATTTCACATGTCATCTGACTTGGGGTCTCACAAGTTGGATCCTATGTCGCATCAGTGTAAACCGAGTCTAAACCACAAAAAGCATTGTTGTATACTAATACTAACCCTATACAGAAAAGACTTTATATAACCAGTCGCTGTATTTTACACTGAAATGTATTTAACCCATTGGGAGGAATAGAATCTCCTCATAAGTCACCACTGTGTGATTGCATTAAAAAATATTTTTAATCCATTGACACCTAATTGAAGCCATCTTGTCACTATAGTAGGTATTTTGGGCAAAGATAGACCTGTAACAGAATTAAATAAAAAAATAATTTCCTTTTCTGCTGCCCCCACTGTTGAATGCCACTCCAATCCTGAGAAATCTTCTGCTGATCTCCAAAGGGAAATTGATTTGTCTTGGATTGTTGGTCCCCTGGGTCTTGTAAAGCTCTAGGCGGTTCCTCCCAGCAAACCTACACCCATTATTGACATTGGGGGCACCAGGTGAAACCCCTGAGATCTGCGGGGAACCAGGGGATTTACAGACTTACAGACTTTATTTACTTTGGCATAAAATATTTACAGAGTAAATTTAAAAAGAAGAATTGACACATTCTCTTACCAGCCTACCATCAGACCCTCTTATACAGATCCTCTCCAAGCTCTCTGGCTACTGTGTTGCTCTATTGGAGCTGAACCCAAATACCTGGCTCTTCTGTGTATGGAGAGCATGTGTTCTTCTTCCAGGATTCAGTGTTTAGCCTGAGCAACCAATACCCGGATAAGGAGGACAATGGCATCAAATCATACATACAGTACATACTAATTTATTAAAAAAAAATGTATATTTTGTTAAAACAAATAGTGAATTGATTTTTAAAATAGAACTAAAGGCAAATAATTTTTTCTTTAAATTGTGGATAGAATAAGGGAGGGTTGTAAGTTGTAACCCCTTTCATTTTTTTATTTGTTGGCATCTATGTCCCATTGGGTAGATTTCCCTTCACTTCCTGTCCCATTGCCAAAACAAGAAGTTAGAGGAAATCCTTCATATGTTAGGGAATACTTGGTTGTCACCAGAGTCATCAGAACTATTTCCTATTGGAAGATTTCCGCTTTAATTTTGTTCTGGTGACCACCGAAAATATGGGATTATTTCCCACTTTCACCCTTAGTGACACCGGTTAGGCCCCTTTCACATGAGAGGTCAGATTGGGTCTGGCTGTCTGTTTTTCAGCTGGACCTGATCAGACCCTCTATTCTTGTTTACTTGTGTCCCTTCACACCCGGCTATCTCCGGGTCCGATCCGCAGGTACCGGGACAAGGGGTGGGCAGGAGGGACGGTTGCCCTGGGTGCAATTGTTTATTGTAGGGATGGAGGTGCCTTCCTTCTGTGGCAAGGCTGGCAGGAGTAGTGACAGCGGCAGTGATGTTGACAAGCGAGGGACTGCTGGGCATAGAATCCCCCATGAACAGAGGAGGGGGCGCAGTTTAGTCCCTTTACATCCAGCTGCCTATAGAGCAGCGCGGGTTATGTCTGTGTCCGCTCTGCATGAACCTGTCATCCGGACGGATCCACTGCTGAGCCCAATCGGATCTATTTTGTGTGAAAGGGGCTTTTACAGGACAAATAGAGAAGATGAATCTCCCTAACCAGGGCACAGACAGCAGATCTCCTCATGGATCCCTTACTGAACATAGTGAGCACTCCCTTCTGAAAGGACCCTTACTTGTAAACTCTGTCTTTTATGGACACCCACAAAGCCTAAGACTTCTGCTGGGCGTCGCTACTGTCATTGGATGTGATATCAGGAACACAAGCACTCAAGTGGCACTCTATAGTATTCCCCTTCGCTCCTTCTGTGACAGCTACATACAAGTTTATGTAAAGAAAAGAGTGCCCAGATGGGACTTTAATTGAGGTGCACGCAATAGTCATTACTATGGAATAATGAATGTATTAGTTTATTGTAAAAACATGACTGAATATGAACAAGTACCAACAAGTAACAGATGTCAAGATATTAATACAAAACATGATCAACATGACAGGATTACAGAGCAACATACATATGAAGCAATAGACTTAGTATATAGCTTTAATTGAGTAAAAACATACAATAAAAGTATAATGGTTAATGCACAAGCCAATAAGCATCCGTGCAAGGCATATGTAGCAGTAATACATGTCTTGGATAAAAACTCAACAGAAAATCTTGTAGAAAACTCGACGCGTTTCATGGGTCTGTTGGCCCACTCATCAGGAGTAAATAATTATGTAAGCCTGTCAAGACAATAGTGCACATGTTATAAAATAGCCAGCAAGTATGGAATATCAACAAGTGTATGACTCAAGTGGGGAAAACCATACTTACATGCGGCTAAATATGACTAGTGGAGGGAATGCTGTCATGTGGTAAAGGTACCATAAGTCTGACCCAGGAGCTGAAGGGACAAGGATTGGCGGCAAAGGGATGGAGAGCCAGGCGAGAAGACGTATGATATGAAAGTATGATGATAGTAATGTGACACCAACTGAAAAACGCATGGATAAACATCTCAGTATTAAAAAAAATGTAGGAAAGTGAGAGGCAGAGGAGCTGGGCCAGCACAGACAGCATCTAGACACTCCAAAAAGAGGAAAAAGCTATGAAATGGCAGGAGGGAAGGGAAACTCTGGCTATGCTAGGAAATGTACTCTCCTAGAGTGGTTGAACTCCTTAGGCAGTTCAAAGGCACAGTGCAAGCAAAAAAAAAAAACATTTAGAAAAAGAAAAAATGCCGAAAGTAAGAGTCTGAAATTTTTTATTTCTCTGTGCTTTTACCTGCATTTTTTAGTATGGCATTTTTCATAGTATGGAGTAAAAGGTAGAGCTTTACTTTTGTTATCATAAATCTGAATTTTTTAATGTGCAGATAGATGGATCACAAAGCAGAATGGAAAATCTAAATTTGAAAAGGCTCCTGAAAGCCATAGATTTTATTGCAGCCATTTAATGGAAAAAATGTTTCCTTTCTGTTTGTGTTTTATGTGAAAAGTAAGTGTATTTCTTTTTTTTTTTATTTTATTTTTTATGCCTTAACACTTATGCAATTCTAATCTCCTGGAGTAATTACCGGCCTTCCCATTTATTTCTTCAACTCTTGATGGAAAGTTAATTTGTTTCTAGAAAACAAACACGAGAAGAAATGTCAATATGAGCAAGTAAGCAGAATACAAAAATCTCTGCTAACAGTCTTCTTTAAATGATTAGGTAATAAAAAGCCTGAAATATTTAGTTACATTAAGACCTCAAAAACTCATTTAGAAATACTTTTTTTTTTATTTTTTTTTAGCCAGTGCTCGGCTATAATTTATTGGCAAAGACGGCACTATTATTAACCTCTAGAATGCTTTGTAGAGATATAAATATCTTTTATATTTTCCCTTTAGATAATTGCTGTGGATAAGAAATAGCACCACAAATAGGTAACTCTGAATGGTGGAAATAAACCTATTTAAAAAAATCTATTTGTGGAGAATTTTGTTACTCAGACCTTCATGAGACTGAAATCATGTGTGTGATTTTGGCTGTGACTGTGCAAGCACTGAAAGTAAAGCTTTAAATTTATATTAAATTATAGTTTTATTTTTGTTAAAAAATAACAAACATGTTATACTTACCTCCTCGGTGCAGGTGGTTTTGCACAGAGCAGCCCAGATCCTCCTCTTCTTGGCCCCTACCTCTTGTGGAGTGCCCCCACAGCAAGCAGCTGTCTTTGCCTTCAGCAGCTGAAAGCTGGCAGGAGGGGGAGAAACTGACTTTCAGCTGCTGCAGAGAGCTGCACAGGGCTTCCTTCTGTAATTGCCCCTCACCACACCGATTCCCCATTCTGTTGGGGGCCCCCCTGTGTGCCCGGGCCCCTTACAGGAGGACTGGTGCCCCCCCCCCTATCAGCAGCCCTGTATACAGTACATAAAGCCATTGCACCAATGATGATGCATCCAGATTTAGATGTGCAGCACTATTTGTATCTAAAGCTGAAAGATATCCTCCTAAATGTTTTTTTCAAATGTGGGCACCCCCCATATGGAAGAAAAATATTTTATATTTCCAATATATTTAGGGAAAAATGTTTTAGACATATATTGAATAGGGCCAAAATTGTAGCATTTCAAATATATTTCCAATATATTTGGGAACATTTTTTGGAAATATATTGAATATGGCAAAAATTGTAGCATTTCAAATATATTTCCAATATATTTGGGACAAATACATTTTTTTTTAAAAATATATTTTAAATATATTTTTCTTCCATGTGGGCCAGTGCATGCAGGGTTATAGAATGTTGTTTTGAAAATAAAAAAGCTTAGTTTTATTTTTCTATGTTTTAACCACTTGCCGACCGCCGCCAGTACATATACGGCGGCAGTCAGCCCCTCCAGGGCAAAGTGACGTACCGGTACGTCACTTGCCCGCGAGCCAATAGGGGGCGAGCGCACACCGCCGGAGCCGCGCTCCCGCCCCTACTCATTCACTGCCATCCCTGCGCGAGTGACCAGCCGGCCACTCACGATCTCCCGCTGGAGAGGGAGAAAGGCAGGTGGCTGATGTAAACACAGCCGTCTGTCATTCTCCCTGGTGTAACTGAAGAGGTCATACGATCCTGCTATGTAGGATCATATGTCTCTGTGGTTACATCAAAAGCCACGCCCCTTGACAGTTAGAAGCACACTAGGGACACACTTAACCCCTTGATCACTAATAAAGTTAACCCCTTCCCTGCCAGTGTCATTTTTACAGTAACAGTGGAATGTATAGCACTGATTACTGCAGTAATGTCACTGGTACCCCCAAAAGTGTCAAAAATGTTAGTCAAGGGTCCGATCTGTCTGCCGCAATGTCGCAGTCCCACAAAAAAAATCGCAGATCGCCGCCATTACTAGTTAAAAAAAAAAAATGACATAAATCTTTCCCTTAGTAAACGCAATAACTTTTGCGCAAACCAATCAAAATATATTGCAATTTTTTTTACCAAAAATATGTAGCAGAAAACAAATTGGCCTAAAATGTTAAAAAATTTAGTTTTTTACAGTTTTTGGGGGGAATTTCATATAAAAAATGTGAAAAATATTGTTATTTATTCAAAATTGACGCTCTTTTTTTGTTTATAGCGCAAAAAATAAAAATCGCACAGGTGGTCAAATACCACCAAAAGAAAGCTCTGTTTGTGGGAAAAAAAGGATGTCAATTTCATTTGGGTACTGCGTTGTACGACCGCGCAATTGTCCGTTAAAGTCATGCAGTCCCGAATCGCAAAATAGGCCCTGGTCTTTGAGCAGCCAAATCGTAGGGGGCTTAAGTGGTTAATAATAGCATGCTATACGCTTGAGGACACCCACAAAGAACCTGTGTTTCCCTTGTGCACTGAAAGGATGATGTTGGTGCGCAATGGTTCTATAAAAGTAAACACAGACATATACTGTACAAGGCAGCTTCCCAGTGTCCAGCATGAAAATATAACAGCAAATCAAGGCAAACGAACCCAGACAAGAGGTGGAGGTGAATCTGTGCTCTGTTCCCTTGACAGCACCTTACAGAAAGTTTATTTCTTTTCCTTTTTGTTTTTACCCAGCACAAGTTTACTTAGAATAGGTTAATGTGAAGCGGACAAAAAAATATCACTTTACTGTGTTGTATCAAAAATGTCCTTTTGTTGTCACCATGATAGCATAACATTCAGCTTCATAAAGCACAAAAATGTCCTATTCTCCTAACTGAAAAAAGAACAGCAAGAATAATAGGAAATCATGGGAACGAATAAAGTAGTCTTCTGTGTTTTGAATTAAAGGAACGCTACTGTATAACATGACGATTCTGAATTGAACTCACCCAGAGGATACAGCCGACCAGCTGTGCTCATCTTCATCTTTATATTCATTTTCTACACATACGTGTCCCAGTTGCTAAATCTCTGTTGCCATTGGGATCTTTATTTTCCTAATGACCCTGATTGTGAGTCTGCTAAAATGCAGACAAGTGTGTTCTGTGGTTCGTAGCCCCGCCCTCAGGGAGGGTGCACAGAACCATTTGACAAAAGGCAGCAGACATATCATTATATCTATTGAATCTGAATGCAATGGACCATGTGAAGCACAGATTAGGATAAATTAGGTGGACTAATTGGGTTTAGCACTGTTACAGCATTTCTTCGATAACAAAGTAAACCTTTCCTGGGAGAATTACAGTGCATCTGGAAAGTATTCACAGTGCTTCACTTTTTCCACATTTTGTTATGTTACAGCCTTATTCCAAAATGGATTAAATTCCTTATTTTCCTCAAAATTCTACAAACAATACCCCATAATGACAACGTGAAGGAAGTTTGTTTGAAATTTTAGCGAATTTATTAAAAATAAAAAAATGAAAAAAAATCCCATGTACATAAGTATTCACACCTTTGCTTAATACTTTGTTGAAGCACCTTTGGTACCAATTACAGCTTCAAGTCATTTTGAGTATGTTGACTTATTTTTGGGCAGTTTCTCCAATGCAGGACCTTATTCATCTCTTTGCAGGACCTCATTCATCTTTCCCTCAATCCTGACTAGTCTCCCAGATCCTGCTCTTAAAAAACACCCTAGCAGCATGATGCTGCCACCACCGTGCTTCACTGCTGGGATGGTATTGGCCAGGTGATGAGCAGTGCCTGGTTTCCTCCAGACATGACGCTTGCCATTCAGGCCAAATAGTTCAATCATTGTTTCTCATGGTCAGAGAGTCCATCAGGCGCCTTTTGGTAAACTCCAGGTGGGCTGTCATGTGCCTTTTACTGAGGAGTGGCTTCCTTGTGGCCACTCTACCACACAGGTCTGATTGGCGGAGTGCTGCAGAGATGGCTGCTCTTCTGGAAGGTTCTTCTCTCACCACAGAGAAACACTGGAGCTCTGTTAGACCATCGAGTTCTTGGTCACCTCCCTGACTAAGGCCCTTCTCCCCCGATCGTTCAATTTGGCCGGGTGGCCTGCTCTAGGAAGAGTCATGGTGGTTCCAAACGTCTTCCATTTATGGATGATGGAGGCCTTTGCTCATTGAGACCTTCAATGCTGCAGACATTTTCTGTACCCTTCCCGAGATCTGTGCCTTGATACAATCCTGCATCAGAGGTCTACAGACAATTCCATGGACTTCATGGCTTGTTTTGTGCTCTGACATGCACTGTTAATTTTGGGATCTTATATAGACAGGTGTGTGTCTTTCCAAATCATGTCCAGTCAACTGAATTTATCACAGGTGGACTCCAATCAAGTTGTAGAAACATTTTAAGGATGATCAGTGAAAACAGGATGCTCCTGAGTTAAATTTTGAGTGTCAAAGGCTGTTAATACTTATGTACATAGGATTTTTTTCGTTTTTTATTTTTATTAAATTTGCAAAGATTTCAACCGATCTGCTTTTACATTGTTATTATAGGATATTGTTTGTAGAATTTTGGGGAAAATAATACATTTAGTCCATTTTGGAATTAAGGCTGTAACATAACAAAATGTGGAAAAAGTGAAGCACTGTGAATGCTTTCCATATGCACTGTATGGTGGCTGCCATAGCTAACCTTGCACAGTTCTAGTTGTCTAGCTTATTTGCTGTCCATTTGGCTCCAGCACTTCCATAGTCACAAACTAGGTAAAGCCAGCAGTCATTTTCTGCAACCTTGTTCTGGGTTAGCAATTAAAACTGTTGCCAATATGAGAGTTATTAGGATAAGCAGGCAGCTAGCATTTGCAGGAATAGGTGCCAAAGTTATCCTTTTCCAAAGAATGTGTTTTCCAAAGAATGTGTCCAAAGAATATTTTCAGTTAGTAAGCCTGTCTATTTTCTTTTCCACACAAGGTGGACAGAGGAATCCTTCCCACTGTGTTATTGTATTCTGACCATGGCAACTCCTCCGCTGTCAGAATACACTAATAAGTGCAGCAGCTGATTGGCTGGTAATTTATTATTTTGAGCGCATGTGATTTTTTTTTTCGTTCAAAACTGAGCTTTATTAGAAGTTCATCAAAAATGCAGTATCAGTGTCAGAGTAAATGTGATATACTGATTAAAAACCCGTGCTAAAAGGATGTGATGTCAAAATGTTAGGTGTAACTGTGAAAAATCTAAGTGTATTGCAGCTGCTGTTCACCAAGCAAAAACTTAGAAAAACTAAAAAAACTGAAAAACATATCGCTTGCAAGTATATAAAGTGCCTAAAATAACCAAATCCACGATAAAGTCCAAAAAAGATGGTTTAAATTTCATGTGCACAAAGTGCGAGGTATAGCCTTAAATACAACTATAAATAAAGTGCTGGTAGTGCTAAAAAATATTATTAAAGGTGCTCCTGTGTGAGTGCTGAAGTGCTCCTAGGATAATCACTGGTGCCAGGGGACTTGATCCCCTTCAGAAGCCCCACTCACCAGAATGGGGTCAAGAACGCTTGTGGTCAAATAGGTTCTCCAAACTGTTTTCCTAGTGGATTGGAAACCATAACATGGTAAATCCTCTCCTTGATGAAAAAAGTGCAGTGTGCTGGAAAGTATATCCTTTCAGTATAGTGGCCCTAGGCAGCTCCAAAACATTAAGGAATCCAAATAGTGAAGCCCATTTTAAAACTTTATTTTCCACATCAAAAATAAGTATACTCACAATAAATAATACTTGTAAGAAGCAGATGAAATGTAACAGAGATGGTTCTGGGAAAGCCGCGGCTGCGTGCGTTCCACGGAGAACAAGGAAGTGACCTCAGGAGGTGCCGCACCGGAATTACGTTGACGCGTTTCGCCCTCCCAATTGGGCGTTATCAAAATCTTTGATTGTAGGTATTTAAATAACATTTGGTTTGGAAATTAATTTTACAGATGGGAAAATGATTTCCCTAAGTGACCCTCAATTTTGTGGCCAAGATTATTGAAGGTTTTAGGATGAGCAAATCATAGAGATTCTGGAAAGATGGGTGATATTCCAGATGTGCGATTGTTGATTCAGGTTCATAAAGTACATTAATCATTTTGTATTACCTGCCAGGTTTTAGGCCACCAGGTAAGTATCTTGTCTCAAGGTGTTTTGAGAGTTAGACCCCTATAGCCTTTAGGCAGAATATAAAAGAGATCTAAGAATTTGGTACTTTCTGGTGTGTTAGGAAAGTGTAGGACTTTGGATAATTCAGAGCCAATCATGTGTGGGAGATGGGAAAGTAGTATAAGTTCAGGGCGGGGACAGCGAGTCCCCTGGAATCTAAGGATAGTTCTCAAACTGAGCTTAGTCAGCCTTTGCCTCAAAGAAATGGCTTAAGCATAGACTTAAGGAATTTAAAGTACTACAGTGAATTTATATTTGGGAGTGCCACAAGATATATAAAACTTTGGGAAACAAAATCATAACCATGCCTTGCGCTCCTTTTTAGCCAAATTGTGTTTTAGTTTTGATAGTTGTAATGAAGTGTTCCATATTTAGTTTAGTAAAGACGGAGGGGTTTCCGGATATTAATACCCAAGTACTTGGTAACGTCTGTTCTGTCTAAAGGGAGGAATGCCTGTTCTTGCAAAGGAGGAAACCTATTAAGAGGGAGAATCTGGGATTTAGACCAGGCAATAACTAGGTCCGAGTATTGTCCTTATTTATTAGGTGCTGTTTATAATGAAGAGTCATTGTATTCAAGATATGGCAGCATATTGTCCACTTATATCGCGCAATTTGAAAGCCCCTAACGTACTTCCCTAGACAGGGAAAATTAGTTTGATGTCCACCTGATTTTGGTGAGTGACTGATAATAGAACAGTTGTAGCCAGGATATTCGGGCCAAATCTGAAGTTTTAAAGTGCCAACAAGGGAAAGGTTCAGTCAACTCAATCAAAGGCTTTTGCTGTATCTAGATGGACTACTATTCTAGTCATCTAGATCATAGTCTGCCTGTAGTTTCATGAATAATTGTCTGGTATTGCGGGTAGTATTTTGTTCCCTATTTGTATGAGAATAGTGATGATCTGGTTTAAGCTAAAGGACAAGACCTTTGCAAGGATTTTAACTTTGGTCTTAGATGTGGAATGGGCTGATAGGACTCTGGTAAGGCCTTGTTATAAAGTTCCAGAAGTCTCAGGGCTAGTACCTCTGAGTATGTGGCCTAAAAGAAGGCAGTTTGTTTAAATGTATTTTGGTGCTACAATACCATCTTTTTTACCAAAGAGTTGTGATTCTGAGCATTCCAGCAATTTTCATTATTTTGGCTAGACCGTTTCAACTTGGATTCATTAAAAGGCTAACTTAGTAAAAACAAACATGGCTTTGCTGACGTATTGCTGATCTCTGAAAGGCAATGATACAAAGCTTCTTCCCTGTCAACAGAGGAGAGCAGGACAGAATAAGGAACTCTTGATATTTATGCACACATTTTTTACTCCATTCGGCCAACTCCAACAGAAGCAGACATCAGAAGAGTGACAGGGAAATTCCCATCATTCTTCACGTTTCTGCTTTTTAAATGTCTAATAAAAATAAACTATAGACTACTCTCCTTAAAGTGGTTGTAAACCTCAGATATGAAAAATGAACAAAGCACACCCCTCTATAGTATGTACTTGTCTAAATCCAGAGCACTAAGTATCATTTCTGTCTACTGCCTTGTTCTTCTGCTATCAGCATGAGTCACTTATGACAAGTTTTCCTGACACCGACAGGGTAGGGAGCTCCAGCCCTTCCCTCAAATCAGTTCTCAGCTCTCCTCACTGAGCTCTGCAGAATGTCATTTCAGCTCCTCCCCCCTGCTTTCTGGAAGCTCAGACAAGTTGGATAAATTCTGGACTTTGAACAGCTGTAGGGAAGAGAAGACTGCAGGTAAACAGGTACAACGTATGAAGGAAGATTTGTTTAATCTCTATGTATCACCTGAGGCTAATCACTTCACTGGGTATATGTAAAGGTTTACAGCCATTTTAAAGAGGACCTTCAGCTTACCCACCTCCAATTTTTTTTCTATGCTCCTGCTTTCCCTGTGGTGTTGTAAGCACACTTTGGATACTCATCCAGCCACTGGATCCAGCGTTGTCCCGTTGACATCCTTCAGTCAACAGACACCGCTAATTTCCACGCTACCATCTTGCTTGTGATGTCACCGAGATGGGTTCAGCTGGCAGGGCCTTGTGATGATGCACCGCTAGGCCCACCCCCTTCCAATATACCGAATAAATGACTATTGCTGAGTTCAACTCTACCAATGCAACAAAAGTTGTTCTGTTGGGTTAGTTTTTTCTTTTTCCTTTTTTTATTAATTTTCCAAAAATGTGTATGATTCAAACATTAAAAGAATGATGTGGTCTGTAAATCATACCAGTTTGACTCGCTGGGCATATGGGCTATTATCCCCAAAAGCAAGAGAGCCAAAGGTGTGTATAGCTCTGATCTGAAATTCCCTTCAATATTATTTAGGGGGGTAGTGCTAGGGAGGGTCCAATTTAAACAGCGACTTGGAGGGGCACTGGGCTGTCCTATACTGATTATTTTCAAAGGAGTATAAAAAACAGCTTTGTCTGCAATGGTACCTTGGCATCTGTCAGGTAAACAGGAATGTTCACCTTATGCAAAATAAAAAAAAAAACATACACACCAATGCAAAATAACTTCATATTAGACAAACACACACACATCACATAACAATTACCTATTCATTTAAATGTGGTTAAAATTAGATCTTAAGGTCTTTTGTCTCTCCCATCCTTCATGGCTCTTCATCTTCTTTGATAGGCTTGGCCTTGATCCCAATGTTACTAAAACATATAGAGATGTGTTAGAATAATGGGTGCATGGCATTCTGGGAGAATTCTGTGCCCCAGTTCCCACTGCCTTCGTTAATTATCTCATTTATTCAAAAGGAAATATTTGATTAAAAACACATGTTATTTTAAATGTAGGAACCTTGCGGATTAATTTGTCATTTACTATTGTTGATTATTTTCATGATAGCATTTCATTCTCAAATTAGTAGTTCGCCCTCTAGTGGCTGTCTGTATTGCAAACACAGGAAGATAACATTATTGCTAAAGGACTGCTGAGAACACCAGATAAGAAACTGTGCTCTTTTTAAGCAAGCTAATAATGGGAAAAATGTATATATATATATATATATATATATATATATATATATACATACATACGTTTTGTTTCAGTGTTGGGACTTTGCAGTAAGACTTATCTTTTTGTAAGTAAGTGAGACAACAGCCCCTTTCACACGAACGTTCTGATCAGATCAGCCTAAAAATCTGACAGGCGGATTTGTCCCTATGGGGCAGCGGATGTCAGCGGAGACTAGTCCGCTGACACCCGCTGCCATCCGCATCCGATCCTGTCCGTGAAATCCGGACTGATGGAAACCCTATTTTCCATCCATCCAGGGGATCGGATCGGATGGGATCAGATGAGAGCAGACAGGCGGTCCGCTCTCATCCGATTCCCCCATAGAGAGCAGAGGGGCTCTGACACCTATCTCTCCACACAGAGCGGAGAGGGAGCTGTCACCTGCCTGCTCAGCGGGGATCGGCGGATTGATCCCCGCTGAGCAGAGAACGTGTGTAAGGAGCCTTATCTTTTTGTGTGATCTGCTGGGTACAGTTGAGCTGGCAATACATTATACAATTTTCTTATTCAATTTCCTTTAGCTTTACCTTCACCTATGTAGTGCAAGGGCCTGCCTGACTGCATAAAAACCAAATATGTTTTGGTTTGACCTCATATTATATGGTTTTAGTAAATCTAAATTGTACAAGAAAATTGTTTAATGTATGGCCAGCCTTAGGCTGCAATTAGGCAGGTTGTTTATTGATTCTGCAGGCTGCTGATGAGCATATTGCGGAAGTCTCTGTCCGAGAAGTTAACTTCTGACCACCAGTGTTGTCCAACCTTGTGAGTGGACCTGCAGCTTGAGGGTGCGCCACCACTGTGCATTGCACTCGCACGTCATCATGTCAGGACTAACCACCTCCAGAGAGTATCTGAAGAGGTGTCACATGACTGGTCTAAGCACACACACTCACCATTTACATTGACTTCACTACAGTAAAAGAAATAAAGCTTTAATGGATAGAGAAGGAGCAACAAATCACTGCTGAGGTCATCTCTGTCCACTTTGCTGCAGCAAAGTGCTGTAAATGCAGCAAAGCATCATTGGCTTACAGCACTGCTTATTCCTCTCCCAGTCTGAATTCTGATGTTCAGGGGATTTCAGGATATTGAGTACCGTATTTTCTGGCGTATAAGACGACTGGGCGTATAAGACGACCCCCCCCCCTAATTTTCAAGTTAAAACATAGGTTTTGGGCTATACTCACCGTATAAGACTACCCCCCTTCTGAAGCAAGACAACACCATTGAAAAACATCAGATTTCTCATAGATCTCCAAGGTATCCCAATTACTGTGAAACATGTAATCTCTCATAATATCTCCAAGGTACCCTAAGTATAAGTATTACCAGTAGATGTAATCTCAAGACGCTGGCTGTGAGGGAATCCTGTACCGATATACCGTATGTACCGTAGCTTCGGCTACATACAGTATACCGCACCGAGCCAATCACGGTGAGCGATGTATTCTATTATTGAATGCAAAGCCTGCTCGGATTGGCAGAGTCAGAGAGGCGGGTTGATGTTACTCCGCCAATTCGAGCAGGCGTTGCATTCGATAATAGAATACATCGCTCTCCCTGATTGGCTCAGCACGATACACTGTATGTAGCCGAAGCTACAGTACATACGGTATACCGGTACAGGATTTCTACACAGCCAGCGTCTTGAGAGATTACATCTACCGGTAATACTTATACTTAGGTTACCTTGGAGATATTATACTCGGCTTATAAGACGACCCCCCCATTTTTGGGGGATTTTTTTGAGGTTCAAAAGTAGTCTTATACGCCAGAAAATACAGTATGTAAATAGATTAAGGTGCTATGTAAAAATGCATTTTCAAATTATCAGTGCATACATATATGTGTTATATTAAATGGGGGAATTTCACACCTGCATACATTTTAATTCATAGGGAGGTGCCTTGGCGTAGTAGGGGATCCTTTTTATTCATTTAGTACCTCTTAAGGGAGATGCAACTTGTTCTTGACATTGGCCAGAAACTGCCAGTCCAGGACCAAGAATATATGTGTGACTGGGCTTTAATGTCCTATATTTCATATATTATTTTTGTTTTTCCAAAATAAGTGAAAACTGTGCCCCAAAACTCTAATAGGCACAAGATGCAGAAATAACACAGCAAATAATATAAATGTATTGGCATAGCAGTCTGCTCATTAGTTGTACAGACTAAGTACAAGCTGCAGTTTGTTTTTGCTGTTTAGTTGTACTGAGGTGATTGAGGTTGAGCAAAACCGAGGAGCTCCCATTAGACTACAAATACTGTTTGACCCCCCTCCAGCCCTTCTGGCAGAAATCTCAGATTTTCTGGTCTTGGTTTGGCACTCAGTCAGAAAGAAAACATCCCAAATTTCTATATCTTGCTTCATTAGTAATAGCAGGATCGCATACCTTTGCATAACATATTTGGGCCATTGTCTTCCATTACTCAACAGCACCAACATTAGCTGCCTAATAACAATGTTGGGCCATTTCTGATCTAGGAGAACAGAAATAGGCTGGAGGCGAGAGCAACATTTTCTGTGTTAAATATGCTATTCATATCAGTTCACATAAAGCAAAGAAAATATAGATGAACCAGCAAGAGTTTGCCTGGGAATGCTGTTGTTTCTATAATGAGAGGCCCCGGTGCTTCTTTATTACGAACAGAGCATTTCCTTTTTTTTTTTTTTTGAATTAAGGCAGTGTGGGATTTAAATTAAATGTCAAATATAATTTAACATTTATAACATGAAGGGGCTGGCTATGTACATGGAAAAAGTGACAGGCCTTCCACAGAGAAGTTAATTGCTATGCGGCCAATAATGTTTATGTAAGTGGAGGACACTTTGGTAACTACATTTTCAGCATAGCAGACATCACAGCAGTGACTGTTCCCACAAAGGGAAATGTTTAATCCTAAATTTAAAAAAAATCAGTTCACCAAAATTATTAGACCTTTACTAAGTTCACACATACTTTAGTTTTTAACCATTTTAAGACCAGAAGGATTTGCCCCCTTAATGACCAGGCCCTATTTTGCAATTCAGCGCTGCGTTATTTTAAAGGACAATTTCTCGGTCGTGCAGTGCTGTACCCAAACGAAATTTATGTCCTTTTTCTCCCACAAATAGAGCTTTCTTTTGGTGGTATTTGATCACCTATGCGATTTTTATTTTTTGCGTTATAAACAAGTGACAATTTTGAAAAAGAAACCCCAATATTTTCCACATTCTGCTATATAACATTCCCAAAAAAAATTAAAAAATCACACTTTTTTAACATTTTAGGCCAATTTGTTTTCTGCTACATATTTTTGGTTAAAAAAAATCACAATAAACGTATTGGTTTGTGCAAAAGTTATCGCGTCTACTAACTATGGGAAAGATTTATGTCATTTTTATTGGTTTTTTTTCACTAGTAATGGCGGCGACCTGCGATTTTTAGCGGGACTGCGACATTGCGAAGGACAGATCGGACCCCTAACTGACATTTTTGACACTTTTTGGGGTACCAGTGACATTACTACAGTAATCAGTGCTAAAAATATGCACTGTTACTGTAGTAATGACACTGGCAGGGAAGGGGTTAACAGTATAGGTGATCAAGGGGTTAAATGTGACCCTAGGGGAGTGATTCTAATTGTGGGGGGGGGGCGTGGCTTCTGAGATGACCACAGAGACCTGTGATCCTATATAGAAGAATCACATGAGCTCTGTGATCCTTTCAGGGAGAAAGACGGTCGACCGTCCTTCTCTCTCAGCGGGGAGCGATCGCGGGTGTCAGGCGGCAATCGGAGCTGCCTGACCCGCGCATCGGCTTCCCCGCTGATGATCAGGGGCGCGCGTCATTTACGACATTTTCCCTGTACGAGCCACCCTGCCGCAGTAAATAGGCGGCGGGTGTTCAGGAACTGGTTAACATGCTGTATTTGGGGAAATGTTTTGATAAAATGAAGCAGAGATAAGGTGTGAAAACACAAAATCTAAAGATCTATCTATTCACTAAAAGTATAAAAGTGCAATCTGCAAGTACATCTGTCAAACCAAGTAAACACTGCGCTAAGAGGAAAGCTGCTAGCACTTAGGCTACGTTCACATGTAAGTGTAGCGGATCGCAGGCAGAACACAGCGATTCTGCCCGCGATCCGGAAATCATTGCAAATCGCGGGAGGCCTGTGCGTTGCCTTTGATTTGCAATGGCACCCCAAACGCTGTGCGATGTTGCCGCGATTTACGCCTGCTGAATCGCTGTAACATCGCGCAAACAAAATCACGGGTCACATGATGCCCCAAAGAGGCTCTTGAACCTTTTTTGGGCGTCATACGACCCCCAGTTTTGTTTGTGCGATGTTACCGCGATGCGGCAGGAGGAAATCGCGGCAACATCGCACAGCATTTGGGGTGCCATTGCAAATCAACGGCAACACAGGCGTCCCGCGATTTGCAATGATTTTCAGATCGCGGGCAGAATCGCTGTGTTCTTCCCGCGATCTGCTACGCTAACATGTGAACGTAGCTTTAGAATAACGACACAGGCTTCCCAAACAAAACAATAGACAAATAGTGCAGCGCTAATCACAATGGATAAAACCATTAATTTGAAACGATTGTTAAAATGCTAATACATAATCAAAATCATATAAAGTCCATAAAAGTAATCAGATCCAGAAGAGAAAAAGGTGTAAATGACACCACTATTCTCAGAAGAACCACAAACGGATAGTAAAGAAGGGCGACCAGAAAACCAGGAGGGAAGCTTCATACCCTATGTGATAAGGTAATCTCCTTACCAGATCGAATGGACCACTAGATTATAGGTGGTCAAAACAAGCAAAGCATCTATCCATAAAAAAGGATCTGTGCTCCAATACACCGAGTAGATCACTGAGTTGTGGGTAGTCAGATCAAGTGAGCAATTGAACATCCATCCATAGACAATAAAGGTGGTCATCTATCCTCACACTGTCTGAGGCTAAGAGGCAGCCTGGAGGATCCACTATGAACTCCCTTCCTCCTTTACACAGCATGTCCTTTCCCCTAAGGAGTTCAAAAGAGTTCAAAGGAAACCATAGTATGTTTTCAGCCATCAAGTATTTTAGGGTATTATTTTATTGTTTGCCTTGGAGCTATACTTCTTTCAAAACTAAAAATAAAGGCTTGAGATGCATACAGTGAGCACAACCTAGATTCTCATTACCTTAGTTTGGCATCCAGGAATTGCTCTAGTGCATCAATGTACCCCACTCTCTATTGTCAGTAATTTACTGATCCTGGAACACGCCTGTTTGGGATGTTGGAGCTATGTGCAGTCTCCTTGCTTCCTTGGACATACAGTAAAAATATCAATAATCGTAAAGTGTAACTCCTCTGGGTGATCTCTGTACATTACATGGATTTTAACTTCCAAAGCAGGGATGAATCTGATTAGTGGCTATGGGAGACCACTTACTACTGGCATTTTTACTGAAGCACTGCACCCTTTTATAAAATATTTTATTGTACGTTGTTTATTCAGCCTTTTTGGTGCTGGCTGCTAATATTTGCATTGATTCTTCCAAGCGCAGATATTCTTTCAAAGGGTAACTCCATTTTCGTAGGGAAATGAAATCAGGAAATAAAGAAAAAACAATATAGTGTATACAATTGCGACACAAATCATATTGTAATTGAATGTTATTCAAAATGACCTTTGCTTTTCAATCTGCAGCTGTTGAAATTTTCTGAAAATGTAATATGGCTTCCTAGAGGTGTTCTGTACACAGAATGTATACTGACCACACCCCAGAAACATCATTTCCTGCTTGTGTGATTGGCTCTCCAATTTTCCCAGAAGTCTGCCTAAGATACAAGTCAGATTTCTGGCATTCCTTGCAACAAAAATGTATTTTTTGGTGAGATACTACCAATAGGAACACATCTAAAGGGATGCAGGCCCAGCAGCTTTTCTTATTAGAGCCCTGCAGCTGCCACAGATGATAGATAATTATGACACCACTCCCATTTGACCCACTCAGCACAGGAGAACAAACAATGATTTCTTCAAAATAACAAAAGGTAGGAGTCTACAACAAAGATTGTTATAATCCTTGCAATGTACAGAGATCACCCAGAGGGGAATGTTTTTTTCTCTTCAGAAGGGGAGTTACGCTTGAAGATGTATTACTGTACAATTGGCAGGTTCTGCTGATCTTTTAACATTATTTTACTGTGCATTTAAAAAGGATGAGGAAAACCGTTTAACCATTTGCTGACTGCCTGCCCCCAATGTACTGCGGGCGAGCACTGGCTGAAGGCAAAGCGACATATCTGTACGCCGCTGCCTACTTCTGGGTTTAGGGCACCAACATGCATGCCCCCCACCCACCTCCCACTGTGATTTTACATAGCAGAAGCCTGTTGAGCAACTCACACCCTATGATTGAAGGCCTGGGACCTGCTGATCTGCTGTGTACAATCACAGCCCAGAGCTCTGTGTTGGTAAAAAACACAGAGCTCTGCACAGAGGGAGCGATCTGACAGTTCTCAACCCTGCAAAGCAGGAATGAGAAACTGATAGATCATTAGTGAAAAACAGCACACTCTACACACATTACACATAGTTAGGCACATAATAAAAACAAAGTGGTATGAATACTAGATGGGTAATAAAAGTAGCAGATATGCAATAAGTGCTAAAGCGCAATGTGCAACATCACTAATGCATCAGTACAAAAAACAATAAATAAATGATAAATAAAGTGCCAAGTGTGCAATAAGTGCCGTGGTGCAGTGTATGGTATCAGCAATGAATAAATAACATCCACAAAGAGTGACACAATGTGCAAAAATAAGTATACAACAGTGAATATATCACTATAAATAAATAGTATTTGATCCAGTAAGTAATCATTTAGTAGAACAAATTAACCAGTTAAAATAGTGCAGTGCCGAATAGCAAAAAATAGCCTGGTCATGAAGGGGGTAAAAAAAAGTGGTTAAACGATAACAAAATTTTGGTCATTATTGAGAAGATACACCTAAAAAGTCCTCCTATATAGTTGATTTTTTTGTTAATTTTTGTTTTCAGTACATGGTGGCTTTCAGTCCAATGGCCCTACTCTACTTTCCCACTCTTTCCAAAATTAAAAAAAAAGTTTTGGCTTTAACTATACATGATGATTGACAACAGGATGCTATTGGTACATCGTATAAATCTTTTTATCCTTTAAATCAGTAGTAACTTAAAATAGAACTATAGGCAAAACTTTTTTTTAATTTTGGATAGAGCAAGGGAAGGTTATAACCCCATCAACATTTTTTTCATTATCTGTGTCCCATTGCACAGATTTCACTTCACTTCTTGTTCCAAAGCCAAACAGATACCTACAAATTTAGGGAACCCCTTGGGGACCACCAGGTTACCAGAACTAGTGTCCCCATTGGAAGATTTTCCCTCCATTACTTTTCTGGGGACAACCCAAAATTTGAGATTTTCTTTTACTTTGACTTTCAATGATAATGGGAAACAGAATAAATAAAGAGGGTGAATATCCTTAACAGGGGGTCAGACAGCAACAAAAAAGACAGGTATTCTAATCCATCTCCCCTCTATCCAAAATTAAAAAAAAGTTTTGCAATTAGTTATACTTTAAGTTAGTTTTGGCTTGTTTCTTTTCTTTTTAAACGTTTTTTATTGAAGGCAAAAGAAACATGGTACAGCAACATGCAGTGAAAATATTAGGTACATGCCGTGATAAAATAAGGCGCTTTGAAATACAAAAGTGCAGCATATAACATTCAAATAACATGTAACAATGCGATACATATATGGGATCGACCCGGCGTCCCGATTGGGATGCAAGGAAAGTACGCTCAAACTGTAGGTGTGGCCAAGGCCACACCGTGTGGATGGACCCCCACACAGAAGGGGTCTCAACCAAAAACCAAGGTATAGTTCTAAATTGGATACGCCGGGGGCCGAGTGGGGAGGGGGGGCTGGGTTGGCAGGGGTGGAAAGAAAGCTGGGTAAGTGGGAGAGGGTCATGGGGGGGGGGTAACAGTGGGTGCCCAGAGGGAGCCTCGAACCCCTCTGGGGGCCCAGGTGGGAAAAGAGAGCCGGTAATGGGGACACCCAATCAGGTGAGTACAAGGCTGTCGTCAAGGCCAGGTGGTAAGCAATGGTCAATCCATAGCCGTTCATAGGGGGTCAATTTGTCCAACAAAATTCCTTCCGAGTTTTGGCTTGTTTATGAGAGAAAATGTATGCATGTGTGTGAATGTGCATTTGGCAAGTGTTATGTAATTATACAATATATCCAAGTCCAGTTTTTGTATTGCACTGTATTGTAGTGTACGAATTAGTTGTATTTACATTAAAAAAAAAAAACATTTTTTTCTTCCTAAAAAAGAAAGAAAAAAAGCATCATCAGAAACTTAGTATTACTGCCAAAAGAGCACTTAAAAAATGAAATGAAAGAATAATAGTGACCTTTCAGAGCATCAGCGCTATCATCTCCTGAATACCATTTTTCCCTTTATAAATGACTTCTCATTTGAAACATCTGCTCCTTAAAAGGTCCGACCATCTAGCCATTTTGTAATGGCTTTTCTGACCTCAATACTCTTTGTCTCCCGTCTCCTGTGTAAGTATGATTAATTCTCCTGTGCTCCGTCAATGTGGGAGCGGCCGGGAAAGGGGATTACAAAGGCATCCCCACAGCAGGTGAGGGTTAATAAGTTGATACATTAGATTTGGAAGGTCAAACAACACATTGTAGATGACTTCCCATAAAAAATCTGTAGTGATCAATCACTATATAAATGTTTAAAAAAAGGCACAAGAAGTCAATATTGTACAGCTCCTAGTTCGTTAGTAGCCTATATCCCTATATTCAGCAAGATCAAAAATCTTAAAATCATTTCTACTGAAAACCATAACAGATGGGGTGTCATTTCATATTGGATTGAAAGATAAGCTGAAATATTACCAAAATGCTGCTATTTATAATAATTGCATATTGAAAGCTATTTGATATGGAGTCACCTACCTAAATAATAGTCACCCAGGGAGCCAGATTGAGCAGCAATCCCATGTATATGGGAAGCTATCAGTCCCGTAGTCTAACCACTTTCTTGTTAGGTTAGAAAACCAGTGTTGCCAACCTACCAGATTGAAATTTACTGACATGACACTCAAAATGTACTGGCACAGCCAATTTTTTACTGGAATTTCCAAAACTTAATAAATGGTGAGGTATGTTGCGCACATCTGAAATAGTAAATGAATAAAAAATCCAACAGTAAATGAATGAGCTGCCAACACATAGATCTAGAATTAGAACAATAGATCCCCATAAAAATTAAAAACAAACAGGTGTGGCGCTGAAGAAATATCAAATGTAAACTGCAAAGTTCTTATCAACAGACAGTCCAAATCTGTATCATATATTCCAATAGGAAAAAACGACAGGGTGCTCCAAAAGTACTTCAAACTTCAATCACCATGTGTAAGGAGAACCGCCACCACAAGTAAAGCTGGCCTCTTACCATAATGAATTGACCCCCATTACAGAGATCAATAGTAGCCTGTATGAAATCCAATAATAGACCGGTATCAGAGCCTTCATCGACCGCTTCAGTTTTGAAGTAAAAGTACAGGCATGTAAAGTTCAAACAGACCGGAGCTTCCCTGCAGCTTGTTTCCTGCCAACAAAATGGCCGCCGCGTCTCCCTCGTGGACTCAGCGTGACGCACCGCAGGCTCCTCCTACGCGTTTCGTTATAGGTTAATGTCCAAAACTTACAAAATTACTGTTTTAGGTGCCTATTTCAGTATTTAGGCTACAAACAAGGACAATATGCAATTATCAACGCGATTTCAGGTAGATATTAAGGCAAAAAACATATTTCTTATTTTATTTTCAATATAGCAAGTAGCTCAAGGACAGGATTCAGGAGGACAAGAAATTAGAATAGGCACACATGAAATTGACTCTCACAGTGACACCGACATTAGTGAGCAGCAGCACAGAGGATGATGACCTCACCGACACAACACGTCCCCTCCTGAGTCACAGTGACTGTCTCTCTCCACGCCAGATGAACACTTCAGTCCACTCCAAACAGCACTGAGTCCAGCTCCAAGCTTGCCCTGTTTTCATCCAGACCCGCACACAAGGCTCTGACCACTCCACTCGGCTTCCTTGCACCTTGACATCACATGACACACTCAGTCACTGCCTCCGCCAGACCTGCCGGCACCTTCCAAACACACTGTAGCAGGCACTCAGATGGTCTCTGCGGGCTCCAGACTGCAACTGTACTGAGCCAAGCCATATTTTTACAGCCATAGATTTAACTGGCAACCTTTCCTGTCACTGGCATTTACTGGCAGGGGAAAAGTGCAATTTTTTACTGGCTGGCTGCCAGTTAAAATACTGGCAGTTGGCAATCCTGTTGAAAACCCTTTGCATTTGCTTTTGTTCTCCTTGAAATAAGTTGTGCCCATAGCCTCTGCCAATAACGTCCATCTCCAACCCCACTTGAACAAAAACTTTTGCCATGCATTATTATTCATAGACCAGCTATACACTGTAAGATTATGTTAAAACCCCAACATACGTGATATTCCCCCCCAAGAAGTCTGTTGAATGAATAACACCCAAAATCTATGCAAACATGAGACAGTCACCATCATATATGTAAAAAAAAAAGGGGCTACATGGTACATGTGGTAGATTACCAATATCTAAAACCTTTAGCTAAGAACAGTAAATGAAGGGTTGCCATTCAAATGAAGTTCTCAGCTTCATACTTGGCTATATGTTCCTGCTTTTTATCACTATCTTCTCCACATAGTTCGTGTGTTTTCGCCTGAATTCTGATCTTCTCGTGTGTTAACTCTGATATTTGTTACAAAGAATGATTATCTTGTGAGACTGTAATTGCAGGTTTCACACATAGATGGTGTCACAGGTGAGATATGAAAGTTTTGTGTCCAGCCACTGATACAATGATAAAGTACCAGAGGGGGTCATAAAATGTAGGTCAGAAGCAATGGTCAAATTTGGGTTTTTTAGAAGGTTCTTATTTCTGAACCATTGGTGGACAGTAATTGTCATTCATTTATATATGTGTCATGCTAAGCTAAATGAACCCTTCACAGCCCGCAGTGTGCAGTGAGTAAACTATTTCAGTACAGAAGTGGAGGCTGTACAACGGTGCAAGACTAAAGGTAAGGCTGGAGTTTAGCTTTAAGATCTACGTTAAAAATGTTATTTTTATATGTATTTAGTTAACTGCTTGCCGACCGAATACTGTAAATACACGGCAACAAAGAGGCTCCCCAGGGCAGGATCATGTGATCATGCACTTCCGGGTCTGGAGCGTGCTTGCGCGCCGCAGGCGACCCACTCCCGCTGGAATCGGACAAAGCGGGGAGCCATTCAGTGGGTCCAGTGGAGGCAATGTCCATTGGGACCTGCCAATCGATTAGTCTTCCTATGTGAACAAGGCAGATCGCCATGCTGTGAGAAGGCTGTGTGTCAGGGTGCCAGCAAACCAGACCACATGGGGGATGCAGGTAAAATAAAGCAGTTTATTGCAGAAAACAGAAATAAACATACAGCAAGAGTGAGGAAGTTAGAGCAGGAACAAGCCGGGGTCAAGTCCAGAAGTGGGTAGTCATCCAAGACGGGGTCAAGTCCAGAAGTGAGTAGTCTACCGATGCCAGGTCGTCTGCCGATGTGGGGTCAAGAGCCAGGAGAGTCGTCAGCCAAGCCAGGTCATACACGGAGGAATATGGAGAACAGGAGACTGCTAGCAGAGATGCAAGGCCTGCAACGCATCAGGTGATAGATATAGTCAGGTGTGCAGCATCATCACTGTGCGACACCCAGGCAGCAGACAAGTGATGATGCAATCAGAGTTTGTAAGAGGCAGCAGTCTGCACATGTCAAAGATGGCTGCCAACAGGATGGTAAGTTAAGACCTTGACTCTGTGATCTTGTAGCCCTACAAAGCAGGGACACGGATCTCTGCCTTCCCATTGTAAAATCACCCCCCACACAGTTAGTACGCACTCCCTAGGAACACATTTAACTCTTTGATCGCCCCTAAAAGTTAACCCCTTCTCTGCCAGTGTAATTAGTACAGTGACATGGCATATTTCTTTAGCACTGATCACTGAAATAATGTCATTGGTCCCTAAATAGTGTCACTTAGTGCCCGAGTTGTCCACTGCAGTGTTGCAGTCCCACTATAAGTCGCTGATCGCCGTCATTACTAGTAAAAAGAAAAAAATCCATAAATTTATAGATGCTATAACTTTTGCGCAAACCAATCAATATACGCATTGGCTTTTTTTTTACCAAAATTATGTAGCACAATACATATTGGCCTAAATTGATAAAGACATTTGATTTTTTTCCATTTTTTTTTTTTTTTTTAATAGGATGTGTTTTATAGCAGAAAGTATGAAATATTGGGCTTTTTTCAAAATTGTTGGTCTTTTTTTTGTTTATAGAGTAAAAAATAAAAAACGCATAGGACCACGGAAAGAAAGCTATAATTGTGGGGGGAAAAAGGACATAGATTTTTTATTTTTTATTTGGGTACAGTGTCAAACAATGGCGCAATTGTCAGTTAAATAAACACAGTGCCGTAACGCAGAAAATGGCCTGATCATGAAGGGGGTAAACCTTCCGGAGGGCAAGTGGTTAAAGTTAAACTTTTTAAAAGTGGATAATTTGAACTTTTGGAACATGTTACATTTAACACCCGTGTTTTGGGTAAAACATGTAACTCAGGCATGTCCAACCTGCGGCCCGGGGGCCGCATGCGGCCCGCAAACGCAGGCAATGCGGCCCACTGCCCCCTGACAATTTTTATTTTTTTTTGCTGGGGAGGAAGGAAGTCGAGTCGGGGGCACAGCCACAAAGGCAGCCTAGGAGGTGATCTTCCACTAGTTGTGTACAATTAGTGCTGGGGGGGGGGGGGTTGCGGCAGCACGGGAAGGACGCTGTGGCGTTTTATTACTTATATACTTTAACTAATATTATATATTTTATATGCGGCCCGAGAAAATTTCTCTACACTCAATGTGGCCCAGAGAAGCCAAAAGGTTGGACACCCATGATGTAACTCATTCCACCCCCCCCCCACAGCCACTGCCACATTTAAAAGCAGTGCAGCTGCATCATTCATTCACAGAGATCTGTGAATATAGAAGCTGCAAGTCCTGCCTTGCCTCACTGCAGCATACAAACTTGTGGTTTCAATGGACCGTGGGCGTGCTGATCAGTGCGCCTGTAGTCCATTCACAAGTCCTCCACCTTTCCAACAAAAAGCCTGTATATAGATGCAGGAAGAAAGCTGAAGGACTTGTGTGAAGGAGCCTGATATTGCACCATAACCTACTGATCGTGGGTGCAATGATTTGCAGACTCCTGGGGAAAAAATAATAAATACACATTTTTTTATTGCAAAAATATTGCATTTATTAGTGAACTTAGCCTTTAATTCCTTATTTTAAAATAATAAACCATTTTCATTATATTGAAATAATTTAAAGGCTCGCAGTGCCATTTCCTTTTTTAATACTTTTGGGGCATCCTCTCTACTTTGTTAAACTTTTCTATCTGGCATTGTAAATTCTATCCATTTACTTTATGTAACTGACATCTAGTCTGTGGTCTGTGGTCTGCGGTGTTCTGGAAGAGAAGAGCCAGCTGATAGATAAATGTTATCCGTAATAGTGGAATGGATAATGTGAAGATTTTTTTGATGAGAACTGATCAGTAGTGAAGACAAAAGAACAGTCTGCTTCCCTCCACTGTGATGACAAAATGATGATGATCAGCCTTGATGAAAAATGGATGACAGTGTTCTGGTTATGATGAACCTGTCAAGTCTATGATCACAGCTCTACCACTGTCAGAGAGGGAAGGCATACAGTAAAACTTAAGCTGGGTATACACTATTAGATTTTTTTTTTATTCAACTAAAATATGTAACACGTTCCTCCGATGGGTTATTGTATTCTGACATACGCTGTCTGCGGCCGATTGGATGACAATTTTCGAATCAAAGGATTTTGGGCAGGAGGGGGCCCGATAGGCAGGGCCGGCCCTACCACATGATGAGCTGTCAGCCAATGACAGCTGTTTACAGAAGTAAACAGAAGCAGGTTATGGGCTATTTTTTCCTCGTGCTGTCAGCGTGAATAAAAGAAGAAAGCCATTAACTGCCAACCCATGCCACCTATCAGTGCTCATTAGTGCTGCCAATCAGTGCCTCATCATCAGTGTCACTTATCAGTGCTGGCTACAAGTGCCTATCATTGCTGCCTAATAATGCCCATCAGTGCCATCTATCAGGGCCCATCAGTACTGATAATCAGTGCCACCTATCGGGCCCATTAGTGCTGCCAATCAGTGCCTCATCTTCAGTGTCACTTATTAGTGATGCCTACCAGTGCCTATCAGTGCCCATCAGTTCCACCTAATAGTGCCCATCAGTGCCACCTATCAGTGCCTCATCATCAATGCCACTTGTCAGTGCTGCCAATCAGTGCCCATGAGTTCCACCTATCAGTGCCCATCAGAGCCTCATCATCAGTGTCACTTATCAATACTGCCTATCAGTGCCACCTACTAGTGCCTATCAGTGCCCATCAGTTCCACCTATCAGTGCCCACCAGTGCCACCTATTAGTACCCATCAGTGCTGCCTATCATTGCCACCTCTCTGTGCTGCTTATCAGTGCCCATCAGTGCCATATATCAGTGCCTATCAGTGCCACCTGTCAGTGCCCATCAGTGCCTGCCACCCATTAGTGCAGCCTTATCAGTGCCTCCTGATCAGTGCCCACGATTTCAACCCCCCCCGCAGTGCTCATCAGTGCCACCTTTCAGTGCCCAACAGTGCCTCCTCATCAGTGCAGCCTTTCTGTGCCCAACAATGCAGCCTCATCAGTGCACATCAGTGAAGGAGAAAAATTACCATATCATGATATAAAATAATGGATTTGGGGACCTTTTGGTGGGTGTGATTTTTTTTTGGGGGGGGGGGGATTTTACTTTTTGGACCCAGGCAGCACAGTGTCTTATGCCAGCCCTGCCAATAGGGCTACCCACTAAGCAAATTTATGCCTGTTGATCAGGAAGAGGCAGGAATTCTAACAGTTTTTGGTTAACTTAAGTTCCGTGCCAGTGATTGTCGGAGTAGAGTACTTTTCTGTGATTGAGCCAAAAAGTATATATAAATTTACTCACTAAAATCTCATAAAGTTTTTGACATGACAGTGTATTTTTAAAAGTAATTTACAATTTTTTTTTTTCTTTGAAGCTTTCCCTCAAATATTACCTGTTAGTTCTGCCATGAAGGTCCTTGTGACATTCCCAGTAGAGACTATAAGCAACTGTGTTGTTCCCTGATTGTAACCTTGTGAAAGCCCATAATAAACAATACCATACAGCCCACATGAAAGTAGGTAAATGTAGACAGGAAGTTGGTGTAAAGGGGCTGCCAGCACTGACATGCAAAAAAAGCTAAAAAAAATGCTGAAAACAGAAGTTTCTAAAAGGAAAATAATGGCAATCAATTATGATATACAGTACTTTCACAACAAATATTTATGCTCAAGCTTTACATGTAATCAAAATACAGTAAAACCTTGGTTTGAGAGTAACTTGGTTTGAGAGCGTTTTGCAGGACAAGCAACATTTTAAAATTAATTTTGACTTGATAAGCAATCGATGTCTTGATATGCAAGTAGCGTCACGTCACAACTATATATAAAAGAGAAGAGTGGCGCCTCTAAGTGTAGCAATATGGTTACATTTAATGAAGGTTCAACATTTAGCAGCTCACATTGTTGATGATTAAAACAGGCACATCTAAGTATGCAGGCATCCGGGGTAAAGCTGCCCACATAGACATCCTCCGCACTGCCATCCATGTCATCCCTTCCACGCTGCACTCCATGCGCGCCTCAAGCCTCTCTTTCAGATCATTCTACTGCAGGGTAGTCTTCCTGGTCACGATTGCAGACTGACATTGGTGAGTGCCAGCGGTGCAGAGGACGGTCTATGTGGACAGCTTTACCCCGGATGCCCCATACTTAGATCTGCCTCTTTTAATCATCAACCATGTGAGTTGCTAAATATTGTACCTTCATTAAATGTAACCATATTGCTACACTTAGAGGCGCCTCTCTCCTATTTTATACTCTGTAGCTCCCGCTGGATTTTGCTTCTAATCCCCTTGTGGAGGCGCCATTTGTGGATGGACATTTTTTGGTTACACAACCTATCACATTGCTATAATCTTTTTATATGGACTAAAAATGGAAAGGTTTATAAATAAATGGTTGTGGAACGAATCATCTGAGTTTCCATTATTTCATATGGGGAAATCCGCTTTGCTATAAGAGTGCTTTGGATTACAAGCATGTTCCTGGAACGAATTATGCTCGCAATCCAAGGTTTTACTGTATTTTTTGCTATCGCAAAATGAGTTACCCGTCTCTATATACAGTTTTATATCAATCTACACTTTACACAGTATTTTTTGTCTGATGAGGCTGGTATTAGTTAATCATTTGTGGTTTTGTCAGGGTTCTAAAAGAATGGGGGGCGTGGCCGGGATGTGCAACTGAGCGGACGCGCGGTGCCGGAGCTCCGATCCTGACCTTATACTTTTGACTCTCTGAGATACCCGTCTATCCTAGGCACCCCCTTTCACCACCCTGGGTCCCCCCAAGAAATCGAGCGGTGCGCAGCGGGCATCTCCGCTATCCCCTAGGCGGTTTCGATCCTCGGCTGCGCCCGCTTCTTCTCCCTGTCCCCAGGGATGGCTGGTGGCCATCTTGGACACGAGGCCCTCTCTTTCCAGCATGTTTGCCAGTACTCAGATGGAGGCGGGCCCCAGCCAGCAGCGGGATCCCTCTCCATCGGACATCCTGGAAGCGATAAAGGCATGTAAGGATACCCTGACTGTGAAGATAGATTATTTGGCAATGGATATCAGCCTTATCAGACATGACCTGGACAAGTTCCGTTCGCGGGTGTCTGATGCGGAGGATTGCATCTCCCGCTTGGAGGATAATACTAGGGAGGATTCCAGGGACCTCCATGCTCTGCAGCTACAAGTTAAGGGTTCTAAAAGAATGGGGTCAAAGCCTGATGGGGGGTATTTATCCAAGGTGAAACTATAATGGTGAAGTGGTGCGCTGATTTATATGAACTAATAATCAATGTGACATCAAAATGATGTGTGATAATAAAACATACATAAACATTCAGTTAACAAAACCTTAAAATGTGAAAGAATGTACAGAAAAAATGTCCAGAAAAAAACTTGCCAAAAAATTGTCCAACCAGAAAATAAAGCAAAGAAAAACTTTTTGAAGTTGTGTAAAACATTCAAAAACAGTGAAAGATAAGCATAAAAATCTTCTCCCAAATGAACTGGAAAAAGAATCCGTGAATCCACAAAGCAGACATGCTCCACAGTGTATGTAAAATACAATGATATTGAAATCTTCAGTGATCTACAGTAATTCCTCTATAGAGTCCAACCACCTTCTATCCACCTCTAAGTGCAATGCGCGCTCACCTGAAACAAATTAATAACTCGCAATGTAAGCAAACATGCTGCAAGCGAATCCTCTGTCTTCCCACGAGTTCTCCTCTATCCGTAGTGATTTGGCTCCAAAGATATATTAAAACAAACAAAATATTTCATTGTGCAGTACGTTTTAAATCCAATTTATTAAAAACAGCTTTATCTATTGCACTCACATTTAAAAAAAATGTACATCACAGATCCAATATATCTCAAAGGACAAGAGTGGTCCCAGATCACCAGCTCACGAGGACGGGTCACGGTGACACGGATTTGACGTCACAGACTCCTCCCAGCGTGTTGCGTCACTAGTCACGTGACTTTCACATTTTACTGTTTTGTTCTCTGAATTTTCATGTATTTTATATAAGCACACACAATTTTGATGTCACATTGATTATTAGTTCATATAGAACAGCGCACCACTTCACCATTATAGTTTTTCCACATTATTCTAGAGATTGAGTGCTTGATTTGGTGGTAGCAGCAGTTCTTAGCTCTTTTTTTATTAAAACTCTAATAGGTCACCATAGCAGTGCACTAGTGCCCCCTATAGCTTATTTATGCAAGGTTGCCATATTTTGTGATCCTGTCTTGTAAAGTGGCCTCAATTTTTTGTGAATCATAGTTTTAGTTATTCTAATTTTTGTTTCAGTTAGTCAGACTCTATCTGTTTTTCAGGCTTTAGCTATAGTTTGTGTAGTGGTTGTTGTGTGCTTAGTGGCTGTTTTGACATGTAATAAACTTATATATTGTGCTTTAGTGATATCCCAAGGGCATTTGCTGACAAGTGCTATTGTGGAGTCCGGAGTGATTGTTATGCTTAGGAGGTTGGATATTATGTCAAAGATGCTGGTCCAGGACTTGCTAACACTTGGGCAGGTCCACCATATGTGCTGGTGGGTACCTACGTCTTTGCAGCCTCTAAAGCGTGTGGGAGTATAACTGGGGGCATATTTTCTACCCTGGCTGGGACCAGGCACCATTGAAGTAGTACTTTGTTTCCAGGGTTGCCACCATGCAGGTCTTTCCAACATATCCCTGCAATAGAAGTCGATCAAACGTTTGACTTCTGTTGAGCATAGATGGCCACACACTGAACAAAATTCATCAGGACCCTGCTAAACTGGCCACATTTTGATCAGTGTATGGGCAACTTTTGTTTGCATTGCACTTCATAGTAGATGAATATTCTCTATGGCCACTACATTATCTTGAGTGCCACTTTGAGTTATTTATCACAACGTTTCAACAATATTATTTTGCCAGGCGAAGTCCTACATTTAAATTGTCTGTTAATTCATCAGTAGAGTTGGGACTTACTTAGCGATAAACATTGGTATATCTCTATTTGATGGGCTGGAGATGAGAGTACTTGTCTTGCCTATATCTTATATGATTAAATAGCTTTCTTCCAGACTGTGTTTTCATTGGACACTCAGGCAATCTTCTCAGACATTTGTCTTTTAAACACCAGACTCCACATAAAGTCAGTCTCAGCGGCCGAGCGTCAGCAAATTAAACAATTGCCGTGGGCCCTAAAAAAAGGTCGCATGGGCCAAATTAATTCCTTTATATTTAGCAAACATCAGATTAAATCTTCAACTGCAGTGCAAACATTGCAGAGTGGTAGGCGTAAAGATACGACGTGGAAGACGTGTGCCTGAGATATCTGGGACGAGCGGCAGTGTTTTGTGAATGTAAAGTAGTTAGGCTCGCTACATAAATAAATTAATACACTTACAAATCTGTCAGACTCACTTGGCAGAGCTTGTTATAAGCTGCTTCCAGTACATCACCTGTCACCCAGAAACACTTCCAGCTTCACCTCGGTAAAGAACAGTGGTCCCATGCGGGGAATAGCTTTCACTCAGACTTGGCTCGTTCACCAGCCAGAAGGCTGCACTATAATCTTTAATAACAAGAAAAGTGCTGTCCAAACTGCAAATAAAGCCAAGGTGTACAGTGTAAAATAAGGTAAGTTATAGTCATAACAACCAGTGCAACTGCTTTGGAGCCCAGAGGACATAGTAGGGCCAGATTAAAGCTGAACTCCAGTCAAACAGCTAAATACACAGATGAAATACATAATTTGATGAAAAACATACACTATATTTACCAAAAGTATTGGGTCGCCAGCCTTTACACGCACATGAACTTTTATGGCGTCCCAGTCTTAGTCCATAGAGTTCAATATTGAGTTTGCCCACCCTTTGCAGCTATACCAGCTTCAACTCTTCGGGGAAGGCTGTCCATAAGGTTTAGGGGTGTATCTATGGGAATGTTTGACCATTCTTCCAGAAGTACATTTTTAAGGTTAGCCACTGATGTTGGCCGTGAAAGCCTGGCTCGCAGTCTCTGCTCTAATTCATCCCAAAGGTGTTATATTAGGTTGAGATCAGGCTAGTCAAGTTCCTTCACCCCAAACTCGCTTATCCATTATGGACAATGAAACGTCTTTAAAGAGGAAGTAAACCCTCCTCTGCAAGTTGTACCTATAGGTAAGCCTATGATAAGGCTTACCTATAGGTACTGTAAATATCTCCTAAACATGTACCGTTTAGGAGATATTTACCTTAAATGCAGCCAGTGATGTCACTGGCGCATGCGCTCTGGAAGAGCGGCCGCTGGTGCCGTTCCTTCAGAGCTCCGTGCCGTAACCGTCGGCTCACGCACGCGTGCGCTGGAGTGACGTCACCGCGGCTCCGGCCAATCAGATGGCCGGATGCCGCGATCCCGGAAGACGGGCGACTGAACATGTCGCCCGTCATAGAGGTAAGCAGGTGGCACGGTGGGGGCTCGTTCTAAGGTAAGTATTTCATAATGAGCTAGTATGCGATGCATACTAGCTCATTATGTGTTTCTCTTTCAGGGTGAGAAAAAAAAATTTGGGTTTACAACCTCTTTAATGTTGTGAGTGCTGCCTGTCTGCTGGCTATCTGTTTCCACAACTTCACAAATTCCCTGTAAGCTTTTTAACTTCTCCTATGCTGTTTGATTTTGATTTCTAAAAACTATATATCCCATGGTACCTTGCTGCCTACAATCAGTGATTCCTGAAACTCCTTCTCTCAACACCTCTTTAGTTCAGAAGGCAGGCTCAGTGAAATGTGTGACATAGCAGTCACAGGGTATATTGAATATGTGTCTCTGTAAGAGTGTTCAGATTAAAGGGAGTAGGGTAGAAATGATTGACATACAATGTGGAAATCAATATATGATTTTACATTTTGACCATAGTTACGTATGGCATTGGAAATGTAATGGTATGGGGCTACTTGTGTGCTGGTTAGATGGCAAATATACAAAGTGTGCAGAATAATGGACCAGAAAGGTTACAAATATGTTTTCATTATCGTGCCACTCCTTGTGGTCAGCAATGCAGGACAATAATCTGAAGCATACCTCTGAGCTATGCAAAACAAATGTCGGTACTACAGAGTACTACAAAAACCACAACATATTCCAGAAAATTAATTTAAAGTGGAAATCCAGCCAACACTTTTTCAGGGCTAAATGGACTTCCAACGTATTAGAAACTGCCATTATTATCTGCGACCTCTGTCACACTGACACCAGCCACTAGGACAGAAAAAAGTATGCAGAAATCCCCAAAGGGTCACAGACAGTAACCAAACACTTTAAATCTTCCTTCCACTACCAAAAAAAGTTTTTATTTCTATCTGTATTCCCATTTCCTGTCCCATCATACATGGATAACCATGACTGGAAGTTTGGAAAGTTTCCCCAATGGGGACACAAACCGTTGGAAACTCGGGTGCCCCAATACCATCCCACCCTAGATGCTCTTCATTTACAAACCATAGCAGTCTCTCTTACTATGAGATGAAATGCATTCCCTTCACATTCCAGATACAGAACTGAGTTAGTTCATAATGTGTTCTCCCCCTCCATCATTTATAATGGCACAGACATAGCTGGAGCAGACTCATTTAATAGTTTTCTAGTTCTCATTTAAAACATTTTGTCGTTGATTGATGCTTTAAAAAAATGACAAGACTTGACATTGGTAGTGATATGTCAACTCATAATTTATATGAAATTCACCTATGAAACGTGACTGATATCCCCTTCCATTTTCCTTCATTGCATTTTAGGTTGTATGCATTTGTATCGCTGTATTGTGCAGGAGTTTGTTAGCACCCTTTGCATTAGATCACATATCACTCAGTGGTCTATTTTCTACATAAAATTTTCTGTTTTTTGATTGTACCCGTTTCCTATGCTATCCCAAAAAAATGTTTTTTTTTGTTTCACTTTATGCCTTATTAAAGTTATTTAACCCTTAGTCCGTAATGCTATGTATAGCATGCTAAAGGAATTACCATGGTTTTTTTTTGCTTTTTGTTTTCTTTTTTTTTATTTAAATTTTTATTCATTTATTAATTACACTTTATTACAACCATCTCTTTCTATCTCCTTGAGAATATAAAGCACATCTATAAAAATATGTATATATATATATATATATATATATATATATATATATATATATATATACATGTCCATGAAAAAAACGAATATAATTATCATAATGATACGACTTCTTCTCTTCCTCTTACCCTCCTTTCTCTTTCCATCAATCTACTCTTTATCTTTCTCCTTTATTCTCTTTATATTTCCTAGATTCCCTAAATTCTATCCATCTACCCCATATTTGTAAAAATCTTTCTTTTTTATTTTCTCCATAGTAATATAATTCTATATATAATTTATCTATCCTTCCAATCCATTCCTTCACAGAAGGGCTTTCCATTTTTTGCCGGTATTTAGGGTTCAGGGCTTTCACTGCATTTATCAAGTGAAGGATAACCATCATTTAATATTGTTTAATTGTAAATTTCGTATTGTGGAAAAGAAAGATATCAGAGCTTCCAAGTAAATCTAACCCCCCCCCCCCCCCAAAATTTCTTTAATAAGCTGGATGACCTTGTCCCAGAATCTCTGTATCCTTGGACACTCCCACCAAATATGAATCATTGTTCCCCTATTACCACAATCTCTCCAGCAGAATGGGGAACTTCCCACTTGATAATAAACATAAAAACATTGGGAAAACAGTTCTACACAAAAAATTATACATTTTATCAGGTGTCTTTTTGCTTTCAGCCTGTCATTTGCAGTGGCGTAGCGTGGGGGGTGCTGGGGGGGCCATCCGCACTGGGCGCAAAATCTGGGGGGGGGGCGCATCCTGCGGCCGCCGCTGCCATTTAGGAGCCCACTCGCTCAGCCATCTGCTCAGCCATCCTGAACGGCGGGCGGCAGGAGGCTGATATCAGAGCCAGTACAGCTCCGGATGGAGGGCGGGACTTCAAGTTAACCCGCAGGTGATTGGTTGCTAGCAACCAATCACAAGCTGGTTACCTAGAAAAGTTGTGCAGATCCCGCCCTCCTTCCAGATCTGCCCTGCTTCTGATGTCAGCTTCATGCTTGCTGCCGTCCATGCGGAGCTGTCCAGCTGCTGCCTGCTCTGTGAGTATCGTGGAGGAAGCTGATGGTGCTGTGAAGGGGGAGCAGAGGACAGGGAGCTGAAGATGGGGGGAGGGCTGAGGACAGGAATCTAAAGATGGGGGGGGGGAGGGCTGAGGACAGGAATCTGAAGATGGGGGGTGAGAACAGGAATCTGAAGATGGGGGGGAGGGCTGAGAACAGGAATCTGGAGATGGGGGGAGGGGTGAGAACAGGAATCTGAAGATGGGGGGGGGGGGTGAGAACAGGAATCTGAAGATGGGGGGGCTGAGGACAGGAATCTGAAGATGAGGTGAGGGCTGAGGACAGGAATCTGAAGATGGGGGGGGGGGGCTGAGAACAGGAATCTGGAGATGGGGGGAGGGGTGAGAACAGGAGTCTGAAGATGGGGGGGGGTGAGAACAGGAATCTGGAGATGGGGGAGGGGTGAGAACAGGAATCTGAAGATGGGGGGGGGTGAGAACAGGAATCTGAAGATGGGGGGGGGGGGGCTGAGGATAGGAATCTAAAGATGGGGGGTGAGAACAGGAATAATCTGAAGATGGGGGGGGGCTGAGGATAGGAATCTGAAGATGGGGGGGGGTGAGAACTGGAATCTGAAGATGGGGGGGCTGAGGACAGGAATCTGAAGATGGGGGGGGGGAGAGGGGGCGGAGGGCTGAGGACAGGAATCTGAAGATGGGGTAAAGCTGAGGACAGGAATGTAGGGGTAGTGGGGGACAGGAATGTAAAGGGGTAGTGGGGGACAGGAATGTAAAGGGGTAGTGGGGGACAGGAATGTAAAGGGGTAGGGGGGACAGGAATGTAAAGGGGTAGGGGGGGGACAGAAATGTAAAGGGATAGTGGGGGACAGGAATGTAAAGGGGTACTGTGGGACAGGAATGTAAAGGGGTACTGTGGGACAGGAATGTAAAGGGGTAGGGGAGACAGGAATGTAAAGGGGTACTTGGGGACAGGAATGTAAAGGGGTACTGGGGAACAGGGATGTAAAGGGGTACTGGGGGACAGGGATGTAAAAGGGTACTGGGGATGAGGACAGGAATGTAAAGGGGTACTGAGGATGAGGAGAGGAATGTAAAGGGATTGCGGGGGACAGGAATGTAAAGGGGTTGTGGGGGACAGGAATGTAAGGGGGTAGTGGGGATGAGGACAGGAATGTAAAGGGGTACTGGGGATGAGGACAGGAATGAAAAGGGGTAGTGGATGAGGACAGGAATGTAAAGGGGTAGGGGATGAGGACAGGAATGTAAAGGGGTAGTGGATGACGACAGGAATGTAAAGGGGTACTGGGGCTGAGGACAGGAATGTAAAGGGGTACTGGGGCTGAGGACAGTAATGTAAAGGGGTACTGGGGCTGAGAAAAAGGAATGTAAAGGGGTACTGGGGCTGAGGACAGGAATGTAAAGGGGTACTGGGGCTGAAGACAGGAATGTAAAGGCGGAAGGGAGGTGATATAAAGGGGGCTAAGGACAGGAATGCAGAAGGGGCTGAGGACAGAAATGTGAAGGAGGAGGGGCATGATATAAAGGGGCATTAGAATAGGAATGTAAAGGGGGGGGTGATGACAAGGATGTGAGGGGAGGAGGGGGGATATGAAGGTGGGCTGAGGACAGGCATGTGATGTGCAGGGGGGGACTGAGAACCCTATTGTAATGACAGGATTTTAATGTAAAGGATATGAGGCTAGCTTTATAACATTGCTACCTGTGTTCTGAATGTAGGCAGCCCATTCATTTAATTTTGTGTAATTGTCAGTATAGTAATTAGGTTGGCCAGTGTAGTGGTCACGTAGGTCTGTGTAGTGGTCAAGTAGGTCTCTGTAGTGGTCTGATAGGTCTCTGTAGGTGTCAGTATAAAGATCAGGTAGGTTAGTGCAGGTAACAGGTAGATCTGTGTAGTGGTCAGTGTAATTGTCAGGTAGGTCTGTGTAATGGTCAGTGTAATTGTCAGGTAGGTCTGTGTAGTGGTCAGTGTAATTGTCAGGTAGGTCTGTGTAGTGGTCTGTGTAGTGGTCAGGTAGGTCAGTGTAGGTGTCAGTATAGAGATTAGGTAGGTCAGTGTAGTGATCAGGTTGGTTAGTGCAAGAATAAGGTAGGTTAGTGTAGGAATAATATAGGTCAGTGTAGGTGTCTGTGTAGTGATCAGGTAGGTCTGTGTAGGTGTCAGTATAGTAATCAGGTAGGTCAGTGTAGGCCTGCGGAATTTAATCGCTGAATCGATGCATCGCGATGCGACCCTTCGCGATTCTGCATCGATTCGGGGTGCCTGCAAAATCGATTAGCTTGACGTCACTTCCGGGGTGGGCGGCGGCTGGCGGCGGCGGCCGGGCTTGCGAACACGGAGCTCCTCGTGGGAGAGGAGAGGAGGAGAGCGGAGCCTGCAGAGCAACCCGACCCACGGACTGCTGTCCCCCCCAATGGACTGGCTGAGGAGGCCCTGCTTTCCCGACATGAGGCTCATCACCCAGGACCTGTCCGTGTCCGAGCCCTACTCCATACACCTACCGGCTACCGCTACTTCACCCACAACTGGCTGCAGCTCTGCTTCCTGGTAAGTCGTGGCACTACAGAGCCCAGCATTACTCCTTACCAGGGCCTGCTATAATACAACTAGGGGCACTACAGAGCCCAGCATTCCTCCTTACCAGGGCCTGTTATACTACGACTAGGGGGACTACTACAGACTCTGTAGTCCCCCTAGTTGTAGTATAACAGGCCCTGGTAAGGAGGAATGCTGGGCTCTGTAGTGCCCCTAGTTGTGGTACAGTAGACCCTGGTAAGGAGGAATGCTGGACTCTGTAGTCCCCCTAGTTGTAGTACAGTAGGCCCTGGTAAGGAGGAATGCTGGGCTCTGTAGCTCTGTACAGAGCCCAGCATTCCTCCTTACCAGAGCCTGTTATACTACAACTAGGGGGACTACAGAGCCCAGCATTCCTCCTTACCAGAGCCTGCTATACTACAACTAGGGGGACTACAGAGCCCAGCATTCCTCCTTACCAGAGCCTGCTATACTACAACTAGGGGGACTACAGAGCCCAGCATTCCTCCTTACCAGGGCCTACGGTACTACAACTAGCATCAGGTAACTCTTCTAACCTGATGTGGCCTGCTCTAAAGGGGGATCTATGAGGGGACCTGCTCTACTAAAGGGGGATCTATGTGGGGACCTGCTCTACTAAAGGTGGATCTCTGGGGATGCTTGCCTGCTCTAAAGGGGGATCTATGGCAACCCCTATTCCATAGATCCCTTTAGAGCAGGGTCCCCATAGATCCCCCTTTAGAGCTCAGTTCCCCTGGATCCCCTTTAGGGCAGGCCCAGGCTCCTCATAGATCTCTTTTAGAGCAGGGTTCCCATAGATCCCCCTTTAGAGCAGGGTCCCTATAGATCCCCCTTTAGAGCTCAGTTCCCCTGGATCCCCTTTAGGGCAGGCCCAGGCTCCCCATAGATCTCCTTTAGAGCAGGGTCCCCATAGATCCCCCTTTAGAGAAGGGTCCCCATAGATCCCCTTTAGAGCAGGGTCCCCATAGATCCCCCTTTAGAAAAGGGTCCCCATAGTAATCGTGATGCATCGCGGAATCGAATCGTATCGAATCGCGACCCTAATAATCGTAATCGCATCGAATCGTGAGGTAAGTGAAGATGCACAGCCCTAGGTCAGTGTAGGAATAAGGTAGGTCTGTGTAGTGGTCAGCTAGGTCAGTGTTTGTGTCAGTGTAGGTGTCAGTGTAGTGGTCTAGTAGATTTGTGTAGGGGGCGCAAATTACTTACCTTGCCCCGGGTGCTGACAACCCACGCTACGCCACTGGTCATTTGTGTCCGTTCTACCTAAAAGGTTTCTCTGTTATCCATTTGAATTTTGAGGGTGGCCCCACTGGCTTGCAAGGTTCCATGGAGCCATCCTCATGTGTGCTCTTTAGCCTGTTATGGGACATATATGCACTTTGTTATCAATGTAATGGGAGAGTCTGCACAGCTGATGTGTGTGGGCTGGGGCCGGGGGCGTACATGGTCTGTGCCATGAGTAGGCTCTGTATTGATATAGGATATAGGATAGTAACACAGCACGCAGTGAGGAGCAGAGCTGTAGGTTGGGCAGAGCCTGATGTTGAGGCACTAGTTTCCCATCACTTCCATCTCCCCTTAGATTTACAGTGGGTGGGGCCTGATGGGAATGCTGAGAGACTAGATCCCCGTCAGGTCCATTTCTTTTTGTGATTGATAATGGATGGCAGAAATCAGATACTAGACAGCCTAATAATGGCTAGAGGATCCTCCCACTGATATCTGCTGGCAATCAAAAAGGAAGCCGACCTAATGAGGAATTAGTCTCCCAGCATCCCCATCAGACTCCGCCAACTGTCAGTGTTCAGCCCCTTATCATTGATTGCTAAGACACTGGCGTCGGACATCCCAGCAACCAATGAAGCTATGTGGCTGACAGCCAACAGCGTTTAAGCTACCTGTAACAGGTGTGGGTGTGTGTGGGGGGGGGGGGGGGCAGGGAACTGTTGGCACACACAAAGATGCCTTGCTTTTTACAACACAGAAAATGCATGCTGCTCTACCTTATTTGTAAGCACTGGAATTGAACACATGGGATTACCTAGGGTGATTAGAAAACATTGCTTTTTTTGGGCAGAATAGTGCCATAGATGCTTTATTGAATTGCCCCCGCCAACCTAAATATTTTTTTTTTTTTTTAATGATTGTGTTTCTTTAAAATTCTTTTTTTTTTTTTCAAGAACAAACATGTTTTTTTTTTTCAAGAATAAAAAGAACAAACATGTTATACTTACCTCCTCTGTGCAGTTGGTTTTGCACAGAGCAGACTGGATCCTCCTCTTCTTGGGTCCCTCTTCGGCTCTCCTGGCCCCTCCCTCCCTTTAAATGCCCCCACAGCAAGCAGCTGGCTATGGGGGCACCCGAGCCGAGTCACAGCTTCATGTATCCATTCAGACACGGAGCTGTGGTTTGGCTCCACCCCTCTCTCTCCTTATTGGCTAACTGACTTTGATTGACAGCAGTGGGAGCCAATGGTGCCGCTGCTGTGTCTTAGCCAATAAGGAGGGGAGTCCTGGACGGCTGAGACAGTCATGGACATCGCTGGATCGAGAGGGCTTAGGTAAGCATTAGGGGGGCTGAGGGGGGCTGCTACACACAGAAGGTTTTTTTATCCTAATGCATAGAATGCATTAAGATAAAAAAATCCTTCTGACTTTACAACTCCTTTAAAGAAGAATAACATTTGGGAGATAGAATGATTGCACAGAAAAATTGGAGGCACAAATACTCCCAGAGAAATACGCTCCGGAGGGTAATGGCCTGTGGGAGAGAGCAATACAGATGAATGGGAACCGCATTGCCAGCATCCACGCCAGCTGACTGATACCTTTAAATAGAAATTCCAGGTATGGATATTTTATATTTTAAACATACTTACATGGGTTCAGCTTGGACCAATAGAACTATGTGTATACCATATATATTAAAAAAGAATAGCGCACACATGCAAAAGAAATGACTATCAAATATGGAGACAATCCATAAATAAAAATGGGGATTTGGTCCCACCATATGGCCATATAGCGCTCAAGCCCACCACTACTTCAAAGTACCCCATTATCAGTGGGTCCTACACTATCCATAAAAAAGGGATGAATCCAGCCTCTCTAACCCTTGGATTACTCTAAGGGTTAGAGAGCCTGGATTTAGAGAGCGCTATATGGCCATATGGTGGGACCAAATCCCCATTTTTATTTATGGATAGTCTCCATATTTGATAGACATTTCTTTGGCATGTGTGCGCTATTCTTTTTTAATATACATGTCGCTTGGTTCATAGCTGCACTGGCTTTAGATATACATGTTCAGGGTGTGCTCCCCCAACTTTTTGATTGTTTATTATGTGTATACCATACCTGGTCGATGCCTGTGGAAGCTAGCAATTACTGAAGTAGACATTTTCTGAATGAAATAAAGCCTTCTCTGATTGGACAAGGTGGGGCGGTTACATAACGTTCTGCACCTTGTCAAAGCAGAGAGTGCTTTCCATTCATTTAGCAGGCCAGCCGCTTAGAACCGGACCCAGAAGCTAGTGGAGATCCCCGGAGTAGTGGTGTCTACTTTAGTGATCTCCAGCTACCAGGTATCCATATATATACGTTACACTGGTCCAAGCTGGACTAATGTAACTGTATAAAAATATACCATACCTGGAATTCATCTTTAAATACTTATATGTTGGAAGCCATTGAGTTGGTAATGAATAGAAACTTGATGTATTTCTGCTCAGAACATCTTAGCTTACCTCGATGCCTCCGCTTGTGTCTGCTCACCCAACACTTCCTGCTTAGTTACTGCTCAGACAACGTGACATGAAGAACACAATTCCCATGTGCTTCCATGGAAACCAGCATCGATCTGCATAATACTTTTCAGTCTCCTCCAGCCATAGATCGGGTTAAAATATTAAACTGTTTGACTAACCCACAAAGGAATATATGAAGTTTCAGTGTAATTACTATTCAGCTGTACTGTGAAAAAAAAAATGGAATAACTTAAAGTCATGAAATCCCGCCGGAGGTTTTCTGCGCCTGAAGCGATCCAGAGGCTGCGTGTTTTTTACCTGGTTATTACCAGTCCTGCTGTAAAAGTGCAGCTATTGCAGCATACTCACAGCCGCCTTCTGGTAGATCACAGTGAATTATTTCCATTTAATACTCCCAACAAATGTATTCTTTCTGTTAATCTATACATCTGTGTTTCTGTATGGAGAAGCGGGATGTTAGACATATTAGCCCCCACACACACATTGTGAGGAGGGAATAAAGGACAGGAACACATATATTGGTCATAATGTATCTGTATTTAGACAACAATAGCTTGCGAATTCCTCATCACCTATTCAAAGCTGCATAAGCATCAGCATGTTCTGTATTCAGCAATGATCATAACCTATACACAATTACAGACATAATTCTATGGAAACATGGCCTGGAAGATGACAAAAGTATTTGAGATTGTGTGATTGGCAGTGCTTAAATGGAAAAATATATCAGAGGAAATGCTTTAAGCTTTAAGCCATTTAAATAGCATACAGCTGAATCTACTACTATTATGTTTTTCTTTTTTGTGTAGAACTGTTTTTCCCAATGCTTTTATGTTTATTGTCAGAATGATATGGATTAGGCAGAAAAAAAATTAACCAAGGCAGGGAATAAATAATTGTTTTATCAGGAAATTATTCTGTTTAACCTCTTAAGCCCCGGAAGATTTTACCCCCTTCCTGACCAGGGCCTATTTTGCGATTTGGCACTGCGTGACTTTAACGGACAATTGCGCGGCCGTGCGACGCTGTACCTAAACAAATTTGGCGTCCTTTTTTTCCCATAAACAGAGCTTTCTTTTGGTGGTATTTGATCACCTGTGCGATTTTTTGATCATGCGCTATAAACAAAAAAAGAGCGTCAATTTTGCAAAAATAACAATATTTTTCAAATTTTTTATATGAAATTCCCCCCAAAAAATGTAAAAATCTAAATTTTTAAACATTTTAGGCATATTTTTTTTTACCATATGTTTGGTAAAAAAAATCGCAAAAAGCGTATTTTGATTGGTTTGCGCAAAAGTTATTGCGTTTACTAACAAAGCTAAAGATTTTTGTCATTTTTGTTGTTTTTATTTTTAACGCGTGATGGTGGCGATCTGCAATTTTTTTTGCGGGACTGCGACATTGGGGCGGACAAATCAGACCCTTGACTGACATTTTTGACACTTTTGGGGTTACCAGTGACATTACTACAGTAATCAGTGCTATATATATGCACTATTACTGTAAAAATGACACTGGCAGGGAAGGGGTTAACTTTTTTTGAGAGGGAGGGGTTAAGTGTGTCCCTAGGGGCGTGTTTCTTACTGTGATTGACTGTGGCTTGATGTGTAAGAACAATGATCAACGGTCCTACATAGTAGAACCGTTTGATCACCATTCTTACACAGGGAGAACTGACAGACGGCTTTGTTTACACTAGCCGCCTGCCTTTCTCCCGATGTCACGGACGATCGCGAGTGCCCAGCGGACATCGGGTCTGCCGGGCACACGCGCGCAGGGGGGGTCCGTGACCGAGCGGGAGCGCGCATCCGGCAGCGCGCGCTCGCTCGCTCCCAAAACCCTTACAGGCTAGGGACGTAGCCCTACGTCGCTTTGCCTGTGAGGGGCTGACTGCCGACGTAAATAGTCGTGCGGCAGTCGGCAAGTGGTTAAAGGACATGCTAACCTGGGTAAAAAGCTCTCCAGTCCCCCTCCATTGCCCCAAAATCTGGTCTAGGCTCAGAGCTCTGCAGTGGATCTCTTTTCAGGGGGCAATAGAGGAGCACCTGCCAGATAATTAGGAGGAGATCATAACAAGTGGATTTTGTAATAAAATACCGCACTGCTATTGTGAGCGTTTGTCTTGCAGTCGTGACATGCACCCATTGACCTTAACGTGGTTCTAAAGGCAGAAGATTTTTTATCTTAATGCTGTAGCACCCTACAGCTAGGTGCTAGGTAAACGTATAATGGGCCTTGGCTGCCTAACAGCAGGGCCATGATTTCAGCTGGACTGTCATGTCTCCCAGGTGTGGTTACTGAGAGATGAGTCTCCCCACTGGCTCTTTGAGAGGATCCTCATTGGGCAGTGGAGAAAATCCAATTAGTGGCCCATTTGGGCTTGTATCTACCCCAGAAGGCACATTCTGCCGCAGAGAATTCTGGGAGTGGGTAAAGGTTTGAGGGAAACGCATGACGCAGTGTCTTTGGTGGGAAGCAGAGTCCCAGGAGGGAGAGTATGGCTGTCTCTCCTCCTGTCAGAAGTATCGGGTGTCTCGGGTGGCTGCCTGAGTATCCATAAGAGAGAGCTGAGCTGCAGAGAGGATCCGGTGTGCTGAGGACCAGTGGAGAAAGAGGGGTTCAGTTCCAGGAAAGCCTTCCAAGTTCGTGAGTACTGTGAACTGCCCCTGGGTTCTGCCTAGTGTAGAGGGGACCACTCCGGTGAAGGTCCCAGGGATCCTAGTGCCTGCAAGTGTAAAGGGGGTTGCCTAGTGAAAGGACCCTGAAGTGTAAAGGGGGTTGCCTAGTGAAAGGACCCTGGAAGTGTAGAGGGGCGCCAGCGGTTGGGCCCTGAAGAGTTAAGTGTGCAGTGTTAAGAGTTGCAGCGGTACAAGCAGTTACAAGGAGCTACCTCAGTCAGGGAAAGGCTGGAAGGAGTCATACACAGGACTTTTGAGCTATACAAAGTGTCAAGAGTCAAGGATCATTACAGTCCTGGATCTTCTGAGTTAACCAAGGAGTTAAAATCAAAGTTTCAGCATTTTCAGCAGAACAGTATTTGAAGCACCAGGAAGCGTTGGTCGGCATTCAGCTGGTGTCAAGACAGCGCTAATAGGCATTTTTCTACACAGTGTCCCAGTTGAACCTAGTTGAGCCAGAGGAGTATCCCACTCATTCCCTTCTCCCATCCCCATTATAAAATAAACACATAAACCAAAGATGCCGGAATGGTCATTGTCTCAGTTCTCACACTTGGGTTTTCAACTTAAATGTGTTGGAAGTGTTTCCGGTAATGATGACAGACCCACCCTAGGCCCAATTCCTGGAAATATTGTTACAATGCATTAAGACAAAAAATCTTCTGTGTGCAGCAGCCCCCCTAATACTTGAGCCCCATCTCGATCAAGTGATGTTGCACGAGAGGCTCGGCTTCCCAGGACTCCCCTCCTTCTTGGCTGAGACACTGTCAGGACTCTGGAGGTGAGCCTGACGTGCAGTGGATAACCTCTAGCTCACCGGGGAATGGAGCACAGACGAGTCACCCAGGCAGTAGACACAGGCTAACCCGGGGTGCAGATTCTAAGTGTCAACCGGTCTTTACCAGAGCCTCTGATGGTGAGAATGGATTTCGCTGCGTGTATAGCACCAGGTCGTGGTCCTCGGGGTTGCCCCGCCAGAAGGGGAACAGGTCCGGATCTGGTGGCAGATGAACAGACAAGGATAAGGCAGAAGAGTGGTCACAAACAAGCCAAGGTCAGGACGGGCAGCAGACAAGCGAGGTGAGGGACAAGCCAGGAGGTCAAACAGGAATCAAACTGGATACAACAGGTTCAGGAACACAGGAGAAGCTGCAGACAAGACAGCAAAGTGTAAATGAACCAGCCACCCTTAAATAGGCCGTTTGGGCGCCAAGGCCAAAAAGGTCATTGCGTGCGCATGCTCCTACGCCTACGTGCCCAGGTCGCGGCAGTCACTCATATGCATGTGCATTGGCGAATGACTGTTCGCCATTGAATGGACAAAAGAGAGGTTTGCGCCTGTGCACTTCAGTGCGCACAGGGAGCGTTCCTGACAGACACACAGTGGGCGCCATTGGTTCTCATTAATTTCAATCAAAGGCTCCATGACTGAATAGACACACAGAGCAGTGGCTCAGCTTGGGTGCCCCCATAGCAAGCTGCTTGCTGTGGAGGCAGGAGGGAAGAGCCAGGAGATGCGGCGAGGGACCCAAGAAGATGAGGATTCTGGCTACTTTGTTATAAAACCATTACATAGAGCAGGTAAGTATAACATGTTTGTTTTTGTTAAACAAAAAAATTGAAGACTTTAGTATCACTTTAATGGTCGTGCTTGAAAGGCAGTGTTACATGTCAAACCTTGCAAGCCAATTCAAAATTACTGTGCCATGTATTCAGCTCCTTTCAGCTGCAGTAGTAGAATTTAGCTTGGCAGTTGGGGTCCCTAAAACACCCCCACAAAAGCGCCTACTTCTTCTTTCCGTTAGTGTGATGTTTACATCCTCCATTGAAAAGCGGGGATCTGACAGCTCCGTCTCAGCACACAGAGTGGAGACGGAGCTGTCATCTGACTGCTTAGCGGGGATCGGTGGATCGATCCCCCCGCTGAGCAGAACGGACTCCGTGTCGTATGAAAGGACCCTTTAACCGCTTGCCGACCGCCGCACGACTATTTACTGCGGTGGTCAGCCCCTCACAGGCAGAGCGACGTAGGTCTACGTCACTAGCCTGTGAGGGTCTAGGGAGCGAGCGCCCGCCCCCGGAGGCGCGCTCCCACCCGGTCACGGACCCCCCCGCGCGTGTGACCGGCGGACCCAATGTCCGCCGGTCACTCGGCGATCGTCGGTACAGCGGGAGAAAGGAAGGCGGCTAATGTAAACAAGCCACCTGTCATTCTCCCCTGTGTAGAAACAGTGATCATACGGTTCTACTATGTAGGACCGTTGATCATTGTTCCTACACATCAAGCCACAGCCAATCACAGTTAGAATCACGCCCCTAGGGACACACATAGCCCCTCCCTCTAAAAAAAAGTTAACCCCTTCACTGCCAGTGTAATTTTACAGTAACAGTGCATATATATAGCACTGATTACTGTAGAAATGTCACTGGTAACCTCAAAAGTGTCAAAAATGTCAGTCAAGGGTCCAATCTGTCCGCCGCAATGTCGCAGTACCGCAAAAAAAATTGCAGATGGCCGACATTACGCGTTAAAAAAAAACCAACAAAAATGACAAAAATCTTTCCCTTTGTTAGTAAACGCGATAACATTTGCGCAAACCAATCAAAATACGCTTTTTGCAATTTTTTTTACCAAAAACATGTAGCAGAAAACAAATTGGCCAAAAATTTTAAAAAATTTTGATTTTTTAACTTTTTTTGGGAAATTTCATATAAAAAATGTGAAAAATATTGTTATTTTTGCCAAATTGACGCTTTTTTTTGTTTATAGCGCAAAAAGTAAAAATCGCACAGGTGATCAAATACCACCAAAAGAAAGCTCTGTTTGTGGGAAAAAAAAGGACGTCAAATTCGTTTAGGTAAATTGTCGCACAAAAGCGCAATTGTCCGTTAAAGTCACGCAGTGCCGAATCGCAAAAAACCCCCTGGTCGGAATGGGGGTAAAATCTTCCGGGGCTTAAGTGGTTAACTAGTGCACTCAGAATCTGGTGCAGCTGTGCATGGTAGTCAGTCAGCTCCTAACTTCAGCTTGCTCAATTAAGCTTTGGCAATAAGCCCCTGTTCACATCATCGCACTTTGACATGTCAAATTGCACGCCAAATCGCAGCCTATTGCTGGCAACAGCCCTGTCCCAATCGGTGCGACGCTGCTCCAATTTCGAAACGTAGTTCCTGCACTACTTTTGGCGACTTTGGGGGTGATAGACATCTGTGCATGAACCCGCACAGATGTCATTAAAATCGCCCCGGAACTCGCACTGAAATGCAGGTTTAAAATCGTGCGAGTTCAGCTGAATTTCAAACCCGCATTCAGTGGGAATGTACCCTAAAACCTATAAGCTGACTTTGTACTTTCCTGTTATAGTAAGTAACCCCCCAGATGTCTGTAAAGAAGCTGGAGGACATAAGAAGTACTGAGATACAAAATGAATGAAAAAGGCTAAAAACAAGTATTTATTAGGAAAACATATGGCAGTTGTTTATGATACGCAGTGCTTTAGCTAATTAAATGTCATCTAGAAACAGCTTTGATCTACTTTAGGGTCATTATTGACTGGTTTGTGTGAGCTACAGCATTGTAGCATTATAATCTTCGTATAACCACTACCAGTAATATTAGTGATTTATATTGCACTATCTTCCTCTTATTATTGCTATTAACAATTTATAAAGTTCCATCCTCTCCCATGGTGTTGTGCAGTGTAAATGATTCCAACAAAGGTGAGCTATACAGATAATACAAATGTACATGATGTTTCTAATCAAAACTACTTACCAATGTGTATAATAAAAACATAGACAGTTATAACAAGGTGCCATATTGGGAGCACAACCCACACAAGCTTGCGGCCTAGAGAAATTGCAATATGTTTGTAGCTCTAATGTCCACCAGTACAGCTGTAAAATGTTTTATAACGTAAGGCAGCAGATGATAAGATGTCTACGGCAGATAATATTCTGCTAGATCCACAAGTTATACGTGACATTCACACTTACTGATCACACTCTCATTACTAATTGCTGCTGTCTACTGTTTGTTTGACAGCTGCATGGCACAGTGAGGGGACGATTGGGGAATACATTTAGCATATGAGTAAACTAATGGTGTCTGTAAACTTGATATTTTATTATAATTAAAAACCAGTGTCATATTCAATTTGCTACAATCATTACATTCCATCAGAGCAATCCTACCTCCCTCTAAATTAATTATTCCTGCTAATTTTTTTTAATACTAGAACTTCTGGGATATGAGCTATTGACAGATATACATGGACGTACACAAAAACAAGTTTGCATTACTGTTTTTTAACTCAAGAAACCTAAATTCATAAAATTTTCAGGACTTTTCTCTCCCCGGCCTCTCACTGGGCGCTAATAGGAGTAGCAGCAGACTGATGAGCTCATCTCTCTGTCACTCTCTCACACTTTGAGACGTGTGAAGATGCCCATTAAAGTTGAAGTACTGCTTTATCTCTCCCGGGTTTTAACTGAGTTGTAGTTTTTTATGGACAGGGGTGGGTACTGTTTTTGATCAATACTTCCTCCCACTTCCTCAATCCTAGCCTGGGTGAGGATGAAGTTGCTCACCCCGGCCCGCATTCTTCTGGGACTCATCACAGGAGGCTACGGGACTAGTCTTTTATTCTCCACTGCATGTGGCACTCGTCCCCAATGGCAGTGTAGATGGAGGAGGAAGACAAGAGGAACCTAGTTCCTCTATGGCTTCCTCAGTCACAGGGAGGCAGCTATCTGATTGAATGCTGGTCCTCCATGGGACTTTGTCACCCATCTTGGGTCAGGCAGAGGCTATTTAGGACCCTGGCTTGGTGCGCATTTTTGTGAGTGGCAGTGTAGGGACAGGATACTCATCTGTTAGGGATAGTGCTTAGCGTCAAGGAAAGGTTCCTAAGGGGTAGGGAAAGTGCAGGGGTACACCATCCTTCCTGAAAGCCCTATTTGGGTACGGGCCAGACAGGCTACATTCCGCACCTTGAGACAGACTCTATTGGGACCTCCCATATGGAAGAAAAATGTATTTCCAATATATTTAGGGAAAAAAATATTTTAAAATATATTGAATATGGCCAAAATTGTTGCGTTTCAAATATATTTCCAATATATTTGGGATAAAAATTTAAGAAATATATTGAATATGGCCAAAATTGTAGCATTTCAAATATATTTCCTATATATTTGGGAAAAATAAAAAATATTTATTTAAAATATATTTTTAATATTTTTTTCTTCCATGTGGGCTAGTCTTCAATCTATTGTTCCTTTGCTGTATAACTCGTGAGTGTTCCCCGGTGGGTAACCTTCCTGCCAGGTCTGCTGTGTATTGCTGGACTTCTGTTACAATATAGTCCTGCTACTGCACTTGGACTCTTTGTTTTCTGCCCACCGCATCACACTGCATCTACCCAGAAGAATAGGGAGCTCCTGGCTGTAATTTATCAGGGAGCCACAGAAAGCTACCAAGTCCAAGATGGCATTGCCTGGGACCCACAGCAGTGAGAAGCATTAGCTGTGGGAAGACAAAGCTGGAATTCATGGACTGGTAAGTACCTGATTTTTAAAAGTCAACAGTATTTATAGCTGCTGACTTTGAATTTAAAAAAATAAATTGTTGAATTTTCTTTTTAGGTAGCCATAGGCCACATTATTTACAGTTTCAATTCCAGTTTAAAAAGTACTTGAAATTCTGTCTATGCCCATGCTGAAGAGGTTACCCCTGACTTCCTATCTCAGTGATCATTGCGAAGGAAGTGAGGGAAATTGTCTTCAGTGGGTCCCAGACTGCCATGAAAAACTCACTCTATCCAAAACAAATGAGAACATTTTGGCTGGAATCCCACTTTGTCAAACATACTTAAAAGGAAAAAAACAAAACACTTAAATGCTTATTTAATGCACTTTAATCTCCAGCAGGGAAGGCCTATGGGAAATTGGAAAGAAAAAACTGGTCAGGTATTAGGGTTAATGAGCTTAGCAGAATTGTGCTAATAAAATTGTAATTCTGAATGTTTGCTGTGGATTTAACACATTTGTGTTGTTCATAACATGTTATTTAATCAGCGATTGTGCATTGTTCTAATAACTTCAGATGAGTAAGACAAAATACAAATAATTCATTATAAAAAAAAAAAAAAAACGAACAGTATATTGCTACAATAACAGTATAGCGTATTCTATGATAGAGTCTAATCATGGCTCAAAAATACGTTTTTTTGGTTTCCTTTTAACATGAGCTTTATTTATTATATAATTTCCATGGGTGATTTTATCCTTTCCATTGTAAAATACAGTTTTTTTTGTTTATTGATATTTACTTTCATATAGGGAACTCCAATATGGACACATTTGTAATCATTGAAAATGTGTGGCTTTTTCTCACTACAGGTCCCATTCATCAAATGCCAATAAACTGAGTAATATTCCAGCTTGTAATTATTGCTCCACATTCTAATTACCATTCAATTTAATACATATCAATAGGGATAAAATTACAAACAAAAACGTAAATATTACAGTAAGTAATGATTAGTATAGAGTTTAGAGTGGATGTAAACTAGAAATGTGCAGTTCGTTTTGGTCCAAATTTAAATTTGAATTTATGGTTATTCGGAGATTAATATGTATCTGAATTTCCGAATAACAGTTGTCACGAATTTCATTAAAACTTGTTTGTTTTGTTTATTTGTTTTCTAGTGATTTCTAAATTTTACAGAACTATTTGAATCGGTCGAAAATGTGTCGACTGACCTAAATTCTGTGTGTAAAATAGCTGGTTGTTAAGGAGTGGGCCGGGAAGCTGGCCGCCGTGTCCTTAACAACCAATGGCTCATCAGCTGTCAGAGGGTTTTCCCACTGACAGCTGAATGTAAACAAAAAAATGCCCCCCTATCAATACCAGGCCCTTCGGGTCTGGTATGGATTTTAAAGGGGAACCCAACACCAAAATAAATAAAAAAATTCATAGCAGACCCTTATCCGAGCATGCAGCCTGGCAGGCCAGAAAAGGGGGGGACAAGCGAGCGCCTTCCCTCCCCCAAACCATAGAAGGCCATATGCCCTCAACATGTCCCCATGTTGAGGAAGAAAAGTGCCTCTTCCCCACAACCCTGGCCGGTGGTTGTGGAATTCTGCAGGCGGAGGGCTTACCAGGTCAACGGGTGACCCCTGCCCCCTTGTGATGTCATTGATACAGCAAACATCTGTTGTTGGTGTCACAAGAGGCAGAGTCACCCAGTGATGTCATTGAGTGGCCCCACCCCTTTGTCATTTAAGAACTGTCAGATGGTGGAGCTGTCAGATGGCAGGAGCCTTTGTCGGGTGCGTACCTCTTTTTTTTTTTTTCTAATACAGAATTTGTCAAAAACTGTCTCTGTTTTTTTATTTTTTACACTTTTTTGGTGAATGCGTATGGGTGCAATGCTCATCTTACTCATTCACATGGAGGGGGCTGGGATCTAGGGGCCCCCTTGTTAAAGCGGCTTCCAGGTTCTGATAAGCCCCTGCCCGCAGACCCCCACAACCAGCCAACAGCCAGGTCTGTGGGGAAGAGGCCCTTGTTCCCATCAACATTTGTTGAAAGCATGTGGCCTGGTATAGTTCAGGAGGGAGGGGCACTCACTCCTCCCCCCCCCTTTTCTACCCTGCTGGGCTGCATGCTCAGATAAGGTCCTGGTATGGATAGGGGGGACCCCCACGCTGTTTTTTCTTTCTTTATTTTTCATTGCCGGCTTTCTTTTGATTACATTTAGCTGTCAGTGGGGAAACCTGCTGACAGCTGATGAGTCATTGGTTGTTAAGGATGTGACATCCAGCTTCCCGGCCCACTCCTTAACAACCAGCTATTCTTCATACAGGATTTGGATTGGTCGATACATTTTCGACCAATTTAATTTTGAATCATTATCATTATAAAAATATTAATTTCATTTTAAAATGAATAAACTAAATGAAACAACTTTGGAAACAAATTCACTAAATTAAATTAGTAACATAATGAAACAAAACAAAACAAATTTTTACTTCTGCACATGTCTAATGTAAACTTCAACAATGAAATCTCTTATTTGCTTCTATTTGGTCTGCTATATATATACCACTGGAAGAATTTTGTATATCTGTTCAATAAGTGCAAAAAAATCAGTTGATTCTGCCAGAAATCTTGTGAGCTAATAATGTTCTGTGCTCTCTGCCTGCGCAAAAGGAGGGGCCATGGAGATATGAGGAGAGTAGATGAGGAGGGGTATATGATATATGTTGGAAACAGGTACACAAGTTTGAACAAGCATCTAACTTTTGTTGAGTGGAGATGCACTGAGACCGGAGCGTCCATATGAACAATCCATCCTCAGTGTAACTGAACAACCTCCCATTGCTGCATCCGTCACACGGACAGTGGAGCAGGTGAGGACTTTTGTAGCTGGGAGTCTTCTAACAACCATTGGTGCCAACAGTGGGGAAAGTTGAGGGGGATTCAAAGACATTAGTTCCCCAGCAGGTGCCCTCTTTTTGCAATTTACAGCAGGCAGTGTACCAATCCAAAGCTATTGACAGCCTTCTGTTGGCTGTGGAATCTGCTAAATGCCCTGTGTTAATCACAAGGAGCGGACCTGATGGGGATTTAGTCCCTCAGCTTTCCCATCAGACGTTGCCCACTGTTGGCATTATTGGTTGCTTGGAGGCTGTCGGATATGAAGCTAACAGTGTCCTTGACAGCCAGTGACAGGTGTGGAAGGGGTCGAGGTAGTGGTGGCTAGGATGCTGCCCTGCTACACCGTGTACAGAGACAGGCACTCTGTCTGTCTCTGTATGCCAACTTTGAGTTGGTCTTAATTACCTTCAGTTTTTTGTTTACAAACTGGAGGTAATTCTTTTTGAATTTGGTGCAGGACTTTTTAAAGGGCTTTACCACCAATAAAGTGGTGCATATGCTTTACTGAACTCTCTTACAGCTCAAATATGCCCAGGCATCATACACTTTTGAAAATAATTATGAACCCCACATGTGTACTGTATACATTATACACAATTACAAAGCTAAGCAATAAAACAGAGTCGTGCAGGGGAAAAGCTTTTTTTTTTTTCTTTTTTTTTACGGAAGATGCATTGTAGTGTGCTAGCAAGGAACTTTGGGTTAGTATTCTTTAAAACAATGCACTGCAGCACACTGCATTGTTTTTTACATTACCATGTGTTGTGTCAACATATGGTAAAATTTGCCTTAAACTGCAATGCACAGACGAATCAGGCCTTATGAAAATCCATTAAAATACATATTAAAGTCATATGTGTTTTAAATGCAGAACTGTATATGGACTCCATCATTTACCTTCTGAGCATCATCATGATAGTTATTGTCTTCGTCCTGTTTTCTGTTTATATTTGTTTAATATAAAGTCAGAATTAGTGCCAAGGTAATGTCTCCTACGACTTATTTCCCTTTATGTCATATACTCCGTCTAATAATACCTTTATGTTTTAACATTGTAACACAACTGTGATATTAACACTCATTACTGTCAGACACAGAGCAGTCACATGTATGCTGAGCACATGCAGAACAGGGACCGCTGCAGACATCAAGCGACTCTAGTGCCTCCCAAGCTATCTTCTGCTTAATTGACTTTTCCAGAGAGATAATTACAGACACCAGTTTGTTTATTCATACAATATAAACTGCAATCTCACAACATTTGTCATCTGTGTGACAGCACGCTTACACTCTGAATGTAGGAATGTGTTCCAGTTTTCCTACTGGGAAGTGAACTTGTCACCTTTAACCACAAAAGCAGGAACTGAACTAGGTTGTAATGAATCTGAGATGGGGAAACTCAACGCTATTGTGTTTCTTCTATAAATCTGTATGTTGGTATTTGTACATCCGAAGTATGAGTCTGTTAATAGTTATCTGATTTGTATGAAAGTAATGGGAATAATGAGCTTTTTCAATAAAGAATGCATGGAGCAAAGCACAATAGCTCATCAATAACAATTCTGTAGGGTATACCAGTCCAAGATGGATTCGGACTGGCCATTGTGGTTACTGCTCTTTGCACTTTCCATTGGGCTCCTTGTACTGTTTAGAAAGGTGGACAGTTTTTTTTTACTCTAATGTATCATTTTTTAATTTTAATATGGTGTAAAATGCTCAGAACCCAACAGATCAGTTCATACAGACAAATACAACTGTTTTAAAGGTTATCTAAGAATGGATGTTTGTGTGAAAAGAACGGTCGTTCAGACTAGAAGGAAAAGTTCACATTCTCATTGTCAAGCTATGTTACAAACGGAAAGAATTGTTATTTATTGAAATAAGAATGCTCAGGAGAAATGAGAATGAACAAACAAAAGACCATTTGAGGATTCTTAAAGGTTCTTAGCCAACAGTACATATACCAAACAAGAGACTTCTGAAGAGTTCAGGAGGTTCTTCAACTTGCCAAAATATTTATCGGTGCAGTTTACATGTTAAGCCAATTTTAAAAAATATATAAAAATTAATGAATATTGCGTAATGTATGATTAATGTATGTAAACTAATGAATATATTGACGTGAATACAAGAAGGAGTTACTGTACTTGCAAAGGAACATTATACAAGAGATACAGCTAAAAATGTAATTCTGTGAAGGATGCTGGAGATAATGTAACTCACACCAGAGGGCATATGGCAATCACTGTGTCTGAGACATTACAATTGTCTTAGCATACCTGCCTCTTCTACAGTCTTAAAAGAGAAGTTTGCGATTTAAACAAAACAAACATTAATACTCATCTAGCTGGATGCAGCATTGGTACGAAGCTTCCACCTTCCACCTCTAGTCTGAGAACTAAGCGATCAAAGATCACTGACCACTGATCGTCAGCTCTCAGTCTTCAGTGAGTAGACAGCTGATGACTGTCTGTCAGCGGCTCTCTGCTCTGGCCCTCGAACACTCACTGGAGTGCAGGGCTAAGCAGGGGGTGGGAGCGGCTGGTTCAGTCTCCCAGCAGCTTGCCGAGAGGCTGAGCCAGCTGACGGTCAGGCATCTGGATGGATCCCAACATTAAAGTCCAAATCTCTCCAGAGCCTAGACAAGATGAGTGATATCCGCCAACAGCGGACTTTAGTCCACTGTCAGCTAAATACAGGTCACAGGAGTGCAGAACACTTTGGATCTCTAGGACTGCACCAGGAGGAAGTCTAAATGGGTTTGAATTCTCTAGGGCAGTGGTCCTCAACTCCGGTCCTCAAGGCCCACTAACAGGCCAGATTTTAAGTATTACCTTGGGGAGATGCAGACTAGAGTACTGCAATCACTGAGCAGCAAATGAGATCACCTGGGATGGATTTCAGTTATCTTGCAAACCTGGCCTGTTAGTGGGCCCTAAGGACCAGGGTTGAGGACCACTGCTCTAGGGAACATCACAGTGGGATAGGTCCCCCAAAAAAGACCTACAAGCCCAGTTGACTTTCCCCACTATACAGTGAGGGAGTCACCAGCATCTGGTGAGTGCGGAGTGACTATATTACCTCACGTGGTGGACACACAAGGAATGTTCTGGGAACAAAGCACGAAGCACTACATATTGAACTGAGAGACATTTTTTTTTGCACATGCCACTTTATTTGTCACTTTTATAGTATTATGTTGGAATTTTGGATTAAGAGTGATATCTACAGTATTCACTACACTATTTGCAGTACAACTCATAATTTAGGGTTAACAAGTGCAGTCTGAACATTTTCTTATTTTGGCTTGTCTGTTTGGGAGGCATAGACAGCGGCTGCATATAATACCAGTACTAATAGTTTTTGTGGCTACCTAGGCACGGGTGTTTTATCTTTCTGTCTTTTATTGTTTTGATGATGTACAGTGGTTTATTATTAGTAATATATGGTGGTTTTCATTTACTTTAATAATGCAGTCTTGCCACGTTTTGTTTCATTTGGCATTGTTATCACCAGATGTAGTTCAGAATCCCACTTGTGTTACCAGGAATTGTTCAGCACTGTGGACACACAGTATAGGATGTGGTTGTTGTTGAATTTTATAAAACCATAAATTAGAATCTCCACAGTGCACAATTATTCCAAAGAAGCAAAACATATTTCATAGCAATGAATAAATTAGTCCATTTGAAGTCAGATCTGATCAGAGTTGTTGGTTAATTGGATGTAGGATTACCTTTAGATGAAAACGAGTTAGGCTTGGAGTGTCTCTTTAACATTTTCCTTTAGCATTCCGTCTTCTTAGAGCTCTTTAATGCTTTCTTTGTACTCTTTCCCTTCCTCCACATCATGCCAATAGCAGCCTGATTTTCATTCATCACATGACCGGGCCTCCAGATTAGGCTTGGAAGCGTTATTTATGCCTGTCAGTATGAAAGAGGCAGTAGGGGGACATCATTGACTTAGCAGCAGTGGGTCACAGCAGTGCACAATACACAGATAGAACGAGGACGTGGGATGGCAGGGTGGCTTTAAAAAATATTTTATTATTAGAAATTCATGATTAACATGATGAAAAATAGTACGCAATTTGCAAAAAATGTATTTTATCTTTTTTTTCTTGTATTTCCTAAACATCTAAACGAGTGTGGGTCCACTGAGATCACTGGGGGCAGGGTTCTTATGCCAGTTAAATTGTGGTGCTTCAACAGAGTTTAAAGGCAAAGACAAGTATATGTAAAGCCTATCTAGAAATAAATTAGTTAGCACTTAGCACTGCTTATCATAAACAATTCTTTTTTTTTTTTTTTTACTGTTTACATCTTTATTATCATTTTTTCAATTTCATGCAACAACCTTTGTCAGGCACGTTTTGTCTAAATGCACATGCTTTAGCAATGGCTGCACATGATTGCTCTGGACCAGTTTTCTAATTGGGATATTGTCTGACCATGTCAATTGTAGTGTCTCATCCAGAGATGCACGTGACAGGGTGACAATACAGGGACACAGCTGGGAGACGGTTTTCATCCCATAATAGAAAGTGTTTGAAAAAAGACCTTCATGGCAGGGTCACCAGGTATTCTTTTAGTGAAAGCTGCATACTTAAACTAAGGAGGAACTTTATCCCCCTTTTTTTGTTTTAGATCCCACCCACTAGTTTTATCCACAATAAACATACTGACATGCCCTGTGAATACAGAGTTATCCTACTGTAATCCACAGTACCATTGGTCTTGTGCTGCCATTTTCTTTCCATATAGTTACATAGTTTGTGAGTTTGAAAAAAGACATCAGTCCATCAAGTTCAACCTATGACGTGTGTGTGTGTTTGCTGTTAACCGTACATTGTATACCCCTGTATGTTGTGGTCTATGTAATCAGCAACTGTCTCTTCTTGGTTCTTGCATCCTACCCACTGATGACATGCTGCAGGATCCTTCCACTTCTAGCTGCAGTGTGGAGGCTGATGCCTCCTGGTATATGTAATGGGCTTATCCCAGGAGACTTCAGGAGAAGCATACATGCCACTCTTGCCTAGGCAAGAATGGAGTCAGGGGGCGAGCTGGACTAAAAAAAATAAAAATATAGAGTCTACTTTTTAGATTGTAGAGGGAATCAAATCAGCATTGGTGATATTCCCTGAGCAGCATTGCTGATTTGAGTACTGAGCAAGGGGCATGCCGTACGACTTAAAGTGATTGTAAAGTCTAATTTTTTTTTTATAACAAATATGTTATACTTACCTGCTCTGTGCAGTTTTTTTTGCACAGAGTGGCCCGTATCCTCTTCTTCTCGGGTCCCTCTTCTGTGCTTCTCGCCCTTCCCTCCTGTTGAGTGCCCCCATAGCAAGTAGCATGCTATGGGGGCACCCGAGCTGAGTCACAGCTCCCTGTGTCCATTCAGATACGGAGCAGCCGCCTGGCCCCGCCCCCTTTCTCTCCTGATTGGCTGACTGACCTTGAATAACAGCAGTGGGAGCCAATGGCGCTGCGTTGCTGTCTCAGCCAATGAGGAGGGGAGGCCAGGACAGCTGAGACACTCCTGCAACATTGCTGAATAGAGTTGGGCTCAGGTAAGAACTAGGGGGGCTGGGAGGGGGGGGGGCTGCTGCACACAGAAGATTTTTTTTATCCTAATGCATATGCATTAAGATAAAAGAAAAAAAAAACCTTCTGCCTTTATAATCCCTTTAAGACCCTAACAGTTGACCAGCAGTCTGGCTTTCCGCCATGCTGCCAGCGCAGGGTAGTTTATCTCTTGCTGCAGCACACTACTTTCATTAAAAAACATAAATACGCCCACATTTATTACTGTATATACAGCCTGACTGCATTAAAGTAATAATAAACGAAGCTTCAGTTTGGCATTAGTAGACTGATTGGCCAAAAATTTTATTTTTAGTATCATGAATACAGCCAAATGTGTGCCGTTGATGAATGTATAATTTTCATACACTACATTCTATCCAGTGCCGCTAGATGGAGAGGATAAGGCAAACCTCCGTAATTCAATTCCCATCCTAAATCACCATCCAGCAGGTATAAAACAGCTCAGCTGTGTGATATGCCTGACCCATAAAATTGTCTTTATAGCAGCAGATTTTCTCAGTAACTCAAGAGTGTATTTAGTAACATGCTTGTTTAGCTTCTAATTACGCTACAACTGTCAAGTGTACAGCGACCGAAGACACGTTTTGATTGCTGCCCCATCATTTTAATGCTAAGTAATCAAGCCATAGATCTTCTTTATGTGCTAGGGGGATTGTGAATATTTTGGGTAGAAGTACTTGCAGAATTGGAATGGCTCATGTTTGCATTCATTGCTCGTCCCTTGAACTTAAAAGGAAATTAAGGGAGCCATGGATTGTTAAACAGGTAATGTATTAATAACTCGGTCACCAAGCCACATATTTATACAGATTTTTATAACTGAACTTTAATATATTTAATCCCTCTGCGGCACATGCAGTATACTCGTATGGCGATGAGAGCAAAGATGCGTCTTGCATTCGAAATTTTTATTGTTGTGCATTGCAGGCTGTAGGTCTACTGGCAGTCATTTTGCCTTTATTAAAGGAAAGTTTACTTGTGCTCTGATGTCTTTACACAGCAACCCCAAGGGGTAAAATTCCCCCAAGTCTCTTCTTTGTAGATACAGAGATCTTTATATACAAAGTGCATCTACCTTTATATAGCCTTGGTGACACGCCAGTCAAAAGTAAAGAGAGTTTTTTCGCAGTTATTACTGACATTGTTTACCTGATTTATTTTTTTCAGCAGCAAGTCCTTGGTGGACTATGTGCAATATGTCAGATTTACTATGAAAATTGCTATTTTCTAGCCCTCCATCACAAATTAGACATTAATTTAAACCTAAACAATTCTAGAAAGATTATGATTAAAAAGTACAAAATACTTACGTTACGCCTCAGCTTCTAGAGTACTCACAAAGGTTATGTGATTCCAATTTCTTGAGGGATCTGGAAAAACGAAGGATCCCATATCTCAAGAGAATTCTCTTCTGCTAAAATGTTTTAGGGTTTTAGTAGTGTTTTCTTACTCGGGGGTGGAGCTAAGAAATAGCAGGACCTTGCATTTTTCACATCAGGTCCACTTTAAATTATTTGTGACATTTTCCTCTTGGTATATATATTTCCAAGCTTGGCCTGAACATTGTATGCTCTCTAAACTGCTTCCTCGCCCACCAGTTAATTACTCTTGGTCTGTATTTCTTTTGCCCTCTGGGAAATTTCAAATAGGCATAGTGAACATTGACTTTACCAGTACATGGGCACTCATGGATACTTAGTGACAACTGAAGCAAGAAAACTCAAAAATGTTTTATTTACCGAAACATTTTTGGATCTGTTCAGTCTGGGGGGGGGGGGCTCAATCAATTCAAGGCATTCAGGTAAGTGTGACTTACGAACTGTATGATTTTCCAGGGACGAGACGGGTTAATGAGAATATATTTAAGTAATCCAACATTTTCATGATTTGCCTGATTTGTGAAACTTTTCATGAATACTTGTATCTGTCCAGATTGGAGGTCCACAAACTGAGACTTAGAACTCCATCTCAGATTCAGTAAGCTCCCCAAACAAATAGAGCTTCTGCGTTTCGTCATCACAGAGCAGAGCTGGATGTGTTTATGCAGGAAGACTGAGAGCTTGTTTGCTATACTATGCTATGTGGTAGGAGGCAGTGGCGTATTTAGATTTTTGTGCTGCCCTAGGCCTGACTAAACTTGTGCACCCCCTAATTTAAATATGACCCACCCTTCCTGTAATGGCCACACCCCGCCCTGTCATCTGTAAACCACAGACCACAACCACAGTCTATCAGTGCAGCCTCATCAGTTCCCATAAGTTCAGCCTCACCAGTGCCCATCAGTGCAGCATATCAGTGCCCATCAGTGCAGCATATCAGTGCTGCTTTATCAGTGCAACCTCATTAGTCCCCATCAGTGCAGTTTATCAGTACCCACCATTGCCACCTCATCAGTGGCCATTAGAGCAGCATATTAGTGCCCATCAGTACAGCGTATTAGCGCCCATCAGTGCTGCATATGAGTGCCCATCAGTGCCTGGGGGCCGAGGAGAGTAGGCGGAGCATTTGGCTGCAGTGCCACACTTATTAGCATTGGCGGCCGTCGGTCCGGTTGTATTAAGTGTGGTCGGCGGCCTGCGGTCTGTCAAAATGTCCTGACCGGCCGGTATTATCCTACTGGTAAGTAGCAGCGTGACCGCTTTATGGGGTTACCAGACTGATTTGCCTCCTGGCCCAATTCACCAGATAAGACTAGCACTATACAAAAAGGGTAGCGTAAGCCGGCGGGGACCCTTTTCATGCCGGGAGGAGGCTGGTTTTTTTTCGTGCAGGGTGCAGCTTTTTGCTGCCCCCCCTGTAAAGTGCCGCCCTAGGCCTGGGCCTTGTTGGCCTAGGCCAAGATACAGCACTGGTAGGAGGTGAGAAATTGAAGTAAGAAAAGTAAAAGTTTAAACAAAGAATAAATGGATAGTTTCTGGAATCAGAGTACCATTTTACACAAATATGCTTTATTGAAGATTTTTTCAATATTGAAGTGCAATACAGATGGAGTTGTGCAATATCATAACGCAATCAAAATTCCTGATTTGGTTTTCCATATAAGTACATATAGGGTGTGCATAGTGGGGGGTTGGGGAAGGGGAGGGGACAGAGGTGTTAAAAGGAGATCAGGAATCCAGAAGTATGCACAAATATAGGCAAAAAGGTGGGTAATGGACCTCAAGTACATGGACATCCAAAGGGTAGGGCTCAGTAACTTTAATAAAATAGGGAAGAATAAACATTAGGCTGCAACATGCATAAAAAAACCTACCATTATTTGAATCCCTTTCTGTTGTTGGTCACTGGTCAGGCATAGTGAAATTCTCCTAATTACAGCTTTCCAGAACACGATGGGTCTGTTAGATGCTTTAGGGACTGTGTAGGGAGGGGACCCTGAGGGATCAGAAAGGAATGAGAGTTACTGCTTTCCAAAATTACAAGGAGGTTCTAAAACTAGGATCATTTTCGATACTATTTGCATTTGAGTCCTTCTTCAGCATTTTCTCCATAGTTTATTTCCCTGTTCTGAAGATTTCAACGATAGTTCTACAAAGCCATGGAGGCTTGCCAATTTTCAGTTAGAAGCTTCTTAGAGACTGCAGCTGCCTCTGATCCCAGACATTCTGTTTCATACTGTTGTTATTGAGTGAAACAAAGTAAATAAATAAAAAGTGATTACCACTCTGCCAACGGTTATTATTCCAGGGTGCCCCTTGCTGGATGTAGTTATCATTCCCAAGGACAAAACTAATTCATTATGAATCACCTCCATGATTGTTTAAATTTCCATCTCAGCACTTATCAGCACTTATTTTATAAATGCTCCACTAATTTTAATGAGAGAAATTTGTTTGGATGCATCTTTGATAAATTACATATAATGCAATACTGGCATGAATAAGACAGATTGCATTAATAAGCAGGCATTAGGTGTTAAGTAAAAGGAGGAAAAGCACACAGAAATGTTTAGACTGTGTTTAATGTAAAAGGGTATTATAGCAAACCTTGGTTCTAATGAAAAATGTGCATAATTCATAGAACCAAAATGACAGTTTAATTGTGTTTAATTGTAAATAATGTTTTTGCCATAGTTCATTTTTAAGAAGCAGAGTTTAATATTTCTTCGATTTGACTTTTATGTGGCTCACTTGTGTGTTTGAACCTTTAGGAATGAAAACCTATTTGAAATTACAGTTGGGGTATGGATATATCATCACTTCAGCTTGTATTTTTTTGATTCCCCTAAATAGATCTTTAGTTATCACTAGGGGAATCAGAAACGGGAGGAAGGAGGTCCTGATTTCTCTATATACTGTACACTATATAACCAAAAGTATTGGGACGCCTACCTTTACACCCACATGAACTGCAGTCTTCATCTGTAGGGTTCATTATTGAGTTGGCCCACCCTTTGCAGCTATAAAAGCATCAACTCTTCTAGGAAGGCTGTCCATAAGGAGTATATCTGTGGGAATGTTTGACCATTCTTACCGAAGCGCATATGTGAGGTTAGGCATTAATTGGAGAGAAGGCCTGGCTCACAATCTGCGCTCTAATTCATTGCAAAGATGTTCTATCTGATTGAACTTGGGACTCTGTGCAGGCCAGTCAAGTTCCTCCACCCCAAAACTCGCTCATCCATGTCTTTATGGACCTTGCCTTGTGCACTGGTGCGCAGTCATGTTGGAACATGAATATAATTGGTAATATAGTGTAGATCTTTAGTTATCACTAGAGGGATCACCAGCAGGAGGAAGGAGATCCTGATTTCTCTATATAGACATTTAGTTATCACTAGAGGGATCAACAGCAGGAAGAAGGCGGTCCTGATTTCTTTATATAGATCTTTTGTTATCACTAGAGGAATCACCAACAGGAGGAAATAGGTTGTGATTCCTCTATATAGATCCTAAGTTATCACTAGAGGGATCACCAGCAGGAGGAAGGAGGTCCTGGTTTCTCTATATAAATCTTTAGTTATTACTAGAGGGATCACCAACAGGAGGAAGGTGGTCCTGATTTCTCTATATAGATATTTAGTTACCACTAGAGGAATCACCAACAGGAGGAAATAGGTTGTGATTCATCTATATAGATCCTAAGTTATCACTAGAGGGATCACCAGCAGGAGGAAGGAGGTCCTGGTTTCTCTATATAAATCTTTAGTTATTACTAGAGGGATCACCAACAGGAGGAAGGTGGTCCTGATTTCTCTATATAGATATTTAGTTACCACTAGAGGAATCACCAACAGGAGGAAATAGGTTGTGATTCCTCTATATAGATCCTAAGTTATCACTAGAGGGATCACCAGCAGGAGGAAGGAGGTCCTGGTTTCTCTATATAAATCTTTAGTTATTACTAGAGGGATCACCAACAGGAGGAAGGTAGTCCTGATTTCTCTATTTAGATCTTTAGTTATCACTAGAGGGATCACCAACAGGAGAAAGGAGATCCTGATATTTCTAAATAGATCGTTAGTTATCACTAGAGGGATCACCGACAGGAGGAAATCAGTTGTGATTCCTATATATATATATCTTTAGTTCTCACTAGAGGGATCACCAGCAGGAGGAAGGAGGTCCTGATTCCATCATATAGATCTTTAGTTATCACTAGAGGGATCACCACCAGGAGGAAATAAGTTGTGATTCCTCTATATAGATCTTCCCCGCAAAGCTACCCCAGAGCATAGCCCATCACACAAGGCACATGTGCTGGAATCCCCATGGCTAGAAGGCCATTAGCAGGCAGCCCCCCCCCCCCCCTGCAATGCTAAAACCAGCTTTTATGTTTGCTGTCCTGTAAGGTCAGCAAGTAAATGAGTACCCCTGCTCATTGGGGAATTCTAAAAGGAGCCTTTGTACCTTACCCATACACTTGTAGAACATAAAACCTAACAAGATTACAAACAAATAATAAAATATTAGAAATGGGTAAAATAGAGTCCAGCTCTTTCAAATGTCTTTAATAATTGACCCAAACAATTTAGTAGACATGCTGGCAGTTTCAATATTTTTTTTACAATGACAATTTAAAAGATTAAATAATGGAAGTTTGTGAAGTGGGTTGAGGGGTTTTGTCCTGTGCCCAATGGTTAAGTTACTATTATTATTTATATATATATATATATAGATATATATATATATATATATATATATATATATATATATATAAAAAAATCTTTTACACTATTCTTTTACTAGATTTAAAAATGAGGCAGTTTTGTTTTTTTGTGGTGGTGTTGAAGTGCTTTTAGCTTTTTGCATGCAGTAAACACATGAGGTCCAAAGGGCTTTTAATATTTTGGTGGGCAGAGGCAATATACATGACCCCGCAGTGGAGTGATAAATTGCACATAATCCCTCCCCTCATTATCCTTCATCCATTGGTAGACAATGCACTGTTGGGGAACAATTTATGAACCACTCATTCACCGATGTAGAGGAATAGAAGATTTTGTGTTAACTTTCTTACAGTTCATAATAATAAATTGTAGTGAAGCTGTCCATACACCAGTAGAATTTTGTTTGAGTGTTTGTCTTGCCATCATTACCTTAGCTAGTTTAGTTCAAAAGCCTTTGAAATTTCGAGACCTGCTACTTGAATGGAATCCCAGACAAATAAAATGGATTTCTTTTGTGCCTAGAACATGCACATTACAAAATGTACAATTTTTCCCAAACAAAAACCATATTCGTATTTAGAATTTTATTCATTTGAGAAAACTTCACCATCCCGCTTCTTTGAATTTTCTAGTCACTATGATTGAAAAAGAAGGAAGCCATTCTTTCAGCTTTCATCTCTTGAAAAAACACACACAAAACTGAAGGCATACAGCCGGGTACCTGCTCATTGTATGGCCTGGGAACTCTTCAGTCATGGGGGTATCAAATTGTATGTTTTGTGCCAGGTTTTCATAATTTGGGGGGTTTGGGGGGTTGGGGGGGGGGCTACTTTTAAAACATTTAATTAAATGTTGCAAAGTTAAAAAAAAAATGGCAGTATTAAACACCATTACATTAGTGTAAGTCCTCCTTGGGGAAATGTACCCTCTCTTTCTTTACCAGGTACACAATATTGATAATATCCAATACCATTTTCTGTTTGAAGATGGACATAAAATATCCTTTAGCCCTGGTCCACGCACTGAAGTATTGCGATTTCAAAGCTGCACATTAGTGCGCTTTGCACCTCCGATTTGAGTTTAACAGAAGTCTTTGCAAGTCGCAATGAAATCGGAAAAAAGTAATGCAGGAACCTTTTCCAAAGTCGCTGAGACATGGCAATATGAACTGTTCCATTGCTGGCAATGTGGTGCCGCTTGTCATGTGATTTGACAGTTTTGAAATCGCACCAGTGTTAACGAGGACTTAAAGGGTAACTGCACTTTGGTGGGAAAAAACAATTAGCAAATAAAATAATCTAGCAACACAAGTCATATTGTAATTGAATGTTATTAAAAATGACCTTTCCTTTTTAATCTGCAGCGCTGTCATTTTCTGTAAAATGCAATGCAATATGGAGGCATTCTGTACACAGAATGTATACTGACCACACCCCAGAAACATCATTTCCTGCTTGTGTGATTGGATCACAGATTTTCCCAGAAGTCTGCACTAGGATTTAAGTCTAAATTTGAGCACCCCCTGCAACAAAAATGTCATTTTTGGTGAAATCCCCTCAAAAGGAAATCACATCAAATGGATGCAGACCCTGCCACTTTCCTCATTAGAGCCATGCAGGTGCAGCAGCTGATTGATAATTATAAAACCACTTCCATACAGATTCCCATAGCACATGGACACAGACAAACAAACAGCTATTTCTTGAAAGCAATAAAAGCTAGGAATCTGCAACAAAGTTTGTTAAAATCCTTGCAATGTACACAGAGGGGAATGTTCTCAACAAAAGTGGAGTTACCTTTTTAAACATTTGTTTTGCACACCTGTTAGAGCTCAGTTATACTTAATGTATCATATCGTTTTCATGATTCAAGTGGCACAGGATGATAAGATTATTATTTCTGTTCATCCAGTCCTGCAATTTCACTTTCACTCAAAGGTCTCCCTCACCCCCAACCCCACCATATGACTGAATAGTGAAGATAGAAGCAGAACACTGAGCTTGGTTTAGCTCACTCTCACTCTGTTTTCTCCTCCTATCAGCATGCTCCATGCACTATAATCCAACTATGCTCCTTGTCCTTCCTGCTCTCTAAGCTCTGCTGTACATGGACTGTAAGAGACTTATACCTGGTCACAGTCAGGTACTTAGAATGCTTGCATTGACAAAAATGCATTGTATATGTATTCACTAATATAGGGGTGTCATAGGTTGTGAGATATTCTTTTTTTATAAGGAGTATGTAGTATTAAAATCTCACCTGAAATCAAATTGTATCAAATGGTATGAGCAACACACATTCCTCCAGCTTTTGTGCTAAAGAATCTTTGTGTGCTTTTACATGAAAAATATTTTTTTCTACTGTATAAATATGTAGCAATTTTAAGATGAACCTTTAGAGTAGCAAGCTTTATATTTGACTCATTTTACCTCCGTGTTTATATCGCCCACACAGGGAGTGCATCATTGTTCTCAATGAGTCCAATGATTCATAGGCTTACATAGTCATGAAGCAGAACCTACATGTTTGAAGCTGAACTTCAGATATATATATATATATATATATATATATATATATATATATATATATATATATATATATATATATATATATATATATATATATATCTATATATATATATATAGATATATATATATAGATATATATATATATATATATAGATAGATAGATAGATAGATAGATAGATAGATAGATAGATAGATAGATAGATAGATAGATAGATAAACATACTGTACATACATACACAAATGCAGCTCCTATTCATCAATAAATCATTAGATGTATTATTTTGGTTGCCACCAGTCCTGAATTTGACATCAGGGTCTTTTGGCAATAAGGTGAAGAACATACAAAGAACATTCTGCTGGGAAAATGGGGCAGAGTAAGCAGAAGGGGGATCTCATCAGTCTTCTGCTGTTCCTTCACTGCCTTATCAGCTGGCTGGTATACAGCTGTTTGCAGGTACATTAGAAACTGCACTGATAAAGTGTACATAAGGGGAAAACCTTTTTTTTTTTGTTCATGTTGGGTTGAGTAAGGGAGTCCCAGCATTTCACCATGGTCACTAGAACAAGTGTTGATAATGGAAGATTTCCCCTTTGTTACAATGGCTCCTGCTGCTATGACTGTGCCTATTGGCACTTTTCCACTGCAAGTACCGGCTCAGCTCCACTCTGCCCTGGTTGGCCCTGCTTGGCTCTGTTGGTTTTCCACTGCATGGTACCGCATGGTACGGTGTTGGAACGGTTCGGTACGGTTTGCTTTTCCACTAAAGTAAAGTGGGTGGGATAACAATGATTCTCTGACCAATCAGTGGCTAGTAGTGACAAACAGTCAAGGCTGCATGCAAAGGATTGTGGGATATGGTACCGGTACAGCCCTGTTGGAACCACAACTGAGGTGGTACTGTTTAAGTGAGCCGTACCGTTCGGTTCCATGTAGTGGAAAAGCGCCGCCGTACCATACGGTACCGAACCATTCCTACACCGTACTATGCGGTATCAGCAGTGGAAAAGCACAAAAGCAAACCGAACCGTTCGGTTCCATGCAGTAGAAAAGTGCTATTTGAAAGCTGGGGGAGAGAGAACTAGTGCTGCTGTAGGTGGGCACAGAGCTGGATTGATGCAGGAATACAGGAGTTAGGGAAGTATTTAGGGAGGGGGATGAGGGGAACAACCAGTGGAAGTTTTTAACCTTAATGCAGGTAATGCATTCATGTAAAAATAAAAACCTTCTCGCTTTAGAACCACTTTGAGAAACAAGTATTTACTTGATGCTCATCTCTTCCACAGAAAAATCTAAAGTTCAGGTCACAGGTTCTCTTTAGGAAGATGTCATGAATAGAATTCTGTGCCATGTTAAATTGAATTGAGCACAGACTGTTGTGGATCAGCTTCTTCACTGGCCATAGCAGCCAGATGTTAACAGCTCTGAACCCAGAAGTGCTCAAAGCTGAGCACTTCCATGTTCAAAGAAGATCAATAAGTGCATTTTCAAATATCTCTTGCTGCTTCCCATCCTGTCATTCGCCATAGAGGTACTGGGTACCAAGGAGGGATAGGTGAGCCCAGGACACTTCGACAAAAAAGTTGGAATCATTTCTACAAAAAAACTTGGCAATCAGGAGCAAAAAGAATTCTCATGCTATAGAGTCTATTTACATGCTCGTGCTATAGTGTTAAAAACCCAGCCCAGGAAGTGCGCACACAGGGCACATGAAGCCATGGACAAGTGAATAGCTGCTTGACTGACAGCTGACATCACAGGCTGGTGCATGGCCGCATTCCCTGCATAGCTATGGCTAAGATGGGCAGGGATCTCTGGATGCACCGCCCTATAATAGGGAGGAGACCGCTGTATGTAGGAGTGTGAAGCAGGCTGGGGAGAATTCTAGGAAAAAAGGGAAAGCTGGGCACACAGCCTTTCCCATAATCAGCACTATCACCATGCCGTTATAGGGAGATGTCTGGCTGCAAGTTGGCACACTGTGCCACATTAGTAAAGTCTGTAATACTGTATTCTTCTCTCAGGACAGATTTCCTTTATTTCACTATTATTGTTAAAAAATCCTAATGCCCCTTTCACACTTGTGGGACCTGAAAGTCGTGCGACTTTGACACGCGACTTTGACACGACTTGAAGCAATGCCTGTGTAATGTTGGGGTCTATGGACCTCACATCACATCAAAGTCAGACCAAAGTAGTGCAAGGACTACTTTGAAGTCACTGCACCTTGAAGTCACACAGATATGAACGGTACTCATTGGAAATCACGGGGTGTGACTTAGACGCAGTCTCTTTGTAGCCCAAAGTCGCTGGACAAGTCGCACAAGTGTGAAAGGGGCCTAAATCTTTTGCAGGATCCTAACCCTTAGGGGAGGGAATTCTACAGTAACATGCAGCTAACATTAATTCTCAAACCCACCTAGTTTATTGAGCAAGGGTCAGATGAGATAAGCACTTTCCTATAGCAACCAATCCCAAGGCATCTAAGTAGATTAGAATAATGCAAAATGTGTATGATTATTATGGGATACTTCACTATGTAAATCCTTTTTGCTAGTTATGCTGTTTTACTGAATAAGCATGACTGTGTCATATCATACACCTAATTTAAAGTTGGTATGGGGACTCCTAAAAGATGCCAAACCTCTTGTTTAAAAGCCCAGAAATTTTAAGTTTAATCACTTGGAAAAAGCGGGTTCCCTGTGTTCAGTCGCATTGCTCTCTTCTTTGTCTGATGCACCAGCTTCTTGGAAGACTCAGATAAATCATCTGCCTGAACATGGTAATGTATTCATATGCTATGAATAGTCAACGGATACTGTTACATTTTTTTAAGTGAGTGTATTTGCATAGGTATATTATTGAACTTCTATCAGTGATGGAACCGTGGCATAGATCCAGCATTTGTTTCATACATCAAGGTAGTCTAAATGCCTGGGGCTGCACTGGATTACATTGGCTTCTACGCTGTATGTAATTCTTTCCCTTGCACAGATCATTTAAAGATATGCTTGCTGGGTTCACACGTTTCGTCTGCTTTGTTTTAAATCTTTCTCAAGACTGAAGGAGTAACTCAGCAGTAACAATTTTAGACTGCTCTTTGTCCTGGCATAAATTCATTTATTTCAAACAGACCTGGATTGGAAATCTTGCAACTCTGGCGGAAGCAGAAGGCTGCGGTGACCTCTTTACAGATGAGATGGTAGATATGCCCGCGGTTTGCTGGGAAATTCAATTAAACCCTTAAAGGTGAACTCCAGGCAAACCGCTGAACACACAGATGAAATGCAGATATAAAAGCTGGCTACCAACCCAAGGTATCTCTGTCCATCCAAACCTAAGATTTAGGCAGGCCATAGATCAGTGATGGTGAACCTTGGCACCCCAGATATTTTTAGACTACATTTCCCATGATGCTCAACTACACTGCAGAGTGCATGAACATCATGGGAAATGTAGTTCCAAAACATCTGGGGTGCCAAGGTTCACCATCACTGCCATAGATGATATGAAAATCGTTTGACTCCCACAGTCAGTGTTGATTAGGGGAAACTCTCCTGTGGAGCTATTGTGTTCTCCCTGCAGTGGGGGGGGGGGGGTCACTGAGAGCTCTCCCGACCGGGAGAACACAGTGATTATTGCTAGCGGATATAGTTGCTGGCAGTATTCGCATGCCTAAAATCTGACATGCTGGCTGTGGATTGACTTGGGTACAATCAGCCTGCCCATAGATTGTTCAAATCTCATCTGGTCCCTGCTAACCTGGCTGAGATTTGAACCATCTATAGCCAGCTTTACAAAGTCTTGGGATATAGCATAGCCGGCTCAGAGACCTGATTTTTCTTCACTACAGTTATGTAATACAAATAGGTTGTGTCCATTAACTCATTCTAGGATTGGAAAGTGAATGAGAAGCAGCAGGCTGTTAAGCTGTCCTATCCCATCAGCATGTACCTTGTGAACATGAGCACTGCAATGCAACTCATTGGCTCCTTTTGCTGCTTTTCTCCTGCTAGTCTGAGCACTGCTGTAAAGGGGAGCGGAAGAGAATGACAGCAAGTCACATTTAGGCACAATAACCAGCCAGTTCTTAACTTCTGCAAGCCCCCTCGTGCCCCCCCCCCCCCCCCCGTGGAACTACAAAAAATATATGGTACTTCTAGATATTGGGTCACTCATGACACTCCCTCTTGATTCCTACAATACATGCTCATTAACCAGGCAGCCAATTGCCAGTTTTGTGTGCTGTGACTACAGGATGAGTAGGGGGGGTGTGTTTAGTCGTTTATAAATTTGACTTTTTCAGGAAAAAACTTGATGAAAGAGTTCCATGTCTCTGAGTCCGGAATAGAAGTCACAGCAGTGAATTGCATTTACATCCCTTTTTGCTGTTCTTTAAAGCCAATTTCCATTTTGGGCTAGAAAAATTAAAAATAAATTGTCTCACAGTTATTAACACCTTACCGCCTGCTATTGCAGGTCCTTTTATGGGTTATTTATGCCAGAGGCATGTCCTTGGCCTCCTAATTCTGTGATCAATGTAGTTGGCTGTCACAGTGGTCACATGATCGGCAGCCCATCCCACCTGTGATTGCACATACTCCCAGCACAAAAGAGCAACAAATGGAGTAGGGTGCAATAGTGTATTATTGCAGTGATTGAATGGAAAGTACTGAACATGTAGACTGTGCTTTGTATAGGCATCACAAGGGTTGTTTTTTACAGTATAGCTAAAGTCTAATGTTTCTTTCGTTTTGATAAACTAGAGAAGGATTAGAACACTGGTCAGTTTTTTATTGCTATCTGTGCCCCATTAATGAGATTCACTCTCTGCATTTATCATGTTTACCGTTATCACCAAAAGTGAAAGTAAAAGAAAATCCTAAAGTTTGGATTGTCCTCTGAGCAAGAATAGGGGGGTTATATTTCAATGAGAACACTAGTTCATGGGACTATGGTGACAATCAGGGATTCCCCCCCACACTTCCTGTTTTGGCTTTGGGACCGGAAGTGAAGGGAAATCCTAAAGCAATGGGAAGGCAGAAAAATGTGACAGTTTATAACCCTCCATTACTCTATCCAAAATGAAAAAAAGTTCAGCCTTTAGCTCAACTTTAATTCTGACAATTTTAAAGCCTTTTTTCGGGAAAAAACACATTTTTAACTATACCTCCCTTTCACCCACCTCCATCCTATCCTAATCCTCTCCCCCATCCCCTGTACTTGATGAAGGGACATATTCCCTCATAACTTTCTATGTCCAGATTGTTCCCCCTGTGATGAGGTTGGTCCTTTTCTCTCTCCTGAGAGGACCCTAGTGGTGGCCATCCAATAGGAAGTGTTCACATCTCACAAGCATTGATGTGGACACCCACATAAGGATAATCAGAAGAGGAGAAAACGCAGGCCAGCAGTGTTACATGATCGCAGCTTCAGATAACTTATTGCAGAACTAAAGGTAAAATCACACACCCTAGTTCCAATGGTCCAAGGACCAGGAATTCCCCTGCCAGCACCGGCATTTTCTGCCAGGCATCTTCCGGGTGCTGGTTTTCACCCCTGCCTATTTGCAATTTTTTTATTTTTTAGCTTTAAGCCGGCCATGGATGGTGTGTTGCAGGAAAAAAAATTGCTTGATTCCCCCATCAACACAGGGCTGATGGAGAATCCCTCCCGTGGAGCTATTGTGTTCTCCCTGCAGAGAGGGGGGGCAGCTGTCCCTGCCGGGAGTACACACAATGTCTAGTTAGTAGACGCAATAACTTTTGCGCAAACCATTTAAAATACGCTTATTGCGATTTTTTTTTTTACCAAAAATATGTAGCAGAAAACAAATTGGCCTAAAATGTTAAAAAATTTTGATTTTTACATTTTTTTGGGGGGATATTATATTGCAGAATGTGAAAACGATTGTTTTGTTTTCAAAATTGTCGCTCTTTTTTTGTTTATAGCGCAGAAAATAAATATCGCACAGGTGATCAATTACCACCAAAAGAAAGCTCTGTTTGTGGGAAAAAAAGGACGTCAATTTTATTTGGGTACAGTGTCGCATGACTGCACAATTGTCCGTTAAAATAACGCAGTGCCAAATCGCAAAATAGGGCCTGGTCATTAAGCATGAAAATCTTCCGGGGCTAAAGTGGTTAAAGGTGATAGAAAGGGGGAGGGGTGTCATTTTTATCCCAGAGAGATGCTTTAACCAAATTTGGAAACACAAGTTTGGGGGCCTGGTAAGTCTTTAGTAAGCCATTTACTTTAACTACCTCCGCTACATGCTTAGTCTTTTTATTTTTGCCTGGCAACATCCATTTTGATTGTTTTTATTATTCTTCCTTTAGTATTTTTCATCTAGTCTTTCAGTGCTAATTTTGGATGCCTTTTAAATTCCTGTCGCTAATTATATCAGGTCCATTAGCATAGGCAGTCAGAGAATCAGCCTATTATTTATGCACAATAGGGGTATAGCTCATTATGCCTTTCCAAGGTGGGAAGAAAGAAGAAGGAACCTAAGAATCTAAATGGAAAACGATTTGCCTCATTTGTGGCAGAAGATCACTAATGCACTTTTACGTTTTAGCCTATAAAAAAAAAAAAAATACAAATAAGATAAAATACAAAGTTTCTGATTATTTTTTTCAGGGTCGTAACTCTCCAATGGGCTATTTTTTTTTGTATATGTGAAAATCGGAGAAATCTATAGCAGCTTCTGTATCATTACATCTGGAAAGAAATTGGTTCATTTTTGGAAACTAAGCAATTTTGTGCTGGGTTATCCTGATATTCTTCCTGAATCGTGTGTTATTATTGGACATGTGCTGTATCTGGGGAAAGGATAGAAAAAAATTGTAATGTGTATTATTGATGAAAAGATTGCTTTCTTGACAAGTATTTAAAGCCTCAAAGATCTCTGTCTGAATGGTTTTCTTTCCTGCTATTAAAGAGTGTGATTTGCTCTTGTGCACCTCTCACTTCTTCTCAATGTCAATATTCTGCAGCGCACTGTGAATGAAGCTCCAAAGTTTATGTGTTCCATGAAATATAATGGGAAATGGATGGGCCAGTTTGGTTGCCATATAGAGTTTTTAAAGCGTCTATAGCTTTGTAAATTGCATGTCATTTTATTGACAGGATCCATATTGTTGCTGATACCAGAGGGTTGCTGCATGCCCTTCATAAAAGGACACTATGTGGCAATCCACACAAAAAAAAAAAAATAGGAAATTATAAATCTGCCCTAAAATTATTCATATTGCAATTTATTGTAACAATCTGCTAGGGTCAGAGGAGCTCATTTTAAAATAAACCAAAAAATTGCATTTGCATTCAGTGGGCTGAGCGTTCACCAAGTACATAACACATTAATAACATTTTCCTGTATTCGGTATGTGACGCACATTATAAGCACATTATAACATTGCCTTGCAGGGAAAACGTTTTTTTTTTTTTTTTGTTTTTTTATCTTCCAATCTACTACAATCTTTAAAGTGGAACTAAACCCTCCTATCATTTTCAGCCAAGGAAGATGTCATCTTGACCCTTGTTTGATCTTCAACTGCCATGATGCTGTACAAGTGATCAGTTATGACACCAGCCATTTGATGGTTTGAAAGTGTGGTTGAAAGCACAACCAATGTGACAGTTACATTACCAAAACGTGCCGAGAATGTAACTGTTTTTTAGCCCCGGTTCACACTTGTGCGTGTGCGGGGTTCGCATGTAATATCGGAGCGCACTGCTCCGACATTACATGCGATCGGCTGTGCGGTGCGAGTTTAGCCATACAGTTTGTATGGCTAAATTCGCACCGCAGCCGCACCAAACACGCACAGGACCCTTTTTTCTAGCCGCATCAGGATCGGATCGCACAGCGGTTCACACTTGTGCGATCCGATCCTGTGCGAGCTGCACGATCGCACTGCGATATGCGATCAAACTGGGGGTGTCGTTAAGATTACATTGACACCCCCAGCGTATCGCATATGGCAGTGTGAACTGCCGGGGGTGCGTGTGCGATGCGGGAACAGGCTGCGAATTCGCAGCCTTCCCGCATCGCATATATGTGAACCGAGCCTTAAACCTTTAAATTAAAGAGGAAGTAAACCCTCCTCTGAAACTTTTACCTATAGGTAAGCCTATGATAAGGCTTACCTATAGGTACTGTAAATATCTCCTAAACATGTACCGTTTAGGAGATACTTACCTTACATGCAGCCAGTGACGTCACTGGCGCATGCGCTCTGAAGGAACGGCCGCTCGTGCCGTTTCTTCAGAGCCCCATGCAGTGACCGTCGGCTCCCGCGCGCGTGCGCGGGAGTGATGTCACCGCGGCTCCGGCCAATCAGATGACCGGATGCCGTGATCCCGGAAGACGGCGACTGGACATGTCGCCCGTCATACAGGTGAGCGGGAGGCACGGCGGGGGCTCGTTCTTAGGTAAGTATTTCATAATGAGCTAGTAAGCCGCTTGGTTGTCATTCCAAGGAGTGGGAGGGGACAACCCCCCCCTCCCACCGCCTTCCACGGCTCGCCCGGGTCTCCTGTCCCACCGGGAGATCCGGGCATCCTATCTTCACCGCCGCCGTCTGACCGGGTTTCCATCTGCACCGCCACCGTCTGACCGGGTCTCCATTTCTTTGAATTCAGCGCCGCCGAGTACCCAGAAGTGATGTCATGACATGACATCTCTTCCGGGTACTGGCGGCGCCAAATTCAAAAAAACGTATAACATTCAAAACAGCCAAACTTGGCATTTTGAATGCTTTTAAGTGCAGAGGAGGGGTTTGGGGTCTTATAGACCCCCAGATCCCTCCACCACAGTACCTGTAGACATAATATATATATATATATATATATATATAAATATATATATATATACATCAGCCGATACCGATGTCCGATGACCAAAATATCGGTATCGGCGGTAAAAAATCAATATCGGTCTTAGGCATGATGAGCTTCTGAGGACACTTCCTGGGTGGAGCGAAATTCATTTACCAGTTCAATACTGGGCACTTTGACCCCCTTCCTGCCCAGGCCAATTTTCAGCTTTTAGCGCTGTTGCATTTTGAATGACAATTGCGCAGTCATGCAACATTGTACCTAAATTTAGGTAATTTTTTTCCCACAACTAGAGCTTTCTTTTGGTGGTATTTGATCACTGCAAGGTTTTTCTTTTTTGCTAAACAAATAAAAAAAGACCAAAAAGTCTGAAAAAAAAGTTTTTTTGTTTGTTATAAAATTTTGTAAATAGATATGTTTTTTCCTGCACTGATGAGCACTGATGAGGCCGCACTGGCAGGTACTGATGAGGAGCCACTGATGGGGTGGCACTGATGGGTTGGCACTGATGGGGTGGCACTAATATGCAGCACTGATGGGCAGTGATATGTGGCACTGATAGGTAGCACTCATATGCAGAATTAGTGGGCACTGATAGGGGGCACTGATGGGCACTGATAGGTGGCACTGATAGGTGGCACTGATGGGCACTGATAGGCAGCACTGATGGGCACTGATAGGTGGCACCGGTGGGCAATAATGGGCACTGGTGGATGGCACTGATAGATTGCAATGATGGGCACTGGTGGGGGGCATTGATAGATAGCAATCATGGGCAGCTCTGATAGGGAGGTCACTGAAAGGGTCCCTGAGCCCTGATTGACATCCCTGGTGGCCATGGGTGGGAATCCCTGGTGGTCATGGGTGGGCATCCCTGGTGGCCATGGGTGGGCAATCCCTTGTGGCTCTAGTGGCATCCCCCCAAGGGTCTGCACTGGTAATCAATTCTCTGATTACCAGCACAGACCCCCCCTGTCAGGAGAGCCGCAGATCGACTCTCCTCTACTCGTGCCTGTCAGGCACAAACTGAGAAAAGCCAATCAACGGTTCTTTCTATTTACTATGTGACCAGCTATGATTGGACACAGCTGGTCACATGGTAAAGAGCCTACGTCATTGGGCTCTTTACCGAGATCGGAGATGCGGTGAATCAGACTGACACACCGAAGCACCAATTGCCGCTCTGCGCGCCCCCTGGGGGCGTGCAGAGCGCTCTATCCTGCTGGACGTCAGGATAGTGCAACCACTTTGCCGCCATCAATCTGCTATAGGGCAGGCGACAAGTGGTTAAGCAGGTGGATACTTCTGGACATGTTGTGTCCACTCTTCGGAACACAAAGACTGCGACTTTTGAATTCCAGAACGGCGTCATTACATGCTCACATGCAAGAGAAGAGTTTTGTAGGTGCACAATTGGCTTTTATATGTTTTTTAACAATAAAAAGGGAATTCCTCTATGGATTTCTCCTGATTCTCCCTACACTCATATGAGGTTCTTTGAACTACCTGCAGGAGTCACAAAAGAAAGAAAAAAACATTTTCTGCCACTGGAGGATTATTTTTGAAACACAGGCGTTTAACTCATCGCTAGTTGGTGAGTAAGGGCACATAAGGAGGGGAGCACAACGGTGCTTGCTGGAACATACTGGCACTGGAATAATAAGATAACCAGCGCTTTAAAGGACTCATTGTTCATGCACATTTTTTTTGCACTAATTGCACTTTCATTTTTTTTAAAGTATTATGTATTGTGATTTAAATAATATGTTTCTGCACAAATAATGAATAAAATTCTAGAAGGGGTGTTTCTGCGCTAAAAAATTGATGAATAATTATATGATAGATGTGAAAAGCAGCTAACACAAAATCAACCAACAGGGATTCATAGAAACAAAAATAATAATAATAAAGTGTAGCGCTACACAAATAATGAATAGAAATACATATTAAGCACTTTATTGTTAGACAGCGCTGGGTACATACAAAAAATTACCTATGATGGGAATTGTAGTTTCTGAACAACTGGAGGGCCATAGTTTGTAGACCCCTGTCCTATGGGGACAGCTTTACCCCGGATGCCTGCATATTTAGATGTGTCTGTTTTAATAATCAACTGTGTGAGTTGCTGATTGTTGTACCTTCATTAAATGTAACCATATTGCTACCCTTAGAGGCGCCTCTCTTCTCTTTTATACTCAGTTGTGACGTGACGCTACTTGTATATCAAGACATCGCTCGTTTATCAAATCAAATTTTTTAAAAAAATTTTGCTTGTCCTGCAAAACGCTCTCAAACCAAGTTACTCTCAATCCAAAGATTTACTGTATAAGGAAAATGTAGGAACTTGCTAGAAACCCCATGGTTGTTGCCTTCATTTATATCATTCAGCCTAGTCTAGCATTAGAATGCTGGAACATTTAGTTTCATGGCAGTGCAATAGTTACATATCACATATCTTCAATCTGTGTGACAGAAACATCAGCATTGAAGTCCCTACTACCATTTGTGTATCTCAATCCTCCCCCAACCTCTAATCACTCGGCACAGCAGAAAATGTCAGCACTGTGTACAGCAAATGATAATAATAATTATGTACTGAATAGTGCGCAATGTGAAATCTGTGTTTGTAGGTCATTTGTTTCCATGGTTTCCATATGTAATCCAATATGGTGCAATGTAAATAAAGTAATCTATTCATATAGTTTGGTTTCCTATGTGTTTTCTGCATTAATGAGCCACTATTGCGTGTTTGTATTTGTATGTGTTCTCCCGTATGTGTGATATACCTTTATTTAGTCATTTGAGGAATCATGTCTTTTACCCTTCAGTTTCTATTACCCTTTGTAGTCCCGCACATGTTCAGTATTAATAAATCAGTCTCCCCCACCTAGCGCTAGGCCCAGGATTTACGCTGCACATCAAAAGCAGCGCTGACACTTCCTGACATCTTTTATTATGATCAGCGAAGAAACGGACAAACTGTCCAGATTTTTATCAATCCACCTTCCACCCTTCCCCCAGCTTTCCATCTGAAAGGCGCATTGCATTAAGAACTGGTTGTATCTTAAGGCACGTTTCCACATTTTCACCCTAGAAAGCACAAAATTCAAAGGCCCGGACATGCACTCGTATCTTTTCCTGGGACTTATAACTTGCTTTTAAATTTCAGTGGGATTTATCTTTTTTTTTCTTGTATGATGTGTATGTTGATTAGCTCTGATTTTTATGTTATATGGACTATTCAGCTTGTACTCTGGCTTTTTATATATATCATACTTTTAACCACTTAAACCCTGGAAGATTTTACCCCCTTCCTGACCAGGCCCTATTTTGCGATTCGTCACTGCGTGACTTTAATGGACAATTGTGCGGTCGTGTGACGCTGTACCTAAACGAAAAAAGAGCGTAAATTTTGAAAAAATAACAATATTTTTCACATCTTTTTATATGAAATTCCCCAAAAAAATGTAAAAATCTAAATTTTTTAACATTTTAGGCCAATTTGTTTTCTGCTACATACGTTTGGTAAAAAAATCGCAATAAGCGTATTTTGATTGGTTTGCTAACTGCGGGAAAGATTTATGTGATTTTTATTCATTTTTTTTAGTAATGGCGGCGATCTGCGATTTTTTGCGGGACTGCGACATTGCGGTGGACAGATCGGACCCCTAACTGACATTTTTGACACTTTTGGGGGTACCAGTGACATTACTACAGTAATCAGTGCTAAAAATATGCACTGTTACTGTAATAATGACACTGGCAGGGAAGGGGTTAACCCTGTCGGTGATCAAGGGGTTAAAGGATTGGTTTGCGCAAAAGTTATTGCGTTTACTAAGGGAAAGATTTTTGTCATTTTTGTTGTTGTTTTTTTTAACGAGTAATGGCGGAGTCTACGATTTTTTTTGCGGGACTGCGACATTGTGGCATACAGATTGGACCCTTGACTGACATTTTTGACACTTCTGGGGTTACCAGTGACATTACTACAGTAATCAGTGCTATACATATGCACTGTTACTGTAAAAATGACACTGGCAGGGAAGAGGTTAACTTTATTGGAGAAGGAGGGGTTAAGTGTGTCCCTAGGGGCGTGTTTCTAACTGTAAAGGGGCGTGGCTTTTCGTGTAACAACAGAGAAATACGATCCTACATAGCAGAACCATATGATCTCTGTCATTACACAGGGGAGAATGGCAGGCGACTTTGTTTACATTAGCCGCCTGCCTTTCTCCCTCTCCACCCAACGATCGCGAGTGACCGTCGGACATCGGGTCCGCCGGTCACACGCGCGGAGATGTTAGGGAGCGAGCGGGGACGGGAGCACGCCTCCGGCGGCGCGTGCTCGCCCCCTAGAGCCTCACAGGCGAGCAACGTAGATCTACGTCACTTTGCCTGAGAGGGGCTGACCGCCGACGTAGATAGTCGTGCGGCGATCGGCAAGTGGTTAAGCTAGATACACACTATTCAACTTTTGTTGTTAGATTTCCTTTAGATTTACCTTCAACTATGTTGTGCAAGGGCCTGTCTGATTGCATACAAATTGAAAGTGTTTAGATTTGACCTCATATTATATGGTTTTGGTAAATCTAAAGGAAAAAATCTAGACAATTGTAAAGTGTGTATGGCCCATAATAAGCACACCTTAGTAAATGATGTGCATCTTTTATTTTAACGCCACTCTTTGAGGTTGATTTACTAAAACTGGAGAATGCAAAAATCCGGTGCAGCTGTGCATACTGTAGAAACCAATCAGCTTCCAGGGTTTCTTTTTTCAAAGCTTAAGGCCCCTTTCACATGGGCTTTCAGATCAGGTCCACCTGTTAGTTTTTCAGACGGACCTGATCGGATGTTCCATGCATCTCTATGGAGCAGCGGATGTCAGCGGTGTCATGTCCGCTGATACCCGCTGCTATCCGATCCGATACAGTCCATGAAATCCAGGATGGTAACCCTTTTTTCCAGCCATCTAGAGGATTGGATCGGAAAGGATCGGATGAAAACTGACAGACGATCCATTTTCATCTAATCTCCCATAGAGGAGAGCAGGGTTCTGACAGGTCCGGCTCTGCACGGTGAGCGGAGACGTACCTGTCAAATGCCTTCTCAGCGGGGATCGGCGGATCAATCCCTGCTGAGCAAAACTGAGTCTGCCGGAAGCCCGTGTGAAAGGACACTAAAGCATAACTAATTTTTTTGAGAAAAAAACATTCCCCTCTGGGTAATCTATGTCCATTGTAAGGATTATAACAACTTTTGTTGCAGATTCCTACCTTTTATTATTCAGAAGAAATCCCTCTGTGTGTTTCTCTGTGCCCCTGTGGGAAAATAAATCTAATGGGAGTGGTTTCATTATTATCAATCAGCTGCAGCAGTTGTGGAGCACTAATGAGGAAATCTGCTGGGCCGGCATCCCTTAGGACGTGTTCCTATTGGGAGAATCTCACCAAAATTGATATTTTTGTTGCATGGAATGCCTGGAATCTGACTTGTATCTCAGTGTAGAGTTCTGGGAAAATCAGTGAGCCAATCACACAAGCAGGAAATGATGTCTCTGGGGTGTGGTCAGTACACGTTCTTTGTACAGAACAGTGTTAATTTCGTCGACTAAAACCGACTAAAACGTTTTCGTCGACTAACACAATTCAGATGACTAAAATACGACTAAAACTAAAATGACATTTTAGTCTTAAGACTAAAATACGACTAAAACTAAAATGGCATTTTAGTCAAAAGACTATAACTAAAACTAAATCGAAATTTGCTGCCAAAAATTAACACTGGTGCATGCTCAAAGCATAAATAATAACATATTCGATTTTTCACTCCAGGACCAGCAGTAGTATATATAATGAGTTTGGAAATTGTAGAGAAATGCTTAAATAATGCATTACAAATTACAATTGAACTACACCCATTTGATTATAGATGACTAAAATGAGTTTTAGTCGACTAAAATGTAGGGCGTTTTAGTCGACTAAAATATACTGGAGTTTTAGTCGACTAAATACGACTAAAACTAAAACACTTGCAGAAGACTAAAATAGGACTAAAACTAAAATGCCATTTTAGTCCTAAGACTAAGACTAAAACTAAATTGAAATTTGCTGCCAAAATTAACACTGGTACAGAACAACTCCAGGTTGCCATATTGCATTGCATTTTCAGAAAATGCTGCAGATTGAAAAGGAAAGGCAATTTTAAATACCATTCAATTACAATATGACGTATGTCGCAATTGTATACTCTATAATATTTTTTCTTTATTTGCTATTTTTTTCCCCACAAAAGTGGAGTTACACTTTGATTGAACAAGCTGAATTTAGAAGCTGATAGGCTGCTATGCACAGCTGCACCACATTTTGCACTCTCCGGTTTTAGTAAATCAGCCCCGTGTGTAATGTGATTACTTTAAAGAAGCTACTTCTAGGATCTGCAGTTGGAGACAGCATGGGGTTTCTCTTATATACAGCACTACGTTTAAACCAAGCACAGCATCACAAGAGAAGATTTTGTGTTTCCTGAATAAAAAAAGGGCCCTTTCAGGGCTGCACCCCACCCAGATCAGCTTATTTCTGCGTTTGCTCAGCTTGCATAAATCAATGATAGGCTGAGAAGCTCTATAGTGGTCTTCACGTAATCACGCATGAAATGATTACCTCCAGTTAGGGATAGATGAGCGGCCCTGGACACAAACAGTCTGTGTGCAGAACTGCTTATATGTCATTAGCCACATGTAATTGCCCAAGAAGACTTGAACAGTGTCAGCCTATCATTGATTTGTATCCTGTCCACAGCAAATCAGAAACACCTGACCTAACTCTCTGAAGAAAAAAGCTGACCTTGGTAATGTACAGCCACAAACACGGGCCCCTATGCACAGTAGGCCTTTATGTGCATTTTAGTGCACCACAGCACACAGATGTGAACCATAAATGTGTTGTGGTGAAAAAAAAATGCTGCAGGTCTATTAAAACCTTCATTGTGGTGTGTGGGCAGTCCATTCAAAAAGAGTTGGCCTACTTACCTCAGTGCACACAAATGTGTGAAATACCACACGTTAAAGCCTAGTATACACCACTAGTTTTTTTTTTCGTTCAACCCAGCTCAGGTCAGAGTTGCTGTACTAACAATCTGATGTTAGTACAGTGATCTCCCCTTCTGTTCTATTGTGTTCTGACAGGGGGACGACCCCCTGCCAGAACACTCCAGTCAGCGCCAAGCGTCCAGCTTCTGTCAGACCAGCTGGCCTACACACAGGCCGAATGTTGTCCCGCTTCTGTTGAACTGGCCGATGCCGGCCAACATTCGGCTGGTGTGTACTAGGGTTAATAGTCCTAAAGGGACTCCTTACAACTTTCCCTATATCCCCTTCTGCCTACAGATCTAAATTTACAGAGGTCGGCAGAAGAGGGGGAAAAAAAGGAAATACTTATTCCAGTGCCTATATTTGGAGTCTTAGCTCTACCCTGTCTAACCCTGCTGCCCTGGGTACTGGTCCATGAGAGCCCTTATAAAAAATACAGCCCTATGTCTACATTTGAGATTGTACGCTTTGCAAGGGAGTTTGACTCAGAGCTTACTGAATGAAGTGAAGCTCTCTTCTTACTTCAATCACACAAACAAATTCAAGCAAAAATGCATTTTTTTAAAATTTTCTTGCACATGAATCTGTATTTATTACAAAGCAAATAGGCATCACATTCATTATAGCTCTGGGGCAGATTCTCTTGAAAAGTGAACAGCCTTTTTGCCTTTAGTAAATCAACCTTGCTGCGTATGAATGGCAGTTACAACCAGGTTAGGATCATTTCAGTAGACTTCTTTTTAATAAATTTCATTTTTATGAAGGGTTTCATAAATTAACAGAGTCACTGATCATTAAAGGTTGTTATAGAGTGAATACATAGTATGTATTTTACATACGTCTAAAGCTTAATGAACTCTGGACATCAAAAATGCCACTTCTATGGGGGTTTTTTCTGCCCCTCTATTGGCGCTTTTCCACTGCATGGAACCGAACGGTTCGGCTCGCTTTTGTGCTTTTCCACTGCTGGTACAGCATGGTATGGTGTAGGAACGGTTTGGTACGGTACGGCAGCGCTTTTCCACTGCATGGAACCGAACGGTACGGCTCTCAAAAACAGTACCACCTCCATTGTGGTTCCAGGAGGTACCATACCCGGTACCATATCCCACAATCCTTTGCATGCAGTCACTATTAGCCACTGATTGGTCAGAGAATCACACCCACCCCATTGTTATCCCACCCACTTAACTTTAGTACTACTTTAGTAAAAAAGCAAACCAAGTGCCATATGTTATCCTATAGTGGTTGATTTGATAAAACGGGAACGCGCAAATTCTGGTGCAGCTGTGCATGGTACACAATCAGCTAATTTCAGCTTGTCCAATTAGGCTTTGACAGAAAAAAAAAAACCTTGAAGCTGATTGGTTTCTATGCAGAGCTGCACCAGATTTTGCACTCTCCGTTTTTAGCAAAGTAACCCCTATGTGTCTTGCAGGCCTTTAGAGGCAGAAAAAAAACAGTGCCGGCATGTTCTTGAGAAGACTGTCTTTGCCTCAAAAAAAGCCGGATTAATCTAAAGCGCATTTGAACTAATCTAAATGCCCTTTAAGTGGAGTTCTAGCCCCCCCTCCAAAAATTATGTCAGCAGCTACAAATACCGTAGCTGCTGACTTTTACTATTAGGAACTTACCTGTTCAGGCATCCAGCAGTGTCTTCACATGAGCCGATTCTTGGCACTGCCATCTTGGCTAAGAGAAACCAACAGTGAAGCCTTGCAGCTTAAAAAGCCATTTTCCTATTGCGTATGCATGAATCGTGCTGCGCTTTGTGAATGGACCAGCTGTTTAAGGAGATCGGATGAGAACGGACCGCCTATCCATTCTCATCCGATCCAATATGCCAGACGGATGGAAAATAGGGTTTCCATCTGTCCGGATTTCATGGATAGGATCGGAATCAGATAGCAGCGGGTGTCAGCTGACATCCGCTGCCCCATAGGGATGCATGAAGCATCCGATCCAGTCCACCTGAAAAACTGACAGGCCGATCAGATCAGATCGCCTGTATGAAAGGGGCCTAAGGGACAATGCTGTGGTGCTCTGCAATGATTGGGGACAATGCTGTGGCGCTCTGCAATGATTGGGGACAATGCTGTGGCGCTCTGCAATGATTGGGGACAATGCTGTGGCGCTCTGCAATGATTGGGGACAATGCTTTGGCGCTCTGCATTGATTGGGAGGCATGCTGTGGCACTCTGCAATGAATGGGGACAATGCTGTGGCGCTCTGCATTGATTGGGGGGCATGCTGTGGCGCTCTGCAATGATTGGAGACAATGCTGTGGCGCTCTGCAATGATTGGGGGCACGCTGTGGCACTCTGCATTGATTGGGGGGCACGCTGTGGCGCTCTGCATTGATTGGGGGGCACGCTGTGGCACTCTGCATTGATTGGGGGCACGCTGTGGCACTCTGCATTGATTGGGGGAATGCTGTGGCACTCTGCATTGATTGGGGGGCATGCTGTGGCACTCTGCATTGATTGTGGGCAATGCTGTGGCATTCTGCATTGATTGTGGGCAATGCTGTGGCATTCTGCATTGATGGGGCATGCTGTGGCATTCTGCATTGATGGGGGCATGCTGTGGCACTCTGCATTGATTGGGGGCACGCTGGTCACTCATTTTTCTGTTTGCGCCCCCCCAAAAATTTTGAGCACCAGCTGCCACTTTCCACTACCAATGCAAAAACGGATGAAAAACTGACCGTTTGTCAGTTTACCTTTTTTTTCAACCGATCTGTTTTTTTAACAGAAGAAAAATAGAGCTTTGATCAATTAAAAAAAATGGATGATGGCGGCTACGGATGTAAACTGATGTAAATGGATGATCATCCATTTACATCCGTTTTTCCATAGAGATGTATTGATGTCCATTTTTCATCCGTCAACAGATGGATAGAAAATGGACAAACGGACAGCATGTGTGAAAGGGGCCTAATGAATCCAGCAAACAGATGGTTAAAAAGGAGAAAGGCAAAATAGAGATGGGGATATGGAGAAATTCGAAATTAGGGGAGTAGGGTGGGGGTAGCACCCTTCAGTACTGGACAAGCATGGGGTATTATGGGGGAATTCATAGGGGATAGCAGCCTTTTTTATCACATTGACATAGCGTCCATACAGCAACCATCTCCTATAACAACCAATATCTATATAAAAGGGAGGAGATTAGAACACAGCAACATGAACACTTGCTAAGATGGGAAAAGAAACATCATCCTGTTCATATGAGAAAATGCAAAGGTCCAGCAAATATATTACAAATAGAAAAGCTTGGATTTTAAATAGCCGGAGATGTTTAATGATTCTGGTCATGTGACCGCGTGTTTAAAGTGTGTGAAGAATTCTCAGGGTTGTAGACTATACGGCGTGCTGCAAGAAGCTCCGGGGCTAAATTGACCTTTACTTCCATATAAAAGGTAAAATACATCTATGTTCACATGTATGACAGGTTTATTTTAGTTACAATTTACAGCAGGACATTATACTGCTCAGGGTGATTTTTGTTATCAGATGCCAAGTATTTTAAAGGTTGAATTTATTTTTCTAAATGTCTGCCAGGTAAAAACAGGTAATAGAGGCAAATACATGATTCTACGCAAGGCTTTAAAGACTTTACATTGCAATCCAGTACAACGGCTTTCTGCTTGATCATTGGAAGTAGAACTAAATGGTCACAAAAGAATACTTTGTTATGTAGCTCTCTGTAAGTAAAACATGATCACATTATTATTTTGTTACAAAACACAGGGGTTGGTTTACTAAAACTGGAGAGTGCATAGAGACCAATCAGCTTCCAGTTTTTTTTGTCAAAGCTTAACAACTTAAAGCGGAGTTCCGGGCACAAAATCGACCTAATCGATTTTGTGCCCATCCGCTTGCTTTGCTTCACCTGAAAAGGAATTGGATAGTTAGGATTATTTTTTTTTTTTACTTACCTTGTAATTGTAGAAAGAAATACTCACCTTTCGTCACTTCCTCCCTCTGCGGCCTCGGCCCGCGCCGTCTCTTCCGGCTTGCAATGATTCCTGGGAGCGATGACGTTCAGTGCCTGCACCGACCCCACTCGTCACTTCCGGTACGACGCTGCATTCCCTGCTAAACAGCTTCTGGGCATGCCCAGAAGCTGTGTAGGAATGCGGCGCCGCGCCGGAAGTGACGAGAGGGGCCGGTGAAGGCGCATTCTGGGAGAAGAAGACGCGGAAGAGGACGCAGAAGAGGATCGCGCTGGCTTCAGCTGCCCACAACAGAGATGGCAACGCTGTGGAAGAAATTTTATAAGTGAGTATTTCTTCTTGCAGGTAAGTGCGAACCGGGACAGATCAGAGGCTAGCCATTGTGGAATGTACTAGCCCTGAATGTCCCGGGGGTATGTTCACTGAAAAACTGTTTCTGTGCCCGGAATTCCGCTTTAAGGACCGCCCGCCGTTGTTTCACTGCGGCAGGCAACCCCTCCTGCACGAATCTACGAAACTGTACATCAGTCGCGCGCCTGCTGCAAGGGGGCACATGCGCGCCGCCGCTGGCGCGCTCCCGCCCCGACTCGGCAGCGGGGACTCTGATCCATGGGGCTGGCGGCTCCGACTGCCATTAGCCATCCGCGATCGCTCTTTGCCGAGAGAGAAGAACGGTCAGTTGTTGTAAACACAGCTGATCATTCTTCTCTCTGGAATGATCACAGAGCTCCTGTGAACCTTCTATATAGCATCACATGTCTCTGTGATCATTTCAAAAGCCCAACCCCCATACAGTTAGAATCACTCTCCTAGGCTTACATTTAACCCCTGATCACCCACTGTGTTACCCCCTTCCCCTGCCAATGGCATTATTACAGTAACAGTGCATATTTTTAGCACTGGTTACTGTAGTAATGTCACTGGTCCCCCCAAAAAGTGCTAAAAATGTCAGTTAGGGGTCTGATCTGTCTGCCGCAATGTTGCAGTCCTGCTAAAAATCGCAAATCGCCGCCATTACTAGTATAAAAAAAAAAAAAAAACAATAAAAATGACATAAATATTTCCCCTAGTTGTAGACGCGATAACTTTTGTGTAAACCAATCAAAATACGCTTATTGGGATTTTTTTTTTTACCAAAAATATGTAGCAGAAAACAAATTGGCCTAAAATTATGAAAAAATATGATTTTTAAATTTTTTTGGGGAATGTTATATAGCAGAAAGTGAAAAATATTGTTTTTTTTTTTTTCAGAATTGTCGCTCATTTTTTGTTTATAGTGCAAAAAATAAAAATCGCACAGGTGATCAAATACCACCAAAAGAAAGCTCTATTTGTGGGGAAAAAGAAAATCAATTTTATTTAGGTACAGCGTCGCTCAACCGGGCAATTGTCCGTTAAAATAACGCAGTGCCGAATAGCAAAAAACGACCTGGTCATTAAGGGGCAAATCCTTCCAGTCCAGAACTAGTTAATTGAACAAGCTGAAAGTGGTTGTAAAGGCAGAAGGTTTTTAATCCTAATGCATTAAGATAAAAAGCCTTCTGTGTGTATCTGCCCTCTAATACTTACCTGAGCCCCATCTCTATCCAGTGTTGTCCAAGAGTCCCTCGGCCATCCGGGACTCTCCCTCCTGATTGGCTGACACATAGAGCTGCAGCTCAGCTCGGGTGCCCCCATAGCAAGCTGCTTGCTGTGGGGGCACTCAATAGGAGGGAGGGGCCAGGAGCAGGAACGAGGGACCCAAGAAGAGGAGGATCCGGGGTCACTTTGTGCAAAGCACTGCACAGAGCAGGTAAGTATAACAAGTTTCTTATTAATTTTTTTTTTTTTAAAACAAGGCTTTAAAATCACTCGAAGTTAGAACCTGATTGGCTACCATGCACAGCTGCACCAAATGTTGCACACGCCAGTTTAAGTAAATCAACCTCACTGTTCTCTCCTTACATTGTGCATAGTTTCTCACCCTGTGCTGTGCACGGCCTGTAGACTCGTTGGGGTTAATTTTAATAAAGGCAAAATGGCTGTTCACTTTGCAAGGGAAGTTGCACTTTGCAAGGGCCTTTTTCCCAGAGCTTAGTGAATGTGGTGGAATTTCACTTTGCAAACAATACCCAATCATGTCCAAGGAAAAGGACAAAAACTACATTTTTGCTTGCACATTATTGGACGGAAGTCAACAAAGCTTCATGCCATTCACTAAATTCTGCAGAAATTTACCTTGGAAAGTGCAGCTTGCCTAGCAAAGTGAACAGCCTATATGCCTTTAGTAAGTCAGCCCCTTTGTAGGAACATCCTGTGTCCATGTCAGCGCTCTAAGAGCAGCGGAACACCTTTTTGCAGCACCCACTACACCCCAGAGCACAGTGAGCTGGCATGGCTGCTCATAGCCCAACTCAGGGGTGCACAGGAAAGGGACACAACGCTGCCGCTATGCTAAGCGTCATCACCCTAAAACAACACTCTTGGTTTAAGTGATTGGGCTTAGATATCTGAGAGCAAACATGAAGGCTATTATGCTGATCCAGTGACCTCAGGGGTGTCATTACCTAGAGTAGAACAAAACTTCTGAGTGTTCATCTACAGGCTGGTTCCAGATCGTTGACTCAAAAACAGCAAGGCAACTAGCATTTTCAGAAGAAGGGCAGCACTGCCAGGCATTATATCGATTCACCTTAAAGTGATTGTAAATTCTCTTTTTTTTTTTTCCTATAAAAAAACTAACATGTTATACTTACCTTCTCTGTGCAGTTGGTTTTGAACAGAGCAGCCCCGATCTTCCTCTTCTCGGGTCCCTCTTTGGTGCTCCTGGCTCCTCCTGTTGAATGCCCCCACAACAAGTAGCTTGCTATGGGGGCACCCGAGCCCAGCCACAGCTCCGTGTATCCATTCAGACACGGAGCCACTGTTAGTCCTCACCCCACTCTCTCCTCATTGGCTAATTGACTTTGATCGACAGCAGCGTGAGCCTCTGGGACCACTGCTGTGTCTCAGCCAATCAGGAGGGAGAGTCCCGGATGGCTGAGGCACTTGTGGATTGAGAGGGGGCTCAAGTAAGTATTAGGGGGATTGACGGGGCTGCTGCACACAGAAGGCTTTTTAACCTTAGGATAAAAATAAACCTTCTTACTTTACATCCACTTTAAGGAAAACCATTGCTGAGAAAATACACAGAATGCCCTTGATGCCGTTCTTATGAAAGAATTATACATGCATGGCTGTCTCTGCCATTTATGCTTTGAGCCACAGATCTGGAACAAAAGTTCATGTCAGCAAAGTCAGACTAAAGTCAGAACTCCTGATCTGCACATTTTAATCACTTAAGCCCCGGAAGATTTTACCCCCTTCCTGACCAGGGGTTTTTTTGCGATTTTTTACTGTGTGACTTTAACGGACAATTGCGCGGTCGTGCGATGCTGTACCTAAACAAATTTCACGTCCTTCTTTTCCTACAAACAGAGCTTTCTTTTGGTGGCATTTGATCACCTGTGCGATTTTTTGATCATGCGCTATAAACAAAAAAAGAGCGTAAATTTTGCAAAAATAACAATATTTTTCACTTTTTTTTATATGAAATTCCCCCCCAAAAAAATGTAAAAATCAAAATTTTTTAACATTTTAGGCTAATTTGTTTTATGCTACATATGTTTGGTAAAAAAAAATCGCAAAAAGCTTATTTTGATTGGTTTGCGCAAAAGTTATTGCGTTTACTAACAAAGGGAAAGATGTTTGTCATTTTTGGTGTTTTTTTTTTTAACGAGTAATGGCGGCGATCTGCGATTTTTTTTGCAATACTGAGACATTGCGGCGGACAGATCGGACCCTTGACTGACATTTTTGACACTTTTGGGGGTACCAGTGACATTACTGCAGTAATAAGTGCTATACATATGCACTGTTACTGTATAAATGACACTGGCAGGGAAGGGGTTAACTGTATTGGAAAAGGGAGGGGTTAAGTGTGTCCTAGGGGCGTGTTTCTAACTGTAGTGGGACAGGTCTCCTATTGTAAAAACAGAGATCAACGGTTCTACATAGTAGAACCGTCTGATCTCCATTTTTACACAGGGGAGAATGACAGGCGGCTTGTTTACATAAACCGCCCGCCTTTCTCCCGCTCTACCGACGATCGTAGTGTGACCGGCGGACATCGGGTCCGCCGGTCACACGCCCGGACTCCTCTGTGAACAAGCCTCAGCAGGCGCGTGCCTCAGCGGGCGCGCGCTCGCCCGCTATTGGCTCAAAACCCGGTGACAGGCTAGCGACGTAGATCTACGTCACTCTGCCTGGCCGGGGCTGACTGCCGCAGTAAATATATTGTGCGCAGTCGGCAAGCGGTTAACCTGGTCCTAACCTTGAAAAATACTAAAGCCAGTGGATTTCCATAGCAGCCAGGCCAATAGTATTTTAGAAGCAGAGGGAAGCAGTGGCAAACTGCTTATTTCCTTGATATCCTTTAAGCTGTTGTAAAGTATATCTGTTTTTTTAATTTAAAATAAAAAACATTTCATATATACCTGCTCGGTGTAATAGTATTGAGCATAGTGGTACAGAGAAGCCCTGAACTTCCTCTTCTGGGGCCCCCTTCTAGTGCTTTTGGCTACTCCTCTTCTCCATGTGCCACCATAGAAAACCACTTCCTATAGAGGCGCATATGCGGGCTCGCTCTTGAGCCCGGCTATATGCATCAGTAGACACACACAGCGTGGCTCAGCCCCACCCCCGGCTCACCGGATTTGATTGACAGCAGGAGGAGCAAATGACTCCTGCTGCTATCTCTCTGTCCTGTGAATGCAGGGAGAGAGTTGAGCGCTAGTACAGGTGGGCACAGCACTGGATCGAGTGAGTTGGGGGAGGGGGTGGGGCATACAAATACTGGAATACTGGGATATCTTTTACCTTACTGTCCTGGCTGTAGAACCACTTTAAGAATACCATGAGATGTAAACTGGGCAAACTGACCTGTATGTGTAAAATAAAGAGAATTACACAAGAAAAGTGAGGAGGCATAAACCACTGAAACCAGTCAGATCTAGGTGTCATTATTGTATCTAAAGCTTCCCTCCACTTCAGCTCCGGAAGATTTTACCCGTTTTCTGACCAGGCCATTTTTTGATATTCTGCACTGAGCTATTTCAACTGGCGATTGCGCAGTCATGCAACGCTGTACGCAAACAAAATGTATATCATTGTTTTCCCACAAATAGAGCTTTCTTTTGGTGGTATTTGGTCACCAATGGGTTTTTTTTTGCAATATAAACGAAAAAGCATAAATTAGAAAAAAACAAACAAACGGTATTTACTTTACATGTTTTTGGTGAAAGTTATAGCACCTACAATCTATGAGATATATACTGGAATTTTTATCTATTTATTTATTTTTACTAGTAATGGCGGTGATAAGCGACTTATATTGAGACGGCAGGAAATCTGACACTAACTGACATTTTGTGGGAACTGGCTAACTGCCACATCTCCAGTGACACTAATACAGTGATCAGTGCTGATAATATACACACACTGACACTGGCCAATCAAATGGTTAAATGTGTGCCTAACTATGTTTACTGTTTGTACTGTGTGGTGCTTTTACTAAGGGATGTGCCATTTTTATGCCCTGCTTTGCAGGGAAACATAAACCAGCACATTGCCGCTGTCAGAAGAGAGATTTGTGTTGTTTACATAAACAAAGCTCTCTCCTGTCACTCACTGATTGGGTGGGAACCTGTGATCAGCATGTGCTGAAGCCAGTGACAGAACAGCCAAGCGCACATGCCCCTTTTAACCCGGAGATGCAGAATCACGTATAAATATATATGTAATTTTGCGCAGCCGACCTGCACCATAGCAGTAAAACTACAGTGTGCGGTCAGCAAGTGGTTACATACCATGTCATTCCGGTAGGGTAGGGAGGGGGATTTGAAGATGGCACACACTGTAGCCTTTTAATACTTTATCTTTTAAGGTGTAATTAGGTAAAGTAATGTACTTAATTACAGACTCAGAAGTAGTGAAGATGCCAAGGTAAAGGAGCTGTAAAGCTTTGGTTATACTACTAGAGCCAAGAACTGATGACACAAAAAAATATTTTTTCGCAGGCATTGACTATTTCACCTGCTTGAAAACGTTTTTTTGGAGTGCCTCTTTCTAATAAAATGACAGCTAAACTTTATTTATGAGTTGAGCGAGGAAGGAGTAACTCTGGGTAAGCTGGCCATACATGTGTCAGTCCTGTTCTTCATCGTTTGTGAAATTTTCTTTAGATAGGCGAATCCAATGTAATGTGAAGACCTTCCTAATCAATACAAAGCTGTTCATAAATTTGAAGTTGGTAGATCTAAGGATAGTACAATCAGATTGTTATACTGTATGTATGGTAAGCTTTATGGAGATTTCTCTCAGGGCTGGCCCAAGACATTGCTCTTCCTGGGTCCAAGAATGAAATGCTGCCCCCCCCCCAAAAAAAAAATTACACCCACCAAAAGGCCCCAACATCTATTATTTTATATCATGATATGATAGGTTTTCTCTCTCACTGATATGCGCTGGCGAGGCTGCACTGATGGGCACTGATTGGCTGAAATGATGGATACTGATAGGCTGCACCGATGGACAATGATGAGGCAGCACTGATAGGTGGCACTGATGGGCACTGATGAGGCGGCAATGGTGGGCACTGATCAGGAGGCATTGATGAGGCTGAACTGATGGGTGGCACTGATGGGCACTGATAGGTGACACTGATAGGCACTGATAGGTAGCACAGAGAGGTGGCACTGATAGGCATTGGTAGGGGCACTAATAGGCAGCACTGATAATTGACACCGATGATGCGGCACTGATGGCACTGATTGGCAGCACTGATAGGTGGCACTGGTGGGCACTGATTAGCAGCACTGGAGGGCAGTGATTAGAAGCAGTGGTGGGCACTAAGGGGACCCATGTCCCTCTAACAGAATCCTGTTAACGGCTTTCTTCTTTTCTTCACACTAACAGCGTGAGGGGAAAAAAAAGCAGATAACCGACTTCCGTTTACTCATGTGATCATCTGTCATTGGCTGACAGCTGTTCACGTGGTAAAGGGCACCTGTGATTGGCTCTTTACCCCGATCTGTGATAAGCCGAGTCCCATGGACTTAGCGACCATAGAGCATGCCGCCGTGGGCAGCGCGTGAACAGGAGGACGTCCATGGATGCCCTCCCAGCATTTTAAGCCCGCGCTATAGCAGTCTTTTTGGGCTATAGCACAGGTGCCAAGTGGTTAAAGAGCCGCCTCTGCCGCCCCTCTCAAAGTTCCGTCTGGGTCCAATGGACCAGGGGGAACGATGCTAGGGCTGGTCCTGATTTCCCTGTATTATATGTTCTACTAATGGCACTATGGGCTACTACAGAATGTAAAGTGAAATATCCACAACAGAACAGCAGTACATGTATTACATAATACAAAAAGAAAGTGACCAGCCTGTAAAGAACAATTCATCTCTTTCACCCAGCGCTTCTGGTAATACAGTGTAACAAGGTTTATAGTATGCATATTATTATAGATAATACTAGCTACTGCTATATCAATTTTACATTTATACACTCATGCTTCTATCATCCTTATAAAATATTAATATATTAATTATAAAACAATGTCCACATTAGCAGCATTTTCAATGATACAGAATTCCTCCTCTGTCGTTCAAATCCTTTGTGTGTCCAGCAACATGCTTTAAATGCTTTAAAATATTCCCAGGGAGTGTTGATGGGGAAAAAAAGTGTTCAGATGAGTCTCCATCCCAAATCTATACCAGGAAGTCTCTGATGCTTTCTAAGAAATACAGCAAGGGCGAAGAGGAGAAGAGTGTTAGTGAAAGAACCAGTGTGAGCGAGTGGAGGATCCAGTAAAAGCTGTGAGATCTGTGTCTTGCTGATATCAGAGGTGGAGAGGCAGACTTACCCTAACCGGGACGGCCTCGACCTTTGAATTAATATTAAAGCCTGGTTTAATCGATCTCTGGTGAGTGTCCAACCCCCTAGGGAGAGGTCTCACGTGGTGTGGTGATGGGAAGGTGATTGAACCTTTGGACTATACATCTGAAAACTTTTTCCCCATCCACACTCCCTGGGAATATTTTAAAGCTTTTAAAGCATGTTGCTGGACACTTAAAAGATTTGAACGACAGAGAAGGAATTATGTGTTCACTGAAAGCGTTGCTAATGTGGACATTGTTTTATATTTAATAGATTATTATTTTATGTGGAAGATAGAAGCATGAGTATATAGATGTATTACATAGCCATTCCCAACTCTGCTAAAATAGTGTTATTTTATATTGCTCCTCATTGGAGAGATTTCACTGGGAATATGGCTGTGGTCACCAAGACATAAGCAATGGGGAGCAGTCCTACAGAAGGCCCATCTATAATAATAAAATGCAAGTGTCTCTGCATCCAGTCCCTGTGTCTGTGGGATTGCGCTACTGCGCATGTGCCCCATGGACAGCCGTTGGGACGCAGAGACTTCACCCCGCCCTACTTCAGTCTGTTAGGGCAGGACTTCCCAAACTGTGGTTCGCGAGCCGCATCTGAGTGGATCACCGGCAGTCACTGCTGCCAGCCCATAACGACTGCTTTTTCTCATTATGGTGATGAATTCTGTCATGAACAATAAAAGCCATTTAAATGTTGTATTCAATGTACTTCATAATGCACATATATATTAAAGACTTTACATTTCATTCTGCACAATATATATATATTAGAAAAGAATAAATACAGCATAGCACTTCAGCATGTGATCAGCTCTGTAGTTCTGTGGGTAATTTGCATTAACCACTCCCGCCTACCAATCAAACAGTAGAAGTTATCTGCTCAGCAGCACACGTAGGCTCTGTGTACACCATGCTGAGCAGATAACTTCTACTGTCTGATTGGTAGGTGGGAGTGGTTAATGCAAATTACTCACAGAACTGCAGAGCTGATCACATGCTGAAGTGCCATGCTGTATTTATTCTTTTCTAACTACACTATTAAAGGGGACTCTGGCCACACTATTAAAGGGGTCTCTGACCACACTATTAAAGGGGTCTCTGACCACACTATTAAAGGGGACTCTGAACACATTATTAAAGGGGACTCTGACCACATTATTAAAAGGGACTCTAACCACATTATTAAAGGGGACTCTGACCACATATGTTCTAGTGCCCGTTAATTTAACGGGCTTAATGTCTAGTACTTCAATAAAAACCTTAAAAAAAGGCTTGAACCTTTCCACTCTATCCATAACTAGCTAAATTCATTTTGTCTGGAGTTTCACTTCCCATAATTTGTTGTGATATGTATCTATTATTAGAGATGTATCTCTCCAGTGTTCCATATTGTGCAGTGACCTCAGAGTACAGCCAGGGTTTCAAGTGATGTCACATCCCCTTAGAACACAGTAATTTACAGCCATTGAAACCAGTTGGGATTTCTCTTCTGCTTCATGAACCTTGAAGCAGTAAATCCTGATCTCCTCCCAGGTATATATTTTTCTTGGTGTCCATGCAGGTGATAAACCATGATTTATCAGTGGAGTCCACTTACTTTCTCAAGGTGTCCCATGTGTACCGTTCGTATTATACTAAGTGTGGAGATGGTTAAAATTGGTTCAGTATAAGGGACGCTTTCAGCATCCTTATTTACTGCTGATGTCCTTTACAAGCAAAGACAACCAAATAAAAGGACTTCATTGTGAATGAAGAAAGGCAAACAACATGTATCATTTCAGCACAATAAAAACATATCCATTTAGACCACACATGGATATAGTCACTGAGCCTAATAATAATAATAATAATATTTTAAATTATACTATCTTTAATTACATGTAATCGGTGTTTATATTTTATTTCCATTTACTTCTGCATGACAGCTAAAATTTAAATCAGTCTGACAACGGCAGTATTTTATATACTCTTTCCCTCCCTCCGCCCACTATCATAATTGAGGAATAAACCTCTTCATTTTAGGTTTCGTGATTGATGTGAGACATGAATATTCCTTCTGTTTTAAATTGGATCTTAATTGAAAAAATATATAGATTTGCTATCCAATAGGAAACATTTAGAAATGTCAATTGTGCCTTAGCAGTATCTGCAGTATTTTCCCTTTGTCTTGAATTCCTCCTAAAAAAAAAGCAGTGTACTTTCTGATATGTGACTATGCCTAGGCACAGTCTTACAGCTGTATATTTGTCATAGGAGATCTAGGCACTGCTTCCTTTGACTGCTAATCTCAAGAGATTTCGAGTAAAATTTGGGGATGTAGCTACTGTGCTGCTCACTGTTTTCTTTGCTGGAGCAGAATCTGTACCTGGGGAGCTGTTTAAGGGTCTCCCTGCTATTGCATCCATTCTGTGGATATGTGCAGGGATACTGATAGAAATCAAGGGAACCCTTACAGACTACATAACAGCCCCCCCCCCCCCCAAGAAAATATTAAAGCTATATTTTGATAAAAGTACAATAAAATCATTATTAGCAGACACAAATACATCATAACTCAAAGAATTCCTGCTAAATCTAAAAGATGAAACTGAGTTGATAAATAAATCTGTGTGTGTGTGGGGGGGGGGGAGGGGTGTTGGGGGTCATGCACATGGGTGATGTGGTCTGTACAGTATGAATCAATGGTTCATTTATGTGGCTTGAGCCACCTGGAGCTGTACAAACACAACTGCAGGTCCTAATTTGACAGGCGTGGGGATGCAGGTGTACACCCCGAACACTGACAATGTGCATTTGGGGGCCACTCACCTGCACGTTCTGTCCAAGTAGGGTCTGCGGCTGTGTTCGTACAGGAGCTGCATCCCCATAGAATGACAGATGGCTCCAGCCCAAACCCCTCCTTCACACAGCCAGGGTACCTGTGGGAATGAGCCCTTAATTATATTTTTCTAACCTAAAAAACAGATCTCTCCAGTGGTGTGCTGTCACTACTAAGAGGGATTCCATCTTCGTCTGGTCTTCTCTCAGGGTTCTTGGGCTCCAGTCGTTTGGTCAAACTGCGATGATTTAACTCACACGCATGCATGTGGGTGTCATGGTCACAGCACAGCTCTCTCAATTGATGGTATGTCATCCATTGAGAGCGCAGTGCACATGTGCTGGTGCTATCACCGGTTGCTACAGGAAAGCCTTATTATAGGCTTACCTGTAGATACAAGACAAAATATGGGGTTTACTACTGCCAGATCAGTTACTAAATGGTTAAATAGAAGGAGTTGATACATGGATGTAGAGGGAACTGACAGTGTAGGAGAGAAGAAGCAAAGCTGCATAGATCAGGAAGCAGTCTTGGGGAGAAGAGTGGGAAGTCCAGCTACATAAAGCACACTAAACTGCACTATGACAAGATAACAGGAAGCTATGGAACTCGTGTAAAAATAAATTCTTCACCCCGTGGGAATGCAGCTGATCAGCTGTGACTGTGTCAGCGAGACAGAGCAAAGGAGACAAGTGATGAAAAAAGTATACAAGCTTGGACAAGGAATATAGGAAGACTTGCAGGTAGAGAAACAAGTTACAGAGATAACAAACTCAGGAGCAGAGCTAACATTAAAGCCAGTACTGGGGGGGGGGGACACATGGAGGGGGATTAGTGAAGGACAACTGTCTCTTTCTCAGCAGATAAAAGCTGGCAGCATGGAGAGGGGGAGAGATCAGCTTTCAGCTGCTGGAGGAAGATTTCTGAAAATGTCGTTCATCACGAATCCCTCTCCCTATGTGGGCCCCCCTGTGTGCTTGGGCCCCTTACAAGAGGACCGGTGGACCCCCCTATCAGTGGCCCTGGATATGCGCTTCTTGCACCTCACCTACTGCTTCTTGATCCTTGCCCAGATCAGATCTCCAGTCATTAGGGGGGAAGCTCTGATTTCAGGAAGCAAAGCCCTGAACACAGCATAAAAATCAGATCACGGATAATCATATTTGTTGAATGGACCGTCCCTTCTTCACGACAGTTTGTTCCCATTTGGGGTGTCTGAGGCTGGGAGCTGGACCCACCAGACTTAGGTTCTATATGGTTTGTGTTAGCACTGTTTCTTATCTTGATTTCAAAGCAATGTGTCAACCTTATTTCTTTCTATGTTTGTTATTATCTGTCATTTATCACTGGCTGACAGACATAGATTGCTTTTGTTTATGTCTTTACCTATTAATACTTAATAAATATTTTGAAATAAAAAAAAAAAAAGATCAGATCACATTCACCTAATTTGTTTTTTTTCCCCATTTTGATTCCTCTTCGACTTCACAATCTATCAAATCTTGGTAGTCAATCAAACACATGGGTTGGGGATTGCTTGGTTCCTGATGATTTCTTATGATAGTATTTGCATTTTCCGGTGGCCTGAAGGTGGTTGAATTTGAGTGAAAATTGACATATGTATATACAGCAAAGTTTAGCTAGCCTATGCATGTTTCTGGGTGTTTTATACACTATATATGATACTATCAGGGCGATATTCTCAACACTGTGTAGTCTATTTAAAGTCATGGTAAAAGATAACATTTTATTTTTTAAAAATAATAAACTTGTTTTTTGTATCTGCTCTGTCCAACGGTATTGCACTGAACAGTCCGATCCTCCCTTTCTTGGGTCCCCCAATGATGCCCCCGGTCCCTACCCCCCACCACTGTGGAGTGGGCTCACTCCCGAGCCGGCTCTGTGTGTCCATAGACACACAGAGAGTACATCTCTGCCCTGCCCCCCATTCCCTTGTCACTGGCTATGATTGACAGCAGTGGGAGCCAATAACTCCCACTGCTATCTTTGAGCCAATGAGGAGGGAAAGAGTGGAGGAAGCCTCTGCTCTCTTGAACATCTCTGGATTGAAATCTGGCTTAGTAAGTATAAGTGGGGGCTGTGGGGGAGCTGCATGTAAAAGGTTTTCTGCATGCAATAAAAAGTGGTTCTTCTAAAGCCTGAAGGTTTTTACCTGAATGTATTTTCTGCAGTATGCAGCCCCAACAACACCCTCACCCCCCTCAGCACCCCCTAATACTTACCTGAGCCTGATCTCGATCTCGCACAGTGCACAGGAGCAGCGATTTTCTCAGCTCTCTCCCTCCTCCTTGGCTCAGACACAGCAGCAGTAACCATTGACTCCTGCTGTTGTCAAGCACAACCAGTGAAGAGGGAGCAGGGGTAGGTCCGAGCAGCATTGCACAGTGCAGGTAAGTATGATATGTTTATTATCATTATTAAAAACATTTTTTTAACAATCACTTTATTGCAGAGGACCACTTAAGAATTAAGGTAAAAAAAACTTCAGCCTTTACAACCAGTTTAACCTGCATGATCACTAGATTTTGCTTTTAAGGTGGTTATAAAGGCACAAGGTTTTTACCTTGATGCATTCTATGCATGAAGGTAAGAATCCTTCTGTGTGCAGGAGCCCCCTCCCCACCCCCCTTATACTTATCTGAGCCCCCTCTCAATCCAGCAACGTCAATGAGAGCTTTGCCTCTCCAGGGACTCGCACTCCTGATTGGCTTTTGGCCAATGGCTCCCGCTGCTGTCAATCACAGCCAATGAGCCAATCAGGAGATGGAGGGGGTGGGTCCAAACCATGACTCCGTGTGTGAATGGACACACAGAGCCATGGGTCAGAAACGTGCCTGCTTGGGTGCCCCCACAGCAAGCAAGGAAGGAGCCATGAGCATCGGCATGGGACCCGGGAAGAGGAGGATCCGGGCTACTCTGTGCAAAACCACTACACAGAGCTGGTAAGTTTAATATGTTTGTTATTTAAAAACCAAAAAAACAAAAAAACAAAAAAAAACAAGACTTTAGTATCACTTTAATGTCTTTATAAGCGCCGGTTCACACTGGCGCGACGCTACTTTCAGGGGCGACCTCCGAGATCGCGGTGCGAGCAGCGCGCCGCGACCTCGGAGCGGCCGCCACAGACTTCATAACATTGAAGTCTATGGCGGTTGCCTCCTGGTCGCCCCAAAGAAGCTCCGGACCCTTTTTCTAGGTCGGGGCGACTTGTGTCGCTCCTATTAGAACGGGTCCGTAGCTTCCCTATGGGAGGCGACCTGCGGCAACCTGTGAGACGACCAGGTCGCCTCACAGGTCGCCCTAGTGTGAACTGGGGCTAAAAAGAGATTGGTCAATACGTTTGATTAGAGTGTGGTAGGATCCAGTGGATTACAGTCTATTACATACTAACACCAAACCCATACTAAGCTTATACTAGCTTCCTCAGCCTGGCCAAACAAATACAATGTAAATTACCATAACACATTTAGTGCAGAATTGTGTGATCTCAGTGGAAAGAAATTACAAGTGTGTTAAATGACTTACATTACCTATTAAATGCACTGTGCAATTACTGTCCACCGTACATTTAATGAATATAGTCTGACCATACTTACGGGTATATAGTGAAGCATTCTGTGCTGTCAGTAAAATCTTCATTTCCTCTCCTTTAGAGCAAATAGGGTTAAAACATTTACATATTCAATAATCCAATTAAGTGAACTGCCTATTGATTCTTTTTCTTTCCACTAACACTGTGCAGAGGATGCTGGACACAAATCTCTTTCTCTTGATAAAAGGGGAAAGAGGCTTATACAGTCTCAGCAGGGAGGCAGAGATGGGAGAGAATCCTGTGGAGCCTGTGGATGGAACAGCACAAGCTTCATTGTATATCTCTAGCTTGCAAGATCAATCTTGAGACCCCTCTTCCCAAGCCAGGGAGGAACAAAGGGTTCTCACCTTCCTTGCCAGCCTCGTTCTCCATGCTGCTGTCTTCAAGGAAGAAGCTTAGGGGCTCACTTTCTCTATTTTGCTATCATTTAATTTCAGCTTATGCTTCAATCTATCCTTTTTAAGAGTTTATTAATGGTAAATTGTTATATATTGCAGCCAGTGATTCATTAAGAATTTGATGAAATATATAAAACCTAATAGAGTGTGTAACATTTTAATACCTTAATCATTAAAGAGTAATACCTGATTTGTATACCACAGCATATGTACTTAAAATTCTTTCCCAAAAACTAATTTTGGAGACTGTAGGAGCTATGCAGTTTTTTTTTTTAACAACAATACAAACATTGCAATAATTGGAGTTCCAGACACATGAACTTTCTGTGCTGGAATACGCTGGGTGATCTGTTCAAAGGGATGATGCTTGGAAAGAGAATTGTCTGAGTTAAAGCTGAACTCCAGGCAGATATAAAAGACACAAGGGAGATAGAAGTCTAACAGGGACCAATCAGTTGTGCTGAAAAAGAGTAGAATAATAAAGAGACGAGCTTGTCAGTCTGCTGCTTCTCCTTCACTGGCCAATCACAGGGAAGGGTGTAAGGAGACCCTCTAATGCCCCGTACACACGTTCCGATAATCGTACGACAAAACTCGCTTTTGACTTGATCGCACGATAATCTGATCGTTAGTACACAGCTTTCGACAGCCGATCACGACAGTTCATCCAACAAAATCCGAAGGGACAAACAGGAAAACTTCTGTCGTACGACAGCCTCGCGAACGACAATCGTTTCATCAGTACACTATGCGTCCGCTAAAAATCGATCGAAAAAGACCGCGCATGATCAAGAACACTAAAATAGCACGGAAAAAGCCTGGCTGCCATTGTTTTTGTTTTGCACCATCTGATACGTAGCTAAGCAACCAGGAAGCTTTTCCAGAATCGTACGACAAAAATCATACGGTTTGTACGCATTGTTGAATTCGATGTTAGTATCATGCAACAAAATGCGAACGATAAGTCGTCCGATTATCTGAACGTGTGTACGGGGCATAAGTGTTGTGTCTGTAAGTTTCAGAACTGGACAGACAGAAATATAAAGCCTTTGGATGTTAACCACTTTAAGACCGGAAGGATTTGCCCCCTTCCTGACCAGGCCCTATTTTGCAATTCGGCACTGCGTTATTTTAACAGACAATTGCGCAGTCGTGCGACACTCTAGCCAAATACAATTTATGTTCTTTTTTTCCCACAAATAGAGCTTTCTTTTGGTGGTATTTGATCACCTGTGCGATTTTTATTTTTTGTGCTATAAACAAAAAAAGAGCGACAATTTTGAAAAAAAAAAAAAAAATTCACATTCTGCTATATGACATTCTCAAAAAAAATTTAAAAATCTAATTTTTTTAACATTTTAGGCCAATTTGTTTTATGCTACATATTTTTGGTTAAAAAAATCGCAATAAGCGTATTTTGATTGGTTTGCTAACTGCGGGAAAGATTTATGTGATTTTTATTAATTTTTTTTAGTAATGGCGGCGATCTGCAATTTTTTGCGGGACTGCGACATTGCGGTGGACAGATCGGACCCCTAACTGACATTTTTGACACTTTTGGGGGTACCAGTGACATTACTACAGTAATCAGTGCTAAAAATATGCACTGTTACTGTAATAATGACACTGGCAGGGAAGGGGTTAACCCTGTCGGTGATCAAGGGGTTAAATGTGAGCCTAGGGGAGTGATTCTAACTGTGGGGGGGCGTGGCTTCTGAAATGACCATAGAGACATGTGATCCTATATAGAAGGATCACATGGGCTCTATGATCATTCCAGGGAGAAGGACGGCCGGCTGTGTTTACAACAGCTGCCCATCCTTCTCTCTCAGCGGGGAGCGATCATGGGTGTCAGGCGGCAATCGGAGCCACCTGACCCGTGCATCTGCTTCCCCGCTGCCAAGTGGGGACGGGAGCTCGCCGCCGGCGCTGTGCGCTCGCCCCCTAGCATCCCGCACGTGACCGACGTAGGTCTACGTTGGTTTGCACAGGTGAGCCACCCTTCCGCAGTAAAAAGGCGGCGGGTGGTCGGGAAGTGGTTAAAAAGTATTATATATATATATATATATATATATATATATATATACATATATCTTTATCTGTTTATTTAGCTGCCTGCCTGGATTTCAGCTTTGAAACAAGCTCATATTTTTAGCAGTTTTAAAAAACAATGGGCAATCAAGGATGTAATCTGGCGGGGACTTAAGCTGGGTTCACATTATATGGTTTGTTTTGCTTTTTTTGCTCAACCCGGTGGCCTGAACAAAAAAAACGTACAGATCGCCATATCAACACAAGCAATGTCAGTACGACAATCATCCCACTGAGCTATTGTGTTCTGACAGGGGGACTGTTCCCACACCAGAACACACTGATCAACGCTCGCAGCCATTGGCTCCAAGGAATAGGAGTCTTTTTTCTACCACTCACTACGAACGTAAGGAAGTATCCCACTAACCAGCAATGTAAGGGAGCCTCCTATCTCCTACTAACCACCAATTTAAAGGAGCCTTCTTTTTCCACAACCACCAAGTAAGGTGCATTTTTACTCCCACTGATCACTAGTGTAAGGGGGCATTCTTCCTCCCACCGATCACTAATGTAATTGGATAATTTTCCTCCCACTGACCAGTAATGTAAGGAAGTATTTCTTTCCACTGATCGCCAACATAAAGGGGCACTTCTCCACTGACCATCAATGTAAAGTGGGTCCTTCTTCATTGACTACCAATTAATAAAGCGTTATTTCCATTGACCAACAATAAAGGGGGGAGGCATTTACACTGATTGCCAATATAAGAGTAGCATTTGTGCTAACTACCAATGTAAATGTGGGATTTACACTGACCATGAATGTGACAGGGACATTTATCTTGACCACCAATGTAATTGGGGTATTCACACTGATCACAAAAGTAATGGGGCGTTTACCCTGATCCCCAATGTAACAGAGATGTTTTAGTGGTGCTATTGATTTAACAGTGTATATTTGCTGAAATGAATGAGGATGAGTAAATCACCATAAATCACCAGTAAACATGAAGTATAAGTAGGCATGCAAATAGGTTTATGGCCAGCAATGATAAAGGGATCTGTTATGAGAAATGCAAAACAAGAACTGCAGTGATTTATTAGAATGGGTGGGGCCAAACAGGAGGGCCCTATCAAAAGTTTGCTATTGGGCCCTGTAATTTGTAGTTAAACCCCTGCATATATTCTAAGAAAGAAAAATGGTGAAGGTGCGCTAAAACAAATAAATGAATCCAACCAAAACAAATCAAAATTTGCAATCAAACATGAATGTTGGATAAAAGGTGCATAATATATTTCAAAAGTTCATAATGAAAAAATCATAAGTGTCCATATGTGATGAATTCAAACTGGTGTTTCACGAAATAGATTACTTCTTAAACTTCAGTGTGAAAAACCCACCACCAGGTGAAATTCCTCCTTACCAGACGGAAATAAGGTGCACGCAAAATACAAATCAACTGATGACCACCAAGTAAAGTGCTTCCAGTCTCCAAGTGAAACACCCAAAATGGTCCCTTACCAGACAGCAGGTTATAAGCGCTTGTAATTCCAATGATATCCACTACCTCCTCCTCTGTATCCAGTCTACAGCAGGGTAACTCTCAGACCAAAAAGCCAATGATTCCCAAGCATAGGATGTAAAGGACAAAAGCAGCCAATAATGTGATATCTTCCAGACAATTTATTGAAAAAACAGTATTGCACTCACAAGAGATGAGTAGTAAATCAGCATAGATGGTATTTCCTGCAGAAATTTCTTAAGCAGGCTCGCGTGCGGCTGCAGCGCGGACCACGAGCGATCATACGTGACGGTTACGCGTTTCTTCCTATTGGACATCGACCGTGATTGGACACCCTCACCCTGGCAGTGTTAACTGTACCTGGGCATAGTTCACTCCCTTGGTCCAGGTCATTTGTGCAGAGTGCTCCAAACACTGGTTAAGGGTACCGTTCCCGAGACTGCTTGGAAGGGTTGGTCCTGGGCATAGTTCAGTATGGTTCCCTTCAGTGTAAGCGTAAACTGTGATTGAGCACAGAACTCTCCATAGATCATTCACAGAGCACAGAGCCAGGGGTCGCTGTGTGGTCTAGCAGGCAGGTGATGATGTAAGCGTTCCCGGGAACACTTCCTTATATCACTGTGAGTGTGGACCACCGAGGGAGTGGGGAGGGGAGACAATCAAACTCTGGCACAGCTCTGTTTAGTGTGATTACATCCTAAGTGTAATTCCTCCTACTATAGCACAAGCTTTGAATTATTTTTTATAATGCCTCATTTTTCTTGGCTGTAGCTTACTTGGATTAGGAGTATAGTCTTGGGCTTGCAATAAAAGCCCTAAGTGCTAGGAGGTCATCCCAATGCAAGTCGTCTTTCTAGATCCCTAAATGAAAAAATGCTATCATTGTCTATAGATACTCAGATTCCTCTGGATACTATCATCTGCCATTGCCTGGACAAAGCTGACCTTTCCAGAGCTTTCTGAGTCCTGTGTTTAGAGTCTGGAAAGGTTGCAGAGGTCACTCAGTGGGCTCTTAAAGCATTTTCTCTAAAAGTCTCAAAGGTCTAGAGGCCCACAGGCAAGGTTTTGTGAATCAGATATCCACTTATTATCATTAGGCTTTAACAGACACACTAGACTGAGATGAAGATAATCTTGTACTTTGATGGAAAGAAGAGAGAACCTGAGTCTCTGATAGACTGTGATTCTGAAAAGGTTGTGGGGTTGATTTACCAAAACTGGAGAGTACAAAATGTGGTGCAGCGGTGCATGGTAGCCAATCAGCTTCTAACTTCAGCTTGTTCAAATAAGCTTTAATTAAAAAAAAAAAACTTGGAAGCTGATTGGTTTCTATGCACAGCTGCACCAAATTTTGTACTCTCCAGTTTTAGAAAATCAACCCCTCTCTGTATAAGAGAATTAATATTTTGAAAAAAAAAAAAAAAAGATCAGTATTTGACAAACCGCCACACATTTATCATAACATAAACGCTCTGGAAGTTTGTCTGATCAATTGAGACATCAAACTGTTTACTGCCATAAAATATTTTTGCAATTGTGAAGTTGAAAGTTTGTCTGTCCAGATGACATACAGTATCTCACAAAAGTGAGTACATTCCTCACATTTCTGTAAATATTTTATTATATCTTTTCATGTGAGAACACTGAAGAAATGACACTTTGCTACAATGTAAAGTAGTGAGTGTACAGCTTGTATAACAGTTTAAATTTTCTGTCCCTTCAAAATATCTCAATACACACCCATTGATGTCTAAACCGCTGGCAACAAAAGTGAGTACACCCCAAGTGAAAATGTCCACATTTGGCCCAAAGTGTCAATATTTTGTGCGGCCACCATTATTTTCCAGCACTGCCTTAACCCTCTTGGGCATGGAGTTCACTAGAGCTTCACAGGTTGCCACTGGAGTCCTTTTCTACTCCTCCATGACATGACAGAGCTGGTGGATGTTAGAGATCTTGCGCTCCTCCACCTTCTGTTTGAGGCTGCCCTACAGATTATCAATAAGGTTTAGGTCTGGAGACATGCTTGGCCAGTCCATCACCTTTACCCTCAACTTCTTTAGCAAGGCAGTGTTGGTCTTGGAGGTGTGTTTGGGGTCGTTATCATGTTGGAATACTGCCCTGCGGCCCAGTCTCCAAAGGGAGGGGACCATGATCTGCTTCAGTATGTCACAGTACATGTTGGCATTCATGGTTCCCTCAATGAACTGTAGCTACATAGTGCCGTCAGCACTCATGCAGCCCCAGACCATGACACCACCATGCTTGACTGTAGGCAAGACACACTTGTCTTTGTACTCCTCACCTGGTTGCTGCCACATATGCTTGACACCATCTGAACCAAAAAAGTTTATCTTGGTCTCATCAGACCACAGGGCATGTCCTGCCCAGGGCATGTCCAGCAATCCATGTCCTTAGTCTGCATGTATTCAGCAAACTGTTTGCGGGCTCTTGTGCATCATCTTTAGAGGTGGCATCCTTCTGGAACCACAGTTATGAAGACCAATTTGATGCAGTGTGCGGCGTATGGTCTGAGCACTGACAGGCTGACCCTCCACCTCTTCAACCACTGCAGCAATGCTGGCAGCACTCATACGTCTATTTCCCAAAGACAACCTCTGGATATGACGCTGAGCACGTGCACTCAACTTCTTCGGTTGACCATGGCAAGGCCTGTTCTGAATGGAACCTGTCCTGTTAAACCGCTGTATGGTCTTGGCCACCGTGCTGTAGCTCAGTTTCAGGTTCTTGGCAATCTTCTTATAGCCTAGGCCATCTTTATGTAGAGCAACAATTGTTTTAGGTCCTCAGAGAGTTCTTTGTCATGAGGTAAACTTCCAGTGACCAATATGAGAGAGTGAGAGCGATAACACCAAATTTAACACACCTGCTCCTCATTCACACCTGAGACATTGTAACACTAATGAGTCACATGACAGCAGGGAGGAAAAATGGCTAATTGGGCCCACTTTGGACATTTTCACTTAGGGGTGTACTTACTTTTGTTGCCAGCGGTTTAGACATTAATGGCTGTGTGCTGAGTTATTTTAAGGGGACAGCAAATTTACACTGTTATACAAGCTGTACATTCACTACTTTACATTGTAGCAAAGTGTCATTTCTTCAGTGTTGTCACATGAAAAGATATAATAAAATATTTACACAAATGTGAGGGGTGTACTCACTTTTGTGAGATGCTGTATGTGGGTTACTCCAATATAAAATTTTAGGGAAGAACATACATAACTGGTACTTGTAATAAAGCAGGCAATGGGTAAGGTGGGGCAACAGGATTTTATCAGTACCGTCGTAGGACATTGCAAAGTACATTACTGGAACTTGTAATAGTTAAACAAAACATATTTACCTAATTTATAGTTTGTCATGTTCATTTCACATGACAAATAGCAAACTATCCACATAATTCCTAAGGGCTTTGTCAACAGGCTTTGGGCTTGTGGCAATGGCATCAGTTTCACATTAGACTGAAATCCCTTTGAAATCATTCAGAATTTACTGGCAGGTGCATTTGACCTGCAGTTGACTTCTTTTGACCTGCTTCAAGCGGATTTCGCATTACTTAAATTGTTACTAAACCCAGGAGCCTGCATTCACTATATCTGGTCTCCCACAATACACTGAAAATGGAAATGCAATTATTTTAGTAAATATAAACTGCTAAATACCTTTTCCCATCAGCAGTATATAGCAGTCTTGTGACGTCTATCAGTGTTCGGCACTGGTTAAAGCTTGTAGGAGGAGTTTTCTTTCTCCTCTGACTGTCCTATGAGGCTGAATGACCCCTAACCCTCTGTTTGGACAGTGCTGATTGGCCCTGTGCTAATCACCTGCACCCTCCCAAAAAAAAAAAAACTCTCTAGCAATACACACCAAACTGAGCATGTGCAGAGTGCCTCCAAGGCTCTTTTCTACCAGCAGATGGATTTGGGACAATGAAAGAAGGGGAGGATCAGAGAAGACAGGATCAAACAGCTTTTTTACACAATGTAGAGGGTTAACCCCTTAGGTTCTACAGTGAGTATAACAATCATTCTTTACTAATAAAAAGAAAAGAGAAGGCGCCTGGCCCTTTAAATAAAAGATTGTTGAACCTGCTGCCCTTTTAATTGTAATAAAACAATAAATAGGTATATATCATAGGTAAAAAGGCGCTGGTAATCTTAATATATCACGTGTTATAAAAATTAATAGGTGATTTAAAGTGTAATATATGTGATTAAAAATTGCTACAAATATATATATGATTTACTATTGGTGCAATTAGCAAAGAAAAGTGCATACCAGTGCAATTTCAATTCAGAAGTGTTTGTGCTTCTCAAAGTAAATTAATCCACAAAGGTGTGGATCAGTGAACCAATAAATAGATATATAAAGAATTCCATACAAAAATCACATAAGAATATATAAAAATATAAATATATAAATGTGCTCCAAGTAGTGTTTAAAAGTCCAGGCAATAGCATGCAATCAAAATTGTGCTTGGTGGATTCTTATTAATCCCTTCACAGTGCTCCAGGTGCTGGGATGTGACAACCGTCAATTAAGAAGTGCTTGTGCTTCTCAAAGTAAATTAATCCACAAAGGTGTGGATCAGTGAACCAATAAATAAATATATAAAGAATTCCATACAAAAATCACATAAGGATATATAAAAAAATCACATAAGAATATATAAAAAAGTATAAATATATAAATGTGCTCCAAGTAGTGTTTAAAAGTCCAAGCAATAGCATGCAATCAAAATTGTGCTTGGTGAATTCTTATTAATCCATTCACAGTGCTCCAGGTGCTGGGATGTGACAACCGTGGCCTCTTACCAGCTAGCAGCAGGTCACAAGGACCCCCAACGCCTATGATCCCTTTATTGGGTGGATCAAACCTCTCCTCGATTGCTTGGATCTCTGGCTCCTATATTACTCGAGTTGGACCATGTAGTCCCCCCATACACATAAAGATATAGAAGAACAAATAGCCTCCAATAGTGAAATACTGTTTTATTCTCCAAAAAACATACACTATAAGGTGACAATTAGCCTCTTACTATTTGTTGTGCCCTCCTGGCACTGGGCAATTCGGCAGTACAAAATCGTTTTTTTGGGTCTTAGGAAGATATTCTCCGGGGATCTGCAGCACCCTGTATCTCCTTTCCCCCTTTCTTTGTATTGCAGCGGTGGATGTGTATCCCAGCCTCTGTTCCGAATGCCTCTGTGTGTTACTTCCGGGTTAGCATTGACCACAATGCATTTCGCTTAACGAGCGTCCTCAGGCAGTCCTCAGGCATTCTTTACTGCATATACAGACTGATTTTACTGATGTGGGTTTAGTAACACTTTAACCACTTTACCACCGGAGGATTTTGCTGACTTACGTCCAGGCCACTTTTTGCGATTCGGCGCTGTGCGACTTTAACGGACAATTGCGCGGTCGTTCGACGCTGTACCCAAACGAAATTTACGTCCTTTTTTCCCACAAACAGAGCTTTCTTTTGGTGTTATTTGATCACCTGTGCGATTTTTACTTTTTGCGCTATAAACAAAAAAAGAGCGTACATTTTGAAAAAATAACAATATTTTTCAAATTTTTTTATATGAAATTCCCCCCCAAAAAAATGTAAAAATCAAAATTTTTTTAAATTTTTGGCCAATTTGTTTTCTGCTACATATGTTTGGTAAAAAAATCACAATAAGCGTATTTTGATTGGTTTGCGCCAAAGTTATTGCGCTTACTAACTAAGGGAAAGATTTCTGTCATTTTTTGGTGTTTTTTTTTTTAACGAGTAACGGCGGCGATCTGCAATTTTTTTTTGCGGGACTGCGACATTGCGGCGGACAGATCGGACCCTTGACTATCATTTTTGACACTTTTGGGGGTACCAGTGACATTTCTACAGTAATCAGTGCTATAAATATGCACTGTTGCTGTCAAAAATGACACTGGCAGGGAAGGGGTTAATTTTATTGGAGAGGGAGGGGTTAATGTCTGCCTGGTGCTTACTGACATGTGTGGGGGGAGGTGACTGAGTGACACAGGGACAGATCGCATGTTCAGCTATGCTGAACCCTGCAATCTGTCACTGTTTGTCACTTAGGAGATCCACCCGCTCTGTTTACACAAGCGGGCGTATCTCCAAACTCGATTCCCCGACGATCGGGGAAGAGCGGCGGCAAACGCCGCTGCTCCTCCCCTGGCCCGACTCCCGCTGTGACTGAAAACAGCGGGAGCGAGCCTCCGGCGGCGCACGAGCACCGCCCACAAAGGGAGGAGTCCAGCGACGTAGGTCTACATCGCTGGACGGAATCGAGCCACTTTGCCGCAGTACAGTCCCAGTGACTGGTTGGCAAGTGGTTAACTTTGCAATGGTAGTCAGTGCTAGAAGACTTCCCTCTGCCATATGCTATGATCACAGGTCTGAATGGGGGACAGGTAGGAGGTCTGAACAGGGAGCAGGAAGCTATAATCTGTCCAACATGTGTCATTGATGTCTGAAGGATCAAACAGCCTTTTTACACAATGTGAAGGATTACCCCTTCCACAGTGAGTATAACAAGCATGCTTTACTGCATATACCAAATGATTTAGCTGTTGTGGGTTTAGTAACACTTTAAGCTGGCCATACATTATATAATTTTCTTCCTCAATTTCCCTTAGATATACCTTCAACTATATAGTGCAAGGGCCTGCCAGATTGCATACAAATTGAAAGTGTTTAGGTTTGACCTCATATTATATTGTTTTTGGAAAATTGTATGGCAAGCCTAACGACCAGGAAAATAAATCAGTTTGAAGCAAGCATAGACCCGTTCACACAGGTCCTAACTCTGTCCCTATGTATTAAATCTGACTCACTGAAAGACTTTAAAACTGAAAGTAACATTGGCATCAATAAGAAGTGTACAGGGTCAGTGCGCTCCCTGCAATGCTTTTATATGGTTTTAATGGTTTTGTCTGAGGACTAAGCATGAACGAAACTGATAGATGCGGCTTGAGGAGCATCCCTGGGCTTCCAAAATTACATTGGAAGGTTTTCCTAAAGGTGGAGTCTATATAGTGAAATTAGGACCCAATTTTGCTGTAAAATGACATTGAATGAGCACAAAGCACTTCCTAATTGACTTCAGGAGTGGGAAGTAAAACACTGGGGAGGATGAGAGGACATAAAAAGAAGCATGGATGACCCAACTTGAGGTCACCAACTGAAATTGATGCAAAGTTTTTGCTGTAGACCAGAAAAGACTTGCAGGTATTCACATTTAGTGGATTGTTGGAATCTACATTGAATCTTGATTTATGGTTTACTCTATGTTTGTCCCTTTAGTCAATTGAACTCTTAACCACTTCTCCTTAGGTGGACGTCATATGATGTCCTGGGCTTTGAGGGGGATATCTGAATGATGCCTGCAGCTGCAGGCATCATTCAGATATAATTGTTTTCAGCCAGCGATTCCCTTCACCATAAGAACAATCATAGAGGCTGCTCAGCCGCTTGATCGTTCTTACAGGCAGCGGGAGGGGACATCCAAATCCCTCCCGCCGCCTTCCGGTGCTTCTACCGGCTCGCCCATGCGATCAGCGAGCCGGAGAAAGTTTTGGCCACCGGCGGAAGTGTCACCATAGAAACTGCGAGGACCAGACGGAGGCCGGGCGTGACGTGGTGATGTCACGCCCGGCCTGGCAGTTTTCAATACTGCACTGATCTTGGCTGAAAGCCAAGATCCTTTTTTTATTTTTTTATTTCAGGCTTTCTAGCCTGTAGGAGAGATCTGAGGTCTTATTGACTCCAGATCTCCCTATAAAGAGGACCTGTCATTCGCTATTCCTATTACAAGGAATAAAAATGTTCAAAAAAATTAAAGGGAAGGTGTAAAAAATTTTTTAAAATAAATAAAATAAACAATAAAAAAGAAAAATTAAAGTGCCCCGCGCGCTTGCAAGCAGAAGCGAATGCATGCGTTCGTCGTGGCCACATATATAAACAGTGTTTCAATCCATGCATGTGAGGAATGTTAAAGCGAGAGCAACAATTCTAGCCCAAGAGCAACAATTCTAGCCCACTGTAACTTTAAACTGGTAACCTGTAATAAATTTTAAAGCGACGCCTATAGAGATTTTTAAGTACCGAAGTTTGGCGTCATTCCACAAGTGTGCAAAATTGTAAAGGTGTCTTTTTACTCTGCATAACATCATCTTTCACATTAAAAAAATAAATTGTGCTAACTTTAGTGTTTTTTTTTTAAATTCAAAAAACTGTTTTTTTTCCAAAAATTCCAAAAATTTCTGCCCAAATACCATGTAACATAAAGTTGCAATGAATGCCATTTTATTCCCTAGGATCTCTGCTAAAAAAAAATATATAATGTTTGTGGGTTCCGAGTAATTTTCTAGCAAAAAAATGATAATTTTTACATGTAGGAGCAGAGTGCCAGAAAACGCGCGGTATTGAGGTGGTTAAATAACCTTAGATTGTAAGTGTGGAGACGATTCCTGTTGTCCAAAAAATGTAGTTTTGCAAAATCAAATGTTTTCATAAACCTTTTGTTATAGATATACTGTTTAAAATAAACAATATGTTTAATGCAGGTTATGTCATCTGGTGATCCTCTAAGCTCCAATCAATCAGATGGATTGTACAAACCCTTGCTTAATTCTGGTCTGGAGATTATCTTTCCCTAATAAGAGATTTCTACAGTGGTTGAATTTATTAAGCTGTTTTTACACCTCCCTTTACTAGACCAAACAGTTCTCAGTACAGTCCACTCCATCAAAAAAAAAAAAAAAAGTGGAGTGTTGCTAATCTTTTATAATGAAACTGCATATGTGATGTGAATGCAGAGAGGTGATATAAATACAGTTGTAAATTTTTTATGTAACACCAATAAATACATTGACACCTGTGCATCTGTCCTGTTCAGTGTAACACTGCCACATTATATCATTTGTATTTGGATGATTTCATTATGTTACTCTAGTGACACAGGAGGATCCCACTTTCTCACAGTTTTCAGATTAAATTGCCTGTCTATATAGCGTATGTCTGAATTCGCCAAATTTGGGTCCATGTGTGTTTGACCTAATCAGTAAAAGAAATCCTTTTTCGGAAAATACTAAGGCCTCTTTCACACGGCCGCTCCGATTTTTTCTTCCGCTCCGGCACTTTTTTTTTTTTTTCACGGACACGGATGACACTTGTATCATCTGCTCCGTATGTCCACATATCATCCCATCCGTTTGCGGATGATATACGGACATAATGTATGTCTATGGGGATTGCGGATGTCAGCGGATGACACCACTGACATCCGATTTTGCTTCCTTTCCGTTTCTTTTAAACGGAAGAAAAATAGGGTTCTGTTCCGTTCCAAAAAACGGAACAGAACTGAAAGGACACAAATCAGATGTCAGCGGATCCGCTGACATCCGCAATCCCATAGACATGCATTATGTCCGTATATCACCCGCAAACGGACATACAAAGCGCCAGTGTGAAAGGGGCCTATGTTTCCAATCATTTTTATAGGTACATTTCAAGTAAAGCATATCAAACAAATACATATGTCTAAGTCACACTTATGCGATGCGGGAACCCTGTGAATCTACTGCAGATTCCCGCATTGCATTCCCAGCGCAGGCAGTTCACACTGCCATATGCGAATCGCTGGGGGTGTCAACTCAAAGTTAACGACACCCCCAGATCAGTTCACATAATGCAGTGCGAACTTACATTCTGACATGAATCAGATCGCATAAGTGTGAACCACCATGCGATCCGATTCTGGTGCGGACCCAAAAAAGGGTCCCGTACCTGTTTGTGCCGAATCAGATGCGAATTCAGCCATACAATCTGTATGGCTGAATTTGCATCACACAGACATCGCATGTGATTTTCAGAGCAGTGCGCTCCGAATCACATGCTATTGCTGCCATCGCACTAATGTGAACCGAGCCTAATAGAGAGAATGATTATCCGTCAAGATCAGCCAATGATAACATTCAAAACAAAAACAGGTCTAAGAATAGGCCTTTGCGCCTACCCCCCCCCCCCCCTTAAATAGAAGAATCCCCAGACTCCAGATAACCAGTCTGGGGGTACAGTCGAGGAAAAAGGAACAAGGGTAAAGTTAGGTGTTTGGTGCGATGATGATACTCCAAGTGTGGACTTCAGAAGCGCCTTCAGACTCTACAAGTGCCCTATCAGGTAGTTAATACAAGGCTCCCCAATCTTTTTAAACTGTGGAATTCTATCATTAGGAAGGCTGAGAGTTTCTCATTGATCATTATCCAGGATAGTAGAAAGTACTTTTTTTGCCTTGCTCGCTTAGGCGTCTAAAACTCGATGCTGATCTAGAACAAGAATGCAGAGTCTGTGATCTGGAAAGTACTGAAATGAGTTGTAAAGGCAGAAAGTTTTTTTTATCTTAATGCATTTCTGCCTGTTATCCTATGGAAACTACTTGATAGGTGACATTTTATAAGCCTTTACAGGTTACCAGTTTAGAGTTACACAGAAGATCTGGTGCTAGAATTATTGCTCTCACTATACCGTTCATGGGGATACCTCACATGTGTGGTGTGAACACGTTGACATATGCGTGCATGACCTACATATTCGATCGCTTTTATGCGCGAGCACAGGGGGGCAGGGGTGCTTTAAATTTTTATTTAATTTTATTATTTATTTTATATAAAATGTTTATTTCTACGCTGTCTCTTTATTTTTTTATTAATGTACTGCTATCACAAGGGGTGAACAACATCCCTTGTGATAGCATGGGCAGTGACAGGTATTCTTTACTGAGAAATCTGGGGTCTGTTAGACCTCAGATCTCTCCTCTGCCCTCCAAAGTATCTGATCAAACCAAGTTTGGTTTGATCAGATGCTTGTTCAAGCCGGTAATGACTTGTTTACATGAGACTGAAATACGTGTCGCTTCCGATTTCTGATGTCACACAATGGGAGGAACAATATCAGTTCCTCTCACTTTGTCCTGGGAATTGAATGATTACATCCTTACTGAACTCCCTGATCACATAGGAGAGCCCAGTAAAGGTGGTCGGAGGGGGTCGAGACCCCTTTCACCACCTGTAGAAGTAATCCAGCAGCTTCTTAGCTACTAGGATTACTTTTAAATTGAAGGGAATCACCGGCCCTATAAAATGATATCTCGATCATTGCTGCAACGGTGACTGAGATATCACCCTTCCAGCCATGTACTGGTCAGCAAGCAGTAAATCTTGCATGGGGAGTTTTAGTTTGCAAGGTCATTTTCCCCAGAGCCCAATGAATGAGGTAAATCTTTGCTTGCTTCCATCTTCATTTGCAAGCATAAATGCAGTTTTTTATTTTATTTTTCTTGCACCTGAGGGTATTCTTTGCGAAATGAAGTGTCACCACATTCACTAAGCTCTGGGGAAAATTCCCTTGCAAAATGAACAGCATATTTAGCTTTAGTAAATCAACCCTTTGGTGTCCCTGCCTATGAGTCTACTTGGCACCAAGTTATCATTATGAGAAGTCAAAGACATGGCTAGAAGGCCAGTCCCTGACCACCCTTTTATTTAATCTAGCTTTGAATGGAGTAGGGAAAGCTTAGTACCCTTTTCAGGTTTTTATTGCTTTTTGTTCCCCGTTGGGAGACCTACCTTAATTATTTTTCTAGGTGTCCATTGTCACTGGCACAGTCATATCCAGAATGTTACGGCTGTCATGAGAAGTAAAGTATGGGTGATATCTTGTTCTTGTTCTTGACATCTGTTCTTGTGACAGCTGTCAAAGTTTCACCTCTCTTTATCACTACTTACTGTTGAATTTGTGAAATAGAAAGTGAAGGTAAATCTCCCCAGTGATGACACAGACAGCAATAAAAACCCCGTATTCCATGCAAAAAAAAAAAACAAAGCTGAAATTCAACTATACCTTTCCAAATGTCCAGATCCCTTGTGACGCCATTTCTGACCTTCTGGAGGTGCACCATTGAGAATGCTTATGCTTCATGCATAGAAGGATTTAATAATATTGTCTTGTGTGCAATTCTCTTAGTCATTTTTTCTTGCAATGTTTACAAAGTGTTTGAAGGTCTGTCTTTGTGAGTTGAGCTGATAGAATGTTTTCAGTTCAGGGATAAACAGTATGAATGCTTCAGAAAAGACAAGGTAAGTGAAGGGCACGTTCCATGCAGCGTATACCTGACTTCCTCTCTTTTCAGCTCATTAAGGCAGCAATGAAGGCACAATTGCTTGATACTGTAAATTGGCAACATTTACCATGGTTCTTAGGTCAATTTAGTGGCATAAATGGAACGTTTGTGCTTGACATATGGCACAGGGAGAAGGGTAGCCGAGCCAAACTCATTTGCCCTCCCTCTTTACTGGACTCTGGTGGTTTGTTAACCGGCTGTTAGCTCTCTGCTGTAAAAATAATCCCTATGTGTCCTAAAGTGTCAGACTCATTATTACGCCATTGTGCTACTTAGCCTGGTGCAAGGGCAGACTGGCAGCATTTTGGCTAGAGGCGAATAATAGCCACACATCAAGCTACATTCACACGTCCACTGCCTGGATTGGAAAGATGAGATATAATTGCACGTTTACGCAAGACAGGTGGAAATTGAAGGTGACTGCTGAAGCGAAAAGAGCCTAGCTGTCAATCAGCATTCTCTTTTTCGAGTGCTGTTAGTGTATATAGGCTTTTATACCCAGTGCCCACAAAAGATGACGTCATACAGCTGACAGCAAGTGAGATCCAACAGTCTCTGCAGCTGTAGCAGAGTGAAAGACAGGTGGACTTGTTCCTTCCCTTGTAACACTCGTTCCAAAGCCAGCCGAGAACATATAAATACTGTGCAGAAACATATGGGCTACTGTTTGAAAATCTGATTTCACCATTAGGTATTTTTGGTATTTATCACAAATATAATTTAAAATTCACAACTGTTTAATTCAGATACAACTAATCAAATCATCCTGGCTGTTTTTATTTATTTTACTGACTTTTGGCTCTAAAGTTGCTGTCTTTTTTTCCCTTTACCTTGAAGCCTCATTTCTCTTGCTGAATAATCGTCCATGTTATATGCTGTATTCCTGATATAAACTACATTAAAAACTCAACAACATCTCCTAATTTGTACTGTATGTAAAGTCAAATTCCTTTTCAGTTTGGATAGAGAAGGGAATGCTTAAAACTCTTTCTGTTTTTTCGTGTGTCTTATTGTGAAGAATTCTCCTTACTTCCTGCCCAAGACACTACAGGAATGAAAACAGAACTTCACCCAAAAGGAGAAGTTCTGCCCGTTTGCCCCCCCCCCCTCCTCTTTACCATTTGCCGCTTTGATTTTGGAGGTGGGGGGGGGACAGGTACCGGGTTTCAAAAGGTACCCATTCCCATTTCTGCTCAGATCACCACAGCGCTCTGAGCAGAAGTTTACACCCCCTCTTAGCCTGCAACCTTCTGGGACGCATCGCAGGTCCCAGAAGACTGCGGGACCATTCACAAAACGCAGTACAGCTCACACATGAGCAGTGGGAATCTGCCTGTAAAGCCGCAAGGCTTGTAGTTCCTGAGTTTACATTTTTTGGGGGAGACTGGAGCTCCTCTTTAAGAGGAGATCTCTCATAAGCAAGATGATATCCCCTATTTGATTGTTTCTGGATTATTTCCAGTCACCTTCTGTTCCTATGACAAGTTTGGATTTCCCATTGCTTTCTGCACCAAAATCACTGGTCACTGAGACCAGCATCAATGGTGAATCTCCCAAATGGGGACACCAACAGCAGTAAAGGCTTGACCCTTTTACACTCTTTCCAAAACTGGAAAAAGTGTAGGTATTACATACACTTTACCCTGTTATAATAGTGCAGCTTTACTATTTAGGGTTATGGTTAAATGTGCTATTATTTACTTTGTATTTCTCTGCCAGAGGAAAAATGCCTAACAGTGTAGGCTGTGAGGCTCCCATGAAGGCTGATCTCCATCCTGGGTGCCAAGTGACACTGTCAGCTTACCCATTCAGGGCAAAGTGACAGTGTCTATATAAAGATCACCCTCTGAAAACTTTATACCAACCTCTCCAGTGCTCCCCTGCCACTCTTCCCTACATCGCTGCTGCCACCAAAATATCCAGCATAGGCTGGTGTTGGAGCTCAGAGGGAGAGATGATGTCACCCCTTCTGTGTGGCAGTGGGCATGCCTGGTGATTGGGTGTTAGGCATAATGGGAAGAGGTCACACGCTCCCTCTCATCCGGAACAACCTGGTATTTTGCAGTTGCAAAGGAGTAGAGATGAGTGATAAGAGGTGGTTAGGTTGGGCTTTACACAGAAACTGTCATTTTTCCCTGATCAAGGCAAAAGTGCCTCTTTAAAGTAATTGTAAAATCTCAGTTTAAAAAAAGAAAATAACAAACATGTTATACTTACTTGCTCTGTGCAGTTGGTTTTGCACAGAGTGGCTTGGATCCTCCTCTTCTCGGGTCCCTCTTCTGTGCTCCTGGCCTCTCCCTCCTGTTAAATGCCCCCACAGCAAGCAGTTTTCTGTGGGGGCACCTAAGCTGAGTCACAACTCCCTGTGTCTATCCAGACATGAAGCCATGACCCGGCTCCGCCCCCTCTATCTCTTGATTGGCTGACTGACTTTGATTGACAGCAGCAGGAGCTAATCGCGATGTACTGCTGTCTCAGCCAGTTTAGAGGGGAGTACAGGGCAGCTGAGACACTCCTGCAACATCGCTGGATAGAGATAGGCTTAGGTGTGTATTACGGGTGCTGAGGGGGGCTGCTGCACACAGAAGATTTTTTTTTTATCTTAAAAGAAATGTATGGCTTTGAGTTTTTTCTAGGATCATACTTACCTAGGTGGATGCAACATCGGTCTGAATCTGAATCTGTCCCCCGGCACCTCTTCACTGAGAACCGAGCGATCGAACACCCCCGATCGCTCGGTTCTAACAGCTCCCCAAACAGAGAGCTGCTGACTGTCAGTCACAGCTCTCTGCTGTGCTCCCTCCTCACTCACTGGAGCGCTGGGCTGTGGAAGGGGGCGGGGACCGGCCGGCTCAGGCTTTTAGCGGCTCGAGGAGAGGCTGAGTCGGGTGTCAATCCAGGCACCTGGCCGATCCTGACTTACATTGTCGTGATGACGCAGTGCCTGAACTGACTTCTGTGAAGTCAGCAGAGAGCGGGCTAAAGTCACAGGAGTGCAGAACGAATTGCACTCCTGTGATCCATAGGAGAAGTACAGCTAAACTAGCTTTGGCTATACTTCTCCTTCAATGCATAGAATGCATTAAGATAAAAATACCTTCTGCCTTTACAATCCCTTTAAGGCATGGGTGCCCAACCTGTGGCCCTCCAACGGTTGCAGAACTACAAGTTCCATGAGGCTTTGCAAGGCTGACAATTACAAGCATGACTCCCAAAGGCTGAGGAATGATGGGGCTTCTTAACAGCTGGAGGGTAACAGGTTGAGCACCCATGCTTTAAAGCTAATAAATGATGCTCTACCTGGCTGTTATTTAATGTAAAACTGACAGCACCTTTTGTATATGACAGTTTTTAAATGTTTTCTATTAGCACTGAGCTCATATAGGGTATAAGGTGCTTCTACAGACTGGCACTAAATCTGACAATCCTGCTCTGGCGGGGAGAGAGTACAAGTACCCGTAAATATTTAAAACTCAAGTAATCCTGAAGAACAATTGCCCAATGCCCATTAGTGACTGGTTCCCTTTAATACAGGCTACCTTTTTCCAAATTATTTTTCTAAAGCATAGAACATATATTCTTGTGCACGTTTATCATGCAGCTTAGACAATATGATTTTCTTGCAACAAAATATTATTGTATGCCATGTATTTCACAATATAACAGATGATGAAGTTGTATAACGTATTATAATATGGATTGGTCATACTCGTCTTATTGGCTAATTCTGCTTAAAAAAACTTTTTCCATGTAATGCATAATTGTTAAAAGAAAATTTATCATAATTAAAAGATCATTTTCCTATCATGTTACTTTAGTAAACCTGATTATTCAAGGTTAACCACTTCAGCCCCGGAAGATTTTAACCCCCTTCCTGACCAGGCCCTATTTTGCGATTCGGCACTGCTTTATTTTAATGGGCAATTGCGACGCTGTACCCAAACGAAATTGACGTCCTTTTTTTCCCCACAAATAGAGCTTTCTTTTGGTGGTATTTGATCACCTGTGCGATTTTTATTTTTTGTGCTATAAACAAAAAAATAGCGACAATTTTGAAAAAAAAAAAACAATATTTTTCACATTCTGCTATGTGACATTCTCAAGAAAAAAATGTAAAACTCAAAATTTTTTAACATTTTAGGCAAATTTGTTTTCTGCTACATATTTTTGGTAAAAAAATAATCGCAATAAGCGTATTTTGTTTGGTTTGCGCAAAAGTTATCACGTCTACTAACTACGGGAAAGATTTATGTAATTTTTATTGTTTTTTTTTTTACTAGTAATGGCGGTGATCTGTGATTTTTTGTGGGACTGCGACATTGCGGTGGACAGATCGGACCCCTAACTAATATTTTTGACACTTTTGGGGGTACAGTAATCAGTGCTAAAAATATGCACTGTTACTGTAATAATGCCATTGGCAGGGAAGGGGGTTAACCCTGTGGGTGATCAAGGGGTTAAATGTGACCCTAGGGGAGTGATTCTAACTGTGGGGGGGCCGTGGCTTCTGAGATGACCATAGAGAGATGTAATCCTATATAGCAGGATCACAGGAGCTCTATGATCATCCCAGTGAGAAGGACGGTCGGCTATGTTTACAACAGCCTACCGTCCTTCTCTATCAGCGGGGAATGATCGAGAGTGTCAGGTGACAATCAGAGCCGCCTGACACACACATCGGCTTCCCCGCTGACGAGTGGGGGCGAGACCCCCGAGACTCCCGAGAGCGAGCGCTGTACAAGGAGCGAAGTTAAAATTAAATTGTTTTTTTTTTAATTGAAAACAGTCTACCCACAAAAAAGAGAGCTTTGACATGAAGCAGTTCACCATTGAAATGCAAAGTATAGGTGTCATTGCTTTCAGTAGGGTTTGGTGTGACTGTGCGAGGTGCAAGTTGCTGTCAGTGACTTCCCTTGTGACTATCTGCATTGGCTGTTTGACATGTCACATGACCCAATAAGGGAAGTCATGTGTGGAAGACTTCCCTATATATGCTGACCAGGCACTGCCCTGAATAGAAGGAGCAGGCATTGTTGAGCACATTTTCATTGTGCAGCATTGAACCCAGTGCTTGGAATTTAAATCTTGGGTTCCAGCCATGCTGATTATAAGGTCCAATTATTTATTTTTACCTGCAGGGGTCATTTTACCAACTTCCCTGGTGGAATCATGGCCCTTTAACACGGTGACAATACAGGAGCACAGTTGGCCGATATGGACAAAATAGTCTCAGCCCAAAACAGGTAGTGCCTGAACAAGGACCTTCATGGGAGGATTACCAGAGATTATTTTAATGACAGCTGCAGATTTAAACAGAAATAAACCCTCCTATCCTTTACAGCAGAGGAAGCCGCCACCTTAGCCTGTGTTTGATCTGCCATTGCCATGGTGCTGCACATGTGATGATTTGACAGTATTGAGAGCACAAGCAACCGTGACAGTTACCATTCACAGCATGCTTTGAGAGTAACTGTTTTGGGAAACAGTTAAATGAATGGGTTTTAGTTCAACTTTAAAACACTTGCAATAACACTTAAAGCGGAAATTCATCCATAACAACTTGATAACATATATTCCACATTAATAATTATGCTACCAACATTAGTGTGTGCTCTAAATTGCCTCCAGCTTTGCACCTGTTTCTTCTTGCTGGAGGCTGCCATTTTGCTGAAGCCCAGAGCCCCTTAAACAGAAGAAAATCATAAAGTGAAACCAAATCCATCAATTTAACAGTTAAAAAAACAGTTACATCCCTGGAATGCCAGAATTGCCAACTGTCACATTTGCTTTTGTCCTCAATCAAACTGTCAAGCCAACCATCAAATGGCTGGTGGCATAACTGATCACATGTGCATCACCATGGTAGTCGCTGATCAAACAGAAGCAGCTTCCTTGGCTGTAAAGGATAGGAGGGTTTAATTCAGCTTTAAGGCAAACAGAAGATCGGCATCTACAAATTCGACAGTGCCTAAAAATGGAGAGCAACTCAGCATGTGCAGAGCAGGGTGAGAGTGTATTACTGGATTTTAAACAGTATAGGCACTTATTTGTAATGTTTTACAGAGCTATACCTGCAAAAGTGGCCAGCCTGAAGTCATCTAGCAGGACTTATTTTTTTTTTTTTATAGAGTTCCACTTTAAATAATATTTTAGCCATTGGATTTACATATACTTTAAGGCAATCCAAGGAATAAAGCTGAAGTGTCATTTGCAGTAGCCCATAGCAACCGAGTTCTGGCTTGTTGCTGTGAGTAGCTGCACTTTGTTCTAGCAAGCCTGCTAGTTCCACTAAGATTTAACTGGTTAGTATATATACTGTATTGTGCATATAAGGCACATTTCACAAAGCTAACACACCAGAATAAGGATACTTATTTTAAACAAAATGACAGTGATTTTCAGCTGTGTCCAATGAGGTTTGAAAATCACATGGCTAAATTTATGATTCATATCCTTGTGTTAAAGTGGAACTAAACCCATCAATTTTAAGGGTTTTCTAAAACAGGTACATTCAAGGCATGCCTTGAAGGATACCTGTCACAGTTGCTTTTTCTCTCAACCAAACAGTCAAGCCATCAAATGGTTGGTGCCATAACTCATCACATGTGCAGCACCATGGCGACTGCAGAACAAACAGAAGTTAAAGCGAAGCTATACTCACCTTAGCTCCAGCGCTGCACCCTACTATAGGTACCCACCTGGCTGCTGACATTTTCGGGCAGCCGGCTTCTGGGTCTCGATCGCTGGCCGCTGTCATTGGCTGGGTGGGAATGACGTCACTCCCACGCATATGCAAGAGCTCCGTCAGATTCAGCATTTTCTAACTTGTACAGTGAGCTGTGCATGCGAAGCTTACTGTACAAGTGCGGACAGGCAGGTAAGTAACTTTAATGCAGAACATACTAAGCATGTCTCTTCTGCATTTAAAATTCCTGCTTGTTCCCCTATTTTACATTTTTCACTAAAGTTTTACTTTAGGATGGAAGCTTTATTGGCTTTAAAAAGATAGGAAGGTAAAGTTCTGCATTAACTAGTTCCCGACCACGCTTTAGCCAAAAAGATGGCTAGAACGCAGTCACTTATTTCTGGGAGGGTGTCCGGTGTCCCATCACAGCTGATCACATAAACAAACTTGCGGGTTATCAGGCAATTCTGACAAGGGACATTTATACACTGATAATCAGGGCACTGAATATCAGTGCCCTGATTATCTGTGCAGCCCCAACAGTGCCAGTCAGTGTCCTTTCAGTGCTGCCTATTAGTGGCCATCATTGCCGCCTATCACTGCCGCCTATCAGTGTCCATCAGTCCTGCCTATCAGTGCCCATTAGTGCTGCATATTTGTGCAGCCTCATCAGTTCCACCTCATCAGTGTTCATCAGTGCCACCTCATTAGTGCCCATCAGTGCAGACTATCAGTGCCCATCAGTGCAGCCTCATCAGCGTACATCAGTGAAGGAGAAACATTGATTTTTTGCTAAATTTTATTACAGAAACTAAGAAAAATTTTGTAAACAAATGTGCTGGTTAGTGGCATTCCTTTCCTCATGCGCTGTCACAGTGTGAGGAAAGGAGAGCCGGTAACTGGCAATTGTAACAGGGGACATTTACACCGATAGTCAGGTCATTGATCATCAGTGCCCATCAGTACAGCCAATCAGTGTTCATCAGTGCCACCTATGAGTGCCCATAATTGCTGCCTATCAGTGCCCATAAGTGCCACCTATCAGAGTCCATAGGTGCCGCCTATCAGTGCTGCATATCTGTGCAGCCTCATCAGTGCCCATCAGTGCCCATCAGTGCCACCAGTGCCTCCTCATTAGTGCCGCATATCAGTGCAGCCTCATCAGTGTCCATCAGCATCCATCAGTGCACCCTCATCAGTGCACATCAGTGATGGAGAAAAATTATTTTTTGCTAAATTTTATCAGTGACCATGAGTACCACCTATCAGTGTCCATAGGTGCACATATCAGTGCCCATGAGTGCCGCATATCTGTGCAGCCTCATCAGTGCCTCCTCATCAGTGCCGCATAGCAGTGCAGCCTCATTAGTGCCTATCAGTGCACCCTCATCAGTGCAAAAATTACTTTTGTTGCTAAATTTTACAACAGAAACGAAGAAAAAAAATTTTTTTTTTCAAATTTTTTGTATTTTTTCGTTTGTTTAGCAAATATTAAAAAACCCAGTGGTGGTTAAAGGTAATTTGAGTACAGTTTTGCATGACCCAGCAATTATGGTTCAAAGATTCACAGAACTGAAAGCTGAACATTTCTAATTTCTTTAGACCTCATTCACATAGGGGGTATATCAATGCTCTGTGTGAGGGCTGTGTTCTGTGCATCCCTATACAGACAGTCACATTGATGTCAATTGGGTTACAGCAGCAGCATGGATATGGCTGCTGTTCACAATATGACATCCGTGTGGGTGCCAACCTTCGAATGCAGAAAGTGTGAGTTTGCGAACACACACCTGCACCCACATGGATATCGTATTAGAAGCAGCAACTGTGTCTATGCAGCCGCTATGTCTCAATTGGCATCATTGGGACTGCCTTCACGGTGAATTGGGCCTGCCTGAACGGGGAATGCACAGAACACCTGTGTACCCCTGAGCAGGTAAACATGGCCCTCACACAGTGTATGCATTGATACATCCCATGTGAATGAGGCCTTAGAATGTTATACATAGTTTGATATGCTATGATGATTCTGAAAATTGCTATGGGAACAGATTTAAAGGGATACTAGCACATTAGCATTTGGGAGTGCGGCACCACTTTTGAATATAATAAAGAGGCCTTAGAATGTTTACAGATTTGTGCCTGCTCAGCTCAGTGTTCATTCTTGGCACACCTCAGTGCCAGGATGAATGAACTCCCATTCACATTTGTGTGGGAGTTCCTTCATTCCATGCTGGCCAACCAAGACCCTTTACCTGAAGCCCAGGGGGGGAGATGTTGGCACTGGCAAGGAAGCTCTCATGGACTTCACATCACTGGAGAAGAGGTATTTGTGGACTTCAGTTCAGCTTTAAAGCTTTGTAAATTTAGCCCATAGTGCTTTGCATTGTGTTACAGAATAAGCATTGATATGTATGATAGGTGAAAAGTGATCTCAGCTTTATGGGATCATTCCTAAACTGCGTACCATAACGTTTCTGCATATTCTCACAATTTCTTGGCCTTGCAGTGGGCCTAACATTGGCCATAACGGTTTCCTATCTGAGGCCCTGAAGGGGATATTTTCCCTCCATTTTTCTATTACATTCACTCTCCAAATTGCCATCATGTACTCCTGCCACACTGGCTGAAAATGTTAAATAAAAAGGCTGAAAGAGAATAAAAAAAAAAGAATAGCCACGCACAGCTTTTCAAATGAGTGACAAAGCAGATGCCCATTCACATCTCCACTCTAGCTAGGGTCTATTAACAGCAAGGCCTCCACAGCCAATTGCTGTCAGCAACATGTGGAGGTATTGCTATAGCAACGAGTGGATAGGCCATGTGCTGTAGACGGGGGGCTCGGATATAAGGACGGGTCTCAGCCCTGCCTGCACTTTTCTGTCATCGGCTATGACAATGAGACGAGGTAACACATGGCTAGTAAAGAGCACCTGTCACCTGAGCCAGGTTTGGCTTCTCCTAGCAGATCGAGACACTCTCCAGGGTACTGAAAGCACCTGCTGCATGTACGCTGCTATCCTTAAAATGTCCTTTCTCTATTGAGGGATCATCATCACTTTGAGAGCCACGGGACAGCAGCTGCTGAATGCCAGATTTTACCGGATCTGCCTTGTGAGTTCCTTTTGTCTAACTCCCTTTACTCCCCCCCCTCTCTCTTTTCTGTCCCTTACTCTCTTCTGCTCAAGTGGAGAGTGCCATGCTCTCCAGAAGTTTCATACAGATGGAGGATTTAGTCCAGATTGTGTTTTTGTTCTCCCTAAAAAGTCCAGCTTGCTTGCCAGAAGGAGACATAGACATACTTTGCTATCACTTCAAAGGGATCAGGTAAAAAAAAGTGCAGGTTCTGTGGTTGTAGGCATCAAGTTCTTAACCATTATACCCTACACAATAGTGACATTATGTATCATTCTATAATCCTCTATGTTTTATTACGTGTGCTAAAATACCTGCAAATATATGTGAAATTGAAACATCTAGTTACCTATTATCATTTTTTATATTGATAAAATATTTACTACTACCATACTTTAATATAATAATTAACTACTATTTCCGCTAAATTTATTTTACTATTATAATTGCTGCTGTCAATGTTATTATTATATATGATTATTTATTTGATTATTGTTACTTATACAGTTACTATTATGTTTTTTAGTTTTATTATTATTCTTGTTATTTTACTAACATTATTACCATATAGTTTATTGTATTCTACTACTGTTGCAATTAATTTTATTTACATGATATTTTTCCCTTACTATTATGCTGATGTCCGCTGTGTGAAGTGAAGCACTTCAGCGTTAATCCTGTATGTGAACATGTCACTTTAACGTTGTTGGAAGTAGTAGGTGGAAAGAGAAGGGAGGGGGGATGTTAGGAAGTGATGGGTGCAAAGACTTACTAATACCCTTTCTAGCTCATACAGTGTATTAAAGATCTTTTAATTAAAAGGCCCATTAATATTTTATGCATCCTTATTTGTGCTCGGGACTCGTGTATTTATTTAACAGATTTTCCTCTTAAACTGTCCTGAGCACATGAAAAAATGAACTCTCCTGTTAAGACAAGCTCACGATAAATTGTGATAACGATGTCAGTTAGGGTGAAAAAAAAAATCATAAATGGATTTAATTTGCCAGCTGCACGTATATTTATTTTTTAAAATAGAATTGGGTACATTTATTAAACTGTAATTTTGTAATAAATGAATATAATAATTTCACATTTTACAATGTATACAGACCTTCATTTATTGAAATGATAAGGGTGCAGGAATTATTTATATGACAGGCCAATGCTCTGTACCAGAAATCTTTTATGTCTTATACACGGTAGTATATTAAACATTACTATTATCAATTGTTACTTTGACTTTACATTATTTAGTATCACATTCGTTAATATATTTCAGAATTTTCTGATGTTAAAACACCTTTTTAGGATAACACATGGATTAAAAAAAAATGTTATTAATGTTTATTAGTTTTACATCTATATTAAATTAAAACAAAACCTTGTACAAAATGGAAGGTGTTTCTTATTAGAGGCTTTTTTTTTTAATAGAGTAGTCTTTGGCATAAAAAATACCAGCATCCAAGACATTTTAAAATATTAATCAGAAACCATCTTGGTTACAGTTTTATTAACTAAGGTAAATTTATTGACAGAAACGGATAAAATGGTGATCACTTCATCTGCAGCAGTTCCTTTATATGATTGCAGATCTATGTGTCTTAGGTTGTTGATGATGGTTTTTTTTTTTTTTTTTTGGTTTTTCTTTTTTTCATTTGTAGCGGGCTCATCAGTCCTCCATGGCTTTGAAGTGTTAGAATTCCTGAAGTTCTTAGCCATTGTTGGGACTGATAATTCCTAAAAGCTGTTCATGGTGTAATGCAGGAATTGGCTGTGTTCACCATCTTAGAGGTATATGGACAGGGACTGTAACCTTAAAACTCACAATCAGCTACCACTCTGGATCCAATTATGTTGCTGGAACCTTTAAAAATTTAAAGGCTGATTTACTATGGTAGTAATTTTTATGCTAACCTAGTGTACCTCCTTTAAGATTTATATTCCCTTTAAGCTGATTGGTTATCTTTAGCTTGGGTTCACTAATCTATTGTAAAAGTAACTATGCATCCATCTGTGATATAGATGTAGCTTTATTTTTTTTTTTTTTTAATTATGGAACTTATTTCAAAACCTCACATATACTTGTCCACAGTTTAGATTATTGACTCAATATTCTTTCATTATCTTTTATTTTTTTTAAGCAGACCTAGAATTTTATTACACATATTTTTTTTTTTTTATTGTAATATATATATGCATGTTATCAGCTTGGAGGCCAGATGTGAATTGTAACTTGTACTAAAGTTTACAGGACATGTAGCATTTAAAATAATATAATATAAATTGTATTTATAAGAAGCTAGGTGTTGTACAGAGTACAGTAGGAACAGAAAGCATGTTACCAATTGCTGACCTCCCTCATGCCCTTTACTTGTTTGCAATAGCCAGGGCTTGGTGGGGGCCTCTGAATAGTGGATTTGCAAGTACAATTTGTTCTGCACAGCAGAACAATGCCCAGCACAGCACAAAGAAGCTTCACACCCGGGGTACACAGCCTTTCCCTGCCTCCTGCCCCATCTGCTAACAGGGAGGCAGAATAGTGAGCCCTAGAGCACAGTCCCTGACACCTCACCTGCTATCTTCCATATGGGGAGTGCTGGGGGAGATTTATTAGGCTTGGGAGTCATTAGTACATGTGTGACGCCTCTTAATAAACCATGTTAATAAAAAAAGAAAAAAGTGTGGCTTTGCCCATGAATAGTAAAAAATCCCTATTAATTAAAGAGAAAAAAAAAAAAACACTTGTATTTACTGTACCTAAAAGCCATGCTGTCTTTTTTTTTCTTATGTAAAGTCAAAATATTGACTGGAGTAACATTTATCAATATCTTAAATGTGACATTTAGCCTATATCTCTGATCGCAGACTCCATCCATCTCTAATATTGCTGTTATAATTCACCAAATACATAATTCAGCAGACAGGATATTGCAGGGTTGTCTGGGCTGTTGCTGGGTGCCAGGGCTAATTTTAAAAAACCTTGACGCTTAATTTAAAAAAAAAAAAAAAAGTGTTTTCTTAAGATTTTATAAAAAAAAGGGCATTTCAATTGTTAGGAGAAAGATATGGTACACCTAGAATGTAAGGGAAAAACATAAACTGTTTATTTTTTGTCACGCTAGTACTGTAAGCTTTGACTAAAAATAAAAGCGGGAACCTTCATCTGAGTTCTGAGCCTGTGGAAGCCATGTTGTCTCCTGTGGGGCTTAACATATTTTACTCTATCGCTCTCTCTTCACCATGATTAGTAGCCCAAAAAGCTACAAGGAACACATACTGTTATAATACAGCAAAATATTCCACATGGTTAGAGAAATAATATAGGATTTTATTAACATAATGCTATGAAGCAGGGTGGCAGGCTGACCTAGCTCTGAGGAGAAGTGTTCTACTTTAAGAAAACATCTGACTGTAAATGTCATGTTCATTAATATTTAAACAGGCCTCTCACAATTTTGAGCTGATTCCTGACAGGATGCCTCTAATTAACCCAGGCTTCTCCCCAGTACAGTCCTGATTACATGATCCACATTTTACTTCAGGAACATGGGCAAAATGGAGGAGCGTCACATCTTCGCTGACAGAGGGGAGACGTTGGAAAAATGAGATGTGCTCTAAAATAATCACAATATTTAGCCGAAAAGACAACATGCATTTGCTTATAGTTTTTTTTCCTGTCAGTGATTCTTAACTATCCTGGACTGGGTGAGGTAAATTAGATAGATAGATAGATAGATAGATAGATAGATAGATAGATAGATAGATAGATAGATAGATAGATAGATAGATAGATAGATAGATAGATAGATAGATAGATAGATAGATAGATAGATAGATAGATAGATAGATAGATAGATAGATAGATAGATAGATAGATAGATAGATAGATAGATAGATAGATAGATAGATAGATAGATAGATAGATAGATAGATACTTGACTTGACTAACTAGATAAACTGTCAGTGTTTTTCTATACATTCCCTAATGAAATATTAATAACAGTTATTATTATTATTATTATTATTATTATTATTATTATTATTATTATTATTATCATATATTATTGTATCTATATATAGATAAAAACAACACAACAAAGAGCTTTGCCGCTATAATTCTAAAATTTGTCATGTATGTAACCTAAAACTTTTTTTATTATTGCTATTTATAGGGTTTTGTATCTGTATTTATAGATTTACATATTCATTCACTGCACATTTAGCACTGTTAAAATGTATCATTGAACAAATATCATCATAATTGTAAGTCTCTCTTCAATTCCTTATGAAAGGTACTTTTAAATCCTATTTAAATAATTTACTTTATAGAATTTAACTATATATTTGAAAAAGTCAACCTCTGGCATGCTTGGTATTGTGAAACTACAAGTATTAGTCTTGCCAGTCATTGGCTCTCAAGGTACTGGTGGATATAGACCACCTATTGTGAACTACAAGTATTAGTCTTGCCAGCCATTGACCCTGAAGGTACTGGTGGATATAGATTACCGATTGTGAGCCAGTCAGTGACTCTCAAGGTACTGGTGGATATAGATTACCGATTGTGAGCCAGTCAGTGACTCTCAAGGTACTGGTGGATATAGACCACCTTTTGTGTAACTTCAAGTATTAGTCTTGCCAGTCATTGACCCTCAATGTACTGGTGGATATAGACTACCTATTGTAAAATACAAGTATTAGTCTTGCCAGTCATTGACCCTCAAGGTATTGGTAAATATAGAAGACCTATTGTGAACTACAAGTATTAGTCTGCCAGTCAGTGACTCTCAAGGTACTGGTGGATTTAGACCACCTATTGTGGAACTAAAGTATAAGTCTTGCCAGTCAGTGACTCTTAAAGTACTGGTGGATTTAGACCACATTTTTTTGGAACTACAAGTATTAGTCTTGCCAGTCATTGATCCACAAGTTACTGGTGGATTTAGACCACCTTTTGTAAAATACAAGTATTAGTCTTGCCAGTCATTGACTCTCAAGGTACTGGTGGATATAGACCACCTATTGTGAACTACAAGTATTAGTCTTGCCAGCCATTGACCCTGAAGGTACTGGTGGATATAGACTACCAATTGTGAGCCAGTCAGTGACTCTCAAGGTACTGGTGGATATAGACCACCTTTTGTGGAACTACAAGTATTAGTCTTGCCAGTCATTGACCCTCAATGTACTGGTGGATATAGACTACCTATTGTAAAATACAAGTATTAGTCTTGCCAGTCATTGACCCTCAAGGTATTGGTAGATATAGACGACCTATTGTGAACTACAAGTATTAGTCTGCCAGTCAGTGACTCTCAAGGTACTGGTGGATTTAGACCACATTTTGTGGAACTACAAGTATTAGTCTTGCCAGTCATGACTCTTAAAGTACTGGTGCATTTAGACCGCCTTTTGTAAAATACAAGTATTAATCTTGCCAGTCATTGACCCTCAAGATATTGGTAGATATAGACTACCTATTGTAAACTACAAGTATTAGTCTGCCAGTCAGTGACTTTCAAGGTACTGGTGGATATAGACCACCTATTGTGGAACTACAAGTATTAGTCTTACCAGTCGGGTACTGGTGGCTATAGACCAGCTAGTGTGGAACTACAAGTATTTGTCTTGCCAGTCAGTGACTCTCAAAGTATTAGTGGATTTAGA